>NW_027040718.1:1800000-2225862 GCF_037179485.1 Ochlerotatus camptorhynchus
AAAACAAACGATCGAACTGACGTTTGTCAGAAAACAAGCAGGCCCAATCTTGATACCCGATCCAGGTTGGAACTGAATAATAAACGAATTCGCTATTATTCAATCGGTTTACTACGTGAATGTATCTACGCGTACACGTCACAACATTGTTTCCATAACTATCTTGAAACTAAAGAGGCTGCTGTCAAAGTCATAGGGAAAGTTATTCCAATCGAGCAGAAGACCTGTCAAATGGATAAGATGTCGCCTCTTTACCCAATTCAGTCTCTTTACTTGAAACAATACACACGGCATCCAGTGCTCAAGCTGCCAACATCGGCTAGTCCTTCTGCTGTATTGTCAAAGATAGAAGCAAAATTTATTCAAATGGGTCAAGTCTCTTGAGAACTAAGCTGTCACGCAGCTCCAGCTTAATACCCAATAAAAAAAGGGGGAGGCTGGTGGTTAGCTCAGCGGGTTCTTAAAAAACACTAGGTTAATTCAACTTTTGAGGTCATGTCATACTCTTTATTATTACGACTGATCAGCACTCGTAGGGGAAAATGGGAATGATAAAGAAATTAAAAAAAAAAAACGAATGAAGTAACCAAGTATTTGGCGGTCTGATCGCTAATCGAGCCAACGTAATGTGGGTATCGATTTTTTACACATCGATTTTTTGCTATTTTGTAAGAATTTTATATAATGCTACATAGGAACATCATTCATAGTTTCATGGAGGTAACATTAAAAAAGTATTTATTTTCACAATTATTGGGGGGGGGGGGGGCATACTTGCCACACCCTACCGTAGTGAGGTTTCAATGAAAATCAATTAACAACCATAACAATAACGAAGTATATCGAGTTAACAGAACATATCTCCTTTCCAGTGTTGTAGAATTCGCTACCAGCTCAGACATGAAAACGGCCATTGAAAAACTGGATGACACCGAGCTGAACGGACGCCGCATCCGCCTGGTTGAGGATCGTAGTGGCGGTGGAGGTGGTGGTGGACGCAACGGCCGTAATGGGCGTGGTCGTTCCCGCTCGTCGAGCAGCCGTTCGCGGTCTCGCTCTCGTCGTCGTTCCCGATCGCGCTCCCGTTCGCGATCACGTCGTTCTTCTCGCAGTCGTTCCAAGTCGCGCAGCCGCTCCAAGTCCAAGAATGGATCCAAGTCGCCGGCGGTTAAATCCCGCTCTCGTTCTGTGTAAGTATAGTTGTTAATCGAACGTTACTAGTATCGCATCAACAGACTCTAAAGATGGCAATGATCTTCTCCCTACAGCAAACGTGACTCCAAGTCGAAGTCCCGTTCCCGTTCACCGAAGCGTGATGAGTCCCGCTCGCGCTCGCGTTCCAAGTCGGAGCGTCGCTCGCGCAGCCGGTCCAAGTCCAAGGATAACAAATCCCGCTCCCGTTCTCCACGGGATTCGCACTCACGTTCGCGCTCCCGGTCACGAGATCGTTCTCACTCGCAAGACAAGCGAGACAAATCTCGCTCCGCTTCGCCCAAAAACAATGACCACTCGCCCGATCGGAACAACGAAAGTAACGAAGATTAGCTTCGGCGTCGTTCCTTTTATCGGTAAGGTCCAATATTTCTATATGAACACACATACATACATATTCACAACGCTTATTTCTTGATATGAAATTCTTGATTTCCAAATTTTAAGGGAATGCAATATTGTTTCAAAACAAAATGTGGGAGGAAGCATTTTCCTAAGTTAGGTAATCCCTACATGTAAGTTGTAGATTAAGAAATGTATTTCACAAAAGAATAAACTTGAATGAGCAGGTTTTAGTGTTTGACCATACCATAGAAATGGACAAATACAAAAACGGTTTGTAGGTTTCTATTAAGTAAAATAAGATAATTCTTAACTAGATATTTTATGTGCATCTTATTCTGAAGACAAAATAGAATTAGAAACTTAATGTGAAAACCAAAATTTTTGGTTCTCAAACCAGAGAATGTAGGTGTGAGGATAAACGAAGAAAGTTAATACAAAATAGATCTCACAGGGGAGATAAAATTACAACGGCAAATGTGGTGATTATCACGAACTGTTTGTCTTCTCCATTCTGGTTGTTTTCCGCAGGTATCTTTATTTTGACTTCTCATCAGTCGGTTAATCGTTCTAGTACACAACATCATGTTGAATGATTACTGACTCGCGTATGACAAATTTGTGGATGTGGATTGAATAAAAATTATAAAAAATAAATCAACTGGTGAGCAATATGTGTGCTTTATCCGAACGTCCCTTATTTTAGATCGAATCGTCAAATAAAAAGGTACAGGTTCTGTAACAAACAAAAATTTGAAGGTTTAGCAGACTTCGAAAACAATCCCAGAGTAGTATTTCGGATCAATCGCACGTTGTCTATACATTTGTAAACATACGTAAACATTAAAAACCCTAATGTCGCTTTCGGTTTTTGCTACACTACACCGGTGTAGTGTAAGTAGCAATAAGCGCGAGTCATTGACAGCAAAGGTTCAACCGATAGCAACACCCAGATTTTTTTTTCGGTGTACGGCGGTGTAACACCGGTGTATCTACAGCTTGAGCTTGAGAGCTTGATTGACCGCCCACGGTTGCTACTCTGTTACTGCCAGATCAGCTGTAATTACACAGAGAACCAATAGACGATGCTTGGGACTAGCAATCACCCTCAATGTGTAAAAACTGGTGATATTAAATTAGGCAATACCAGCGCCGGCTGCGCCCGAACACTGGTCAAGGAAGGAATGGGAAGGATAGTGTTGACATGACACTCGCTTTGATGGAAGCCGAGAACACCTCTGCACTTCCACGAGGAATCACTGGGATGTTGGATAAGAGGGTTGGGTTTGCAGCAGAGTTCGTTTTGGTAAACGATAAGCTGAATTGATGTCCTAACGATCATATAACGCGAAGGAGCTTGGGACTAAACCCACGGTCTTCTGCTCAGTAAGCAAAAACGTTTGCCACTAGGCAGACGAGCACCTTTTTAATCACCTAGTTGCTGTTATTACCATGTAGTCATATTAACAAATAAAACGATTGACGAATCTTGAATGTGGATGGGCCTGAGATTAGACTCATGATGTTCTGCTCAGTAAGCAAAAAAGGTTGCTCTAAGGCCACCGAGCCCCTCATATCACATAATACCGTTGCTCAAATTTGTGTATCCATTCAAACCCGGAACCAACGACAACAACGAGTTTCCATAAATCTCTTTGATATGTAAGGACCTGGGACCGCGTTTTTCTGCTCAGTAAGCAGGCCACTGTAACCGACGATCTTTCAAATCCGAAAGTACTTAGGCCTTCATTAAGTTCCGCTTTCACGCGACGTTCAATGACAGGGTCCTATCCAGGATTACATCTGAAAAATCCAAATCTGGCCAACGCCCACCCTAAACCTAAACCTGTTCTAATCCACCTGAAATGACTAACGAATGGAAGACTTTGACTACCCAGCCATGCAATAGTCTCATTCCGTGCCTTATGGCAACTTGATGATTCTATTGCGCTCATCTTTTGGCACCACCCAGGGGAGACTTGGTCCTGTACCCAATGCTTAACTTATCTCCATTCCACTCAGGTACTCGCAATGTAACACCGGTGTAGCTACACCGCATAAACGAAAACGCCATAAATTTTCATTTGGTTTCATTACTTTTGCTGAAATACGTCTTCCTTCTTTCCTTTATTTAACGTCGGTCTGACAGCTTAGAATATCGCACCCATTCAACACACATGGGCCGGGACCAACGGCTTTACTTCCCTTCCGAACCTTACGAAGGAAGACGTGACCAGAGATGTCAAACGTCACGCGTTGTTATTGTTTAGGCTAAGATGTCGATGTTTTAAGCAAATAGTTCGTTGTTTTCGTGATATTTCGGCTAAAACTAGCACATGTAGGTAGATTTGAGTGTTTTATTTATAATTAACAGAGATTCATGAAAACTAAAGGACCACCCACATTAGATCCGTTTGCGTTGCGGTGACGTAAATTTGACAGCTAGACAATAGATTTAGCTATCACTTTAGCGCAACGCGTCCAATCCGGATCGAATGTGCGTGGGCCTTAATGGATTTTTACATATTGCCAATTCAGAAAAAAAAAACTAAACGGCGCCGGTGGTGTAGTGGTAAGCGTAATAACCTCTCACCCCAGCAGGCCTGGTTCAATCCCAGTCGGCGCCGCCGGGATGTTCTGAGGCATAACATCTCTGATCACGCCTTCCTTCGGATGGGAAGTAAAGCCGTTGGTCCCGGTTCATGAGTTGATGGGTCGATAGGTAGGGTCCAGGTGTGGGAGCTGCCTTCCTGGCACGTCGGTAGCATTGGTGCTCAGCACGGAAAACAAGATCGACGGAAAAAAAACAAACCAAAGGAGGGATTCGAATATTTACTGGACACAGTGCTGTAAATTTTCATATCATTCGATTGAAGATGAACCACTACAACCATTCAATCAATTCTGTGTAAACGAGTTCTCACATGACCATAATTTGAAGAGCCCCTTTCTCACTGTCAATTGAGTCATTCAGTATCATTTGATATAAGACAGTGGAGTATGGAAGAAATCCAGCCAAATGGTCCCGAACAGACAAGTCGACCCGATGTCGGATCAATGTAAGGCTAATTTAAGGTCGATGTCGACCCAATGTCGTGTTGTTGTCGGGTCAATTTTGGGTTTGATAGAAGTCAGGTTGGTGTCGGGTTGGCTTAGCTCGACCAGAGCTCCGTTTGTGTGTAGGTTACACTCAATTGAATGATATATATAGCGTTTCTCAAATGAGAATGATCCATGCCTTCGTCAAATGACTAAGCAACTGATATCACCCATTCGGAGGAGGTCCCCTTTGATAGCGAATAGCTACTTTTCTCATTTTCTTCAAAAATGTTCAAATGATTTTGAGAATTTACAGCACTGACTGGACAACCCAACCGGATCTGCTAGCGCCGACTGCCGCCTACTCTCCCCCACTGGTGTTATTTCCCTACACAAGCCGGCTCCCTGGAGACATTGTTAAAACTGCTCCACCAGATTGGGGGGATTGCAAAAACCACGAGCGGACGGGTGGATGACAAGTTGCATTTATCTTAAAAACATTTTTCAGCCGTGGCTCATGAAAGAAAAAAAAAACCCCTTCCGGTCATCTTATTCGTAGATGGTCATAAAAGTCACACTACTCTGATGAACGCTGAATTTTGTAAAGACCATCAAATAATCCTAGTGGCACTTTTCCCAAACTCGATGCTTCTGACTCAACCACTTGACGTTAGTTTCTTTGGGTCTCTTAAAAAGCACTGGCATAAACAAGTGCTGAGCTTCCGCATATAGAATGGTATATCGCCAATTTCTAAACCTGAAATATGTCCTCTATGGCTAGTTCATCTGGTCCATGAAAGGTGGGGCCTCAGAAGGAGGACCCCCAACAGAGTAGTTTTTACAGTGTTTACTTCAACCGAAAATTGGTACCTGGCTCGATCGTAACATATTAAAGACACAAAATTAAAATCTGAATAAGACAGAGCTCCACAACGGGGGAACCGGGAGGGTCCCCACCAGGCAGAGATGTCCCAACAGCCGAAAGGAATTAAAAAAGACTAAATTTTAAAACACAATGCAGTGTTGCGGGATCATCACCCAGCATGTCGCGTATGCTATTTGGAAGCCCATGGAATTCCCGCAGGTTCTGATACTGAGGGCATACGCATAGAATGTGCTCGATTGTGGCTGGAGTTCTACAACCGACGCAAGTCCTGTGGAACAGCGTTCTACCAAAATTGTGCGAGATCTTGGTGTGACCGGTTCTCAACGACGCTATCTTCTGATCCCACTGGTTCAACTGTTCTGTCCATTTCCTCTTCGTCCCTTTGATCCGTCTGATGAAGAGGTAGCGGTTTTGAGCCCACTCTGCGTCCCAAGCTTCCCGTACTTTGGTCACGATCCAGCACTTGACATCGTGTAACGGTACTTCGTTAGTATAGCGAGGGGCAGAAGGTCCTGCCCCAGCCAGAAAGTCAGCTTCAGAGTTGCCTGGTATTCCGCAGTGCCCCGGAACCCAGCATAATACCGTGTTTGGTGGCGCGGACTTCATTGTCACCTGTACCTAGGGATGAGTCGGGGCCTCGGATGTCAGGGTTGTGCGAATCCGTGAGGACCAGGATCGGTTGGCTGGAGAGCGTTGTAGCAGCGATGAAGATGGCAGCAGCTTCAGCAGAGAAGACAGAACATTGCGGCGGTAAGCTGCAGCTGGTTGATGTGATGTTTCCGGCTAGACCGATACCGACCCCGGCCCGAGAGCGAGATCCGCACGTGTATCGGTGAGTGTGCGTGGGGTATTTTTTTCCTAACTTTTCAGCTACAGTCCTTTTCATGGCCACGGAATTGTCTCCGGCTTTGAACCTGTCCTTAATCCGGCTTTCGATTTTCGGTAATGGTGTTTGCCAGCATTTGTCTCCATGCCAGTGGACCCTGGCCACTGGGGGGGAGATCTTCGTTGGCAGCCGTGCGGAGGAGTCTGTTCCCCTCGTCGAGGAGGAAGATCCCTTGATTTCCGGATGTCTTCGAGATGAAAGCAGCGGCTTTGGTTGCGATAGCTGCGGTTATACGGAAGCGGAAAGGCAGAATGCCTGCGTCGATGCATGCAGCATAAGCGGGCGTGGATGGCAGCAGGCCAGAGACAATCCGGACGTGGGTGTTGTAGACTGGTGCTAACGTAGCTAAAAGCTTATCCGGTTGGATGCAGGTCATCTCCAAACCGTATAGAAGGCGACTGTCGATAATTGCACTCGCCACGTGAAGACGGATGCTGCGGTTGTTCGATATATTTTGTCGGTAAATGGTCCGGATGAGATTCACTCGGCTGCGGTGCTAATATGTCATTTGTTTTTGTATAATTTCAGGTATTAATATACCGTACGGTTCAACCAATTATGGAACGGTCAATGTTTAGTGCCAGGTATCGGTATACCGTATGGATCAGCCATAGCGATGGACCTACACACTTAGATTTTTTTGCCCACCGAGCAGCTTCGGCATTTATTTTTACTGAGATCTCAACAAAATTTATGTTTATTAGCCGAGGTCTCGGCAAAATTCCCCTTTGTTAACTGAATCTCGGCAATTTTTTTTCACTGAGATCCAGCAAAATAGATTGCCGAGCTGCTCGGTGGTGTCCATCTCGCAGGGCTGGTAGCAGGTCACTTTGATTTTGAAGCCAGTCACTAAAAAGTTACTTTTTACACCTAAAAGTCACTATTTCCCTAAAAATAGTCACTAAAGTCACTTTTTCACAAAATGTTTAAATTGAGTACTTGGCACTAAGAAAGTCTACAGTAGTTTTAACAAAATATACATATCTGTTAAAACATTGAAAATTTTAACCAGGGTGACCAGTGAACCGCAAAACGTTAGAACACCAGGAAAACTAGTGGGAAATGTCTTCAATTTCGATTTAAAAGAGAATTTTAAATGATTCTAGGGCAGACACCAAGATATATCAGAGAAGAATACCAAAGTACAGACTACGATAGTCTCATGTAAAATTAACTGTTCTGAGGACCGATTTCTTCATATCCGCTTAAATCTTAAGCCAGGTTTACCTATATAGTAAAACTTGGCTTAACACATATGAGCGTCGCTTTTGATTACTGTTTAAATGAATAGAGACTCAAAATTCAGCACCGAAACCATTTTGGAAATAATTCTAATGTAATTGAGAGTGCATTTTAACGAGCGTTCTGAGAAGAATTCTATGATGATTGGATGAGGATTCTAGGTCTAATTATAATAAGAATTCAAATGGCTCTGATGAAAATTCCATGAAAATCCCGTGAACTTCAAAGATGGTCTCTGCGGATAGTTCTAAAAGAATTCTGGGGTGATTTCTGACGATACTTTCAAGAGAATTCCAAAGAGTTCGCAATAAATTCCGAGAAGAATTCAAATGGAATCGAATTTTGAGGAAGGAATTCTGAGAAGAGTTTCAAAGTTTGTGATAGATTTTTGTTTTGAGAATTCTGAGGAAATACTATGGGGATTCTAAGGAGAATACGAATTGAATGCAATGGAGAAGTCCAAGATTATTCTAAGCAGAAATTTATGAAACTCATCTATCGTATAAAATGTCCACTTTAGTTCTGATATTTGATGTTAAGCGTTTCCAACTACGAAAATGATCTATTTCCAAGAATTTTGTTGATTGTTCTGCAAAGAATTTCAAGAATACAATATTATGTTTGTGAAAGCTTTTTTGCTTCTAAGTTTAAGAGAAGGGGAATTATTCTTAAAAAGTTCTTGAGATCATTCTGAAAAAATTCTGTGAAAATTTCATAGCAAATTATCAAAGTTATCTACCTAGGTATATCAAATATTTAGAGATTTCTGAACGCAGAATCAAATTCAAGATCATAAAAATGGGAATTACTATTTGCTAGTCATCATGTATAACGTAAGCAAAAGTAAATTATTCAAATCACGTCAAATGCTCTTCACAGGAGTTTCCGTTGTGAGATTCGATTAAATTAGAGGAATTTATGAAATTTGATATTGAGTTCCATATGACATAAAAAGTTTATTCCAATATCAAACCGTATTTTAATTTCTATGTTACCATATAAATGGTTACTTATTTAGTATTTACAAGTCACTAGTTGGTAACTATTTCCGTAATTTTAGTCACTAAAGTCACTACTTTTATATCGCATCAGCGCTACCAGCCCTGATCTCGGCAAACAAATCTAAGTGTGTAGGTGGCAACTAATATTTTCCTTCTTTATGTTCTTTTCTTTCAGCAGATTGATATCTCTTACTCTTTCCCTCTTTATCTCTTTCTATCCCTATTTAATGTATCGGTGTACTAGTTTGGACATTTTGCGCCGGCTAGTCACGATTGTGGCATGCTATACGGTCTGGCATGTTTTAACGCTTAGGCTTGGTAGGTCCTCACTAAAGAGCCTAAATTTATAAAGAGGCGACATGTCAAAATTGGAACAATCGATTGTCTGTCAAAGTCATAAGATAAGTCATTCCAATCGAGCAGAAGACCTGTCAAATGGATAAGATGTCGTCTCTTTATAAATTCAGGCTCTTTATTCCTCACCTAATACGATGGGTTGGCAGTGGCCACCAGGGTGAGGGCTGATACATTACAAATTACAATTACGACATGTCAAAATTGGAACAATCTATTATCTGTCAAACTCATAGGAAAAGTTATTCTAATCGAGCAGAAGACCTGTCAAATGGATAAGATGTCGCCTCTATAACCAATTCAGTCTCTTTAGGTGCCATCTACCCAGTTACTGGGTAGATTCAAAATAGCATGTAAGGAACTCTTGAATGCTTGACGTAACATGGGCATACTTATTCATGTTTCTGAACGGCGGATGAATCTTTTCGCGACTCACCATGCCGGTTTTTCAGAAAAATGCTAACGGGGCTTATTACGAATGTCACTTCACGGTGAAAACTTGTCACTTGTCGTCACGGTGAAGTGATTCCCATTTGATTTGTACGGCAATCACGCCGGTTATTCTGAGTATCACTTCCTTATCATCGTGTAGTGACACCCGTGATAAGCCCAACGATGGAAGTGACGTTGCGTATTTCCGAGATTTCCGCATCGTTGGGTGTATTTCCGCTTAAGTGGTTTGCATCCCATCACCCTCGCTTCGCGATTAGCTTTTAGGAGGAAGAACTACCGATTTAATTCGAACAGTTGAAAATGTTTCCTACCACTCGATTTTCGAAATAACACAATATTTTGAAGGTTTTTCTTCCAGAACCACGAGAAAAGTAGCCAAAAGTAGTGTGTTTTATAGTAAAATAGTAATTTGTTGGTCCAATTTTGGGAAATCGCTGGTAGAAAGTCACGGTAAAATTGCTGGTCTATTTCGAAGACAAAAAAATAAGTGATGAAAAACAGTTTAAAATATCTTTGTTCGAAAAACTCTAACAAACAACTTTCAGTGGAGAAAATTAAAACGCTTAGGATCTACCTAAACATCAGATCATCAATAATTAGAATAACTAGACTTTTTTGTTTCCTCAGTTCGGGACATAAAACCACTGCGACCAATCATTTGCTCTATTGTCTAATCAAGGACAAGGGATAACCTAGACTTATTATTGGTAACAATAAGATACCACCTGAATTAAAGCTAGCTTTCACTCAAACTATCATGCACATTTCGTCGTAGCTCTTCAGGCGGACCGATTCCATTAGATAACTGAATTTGGTGAGCGAGCACGGATCCCCGCATTTCGGTATGTCGACCTCCTTCGGGTATTTGTCGTCACTGTTGTAAAAGTATACAATCTTCACTTCGAAATCATCGTCAAACGTGATGCTATGGTGCAACTCGAAAACGATCGTAGCCGAGAAGTCCGGTTTTCCTGTCGTCTTGTCAATCACGTTCAGCGCTCGCATCAAATTGACCAACGTGACATCGTGTGCCGAGTAGATGAAGATAGACCGTTCCGGCATGAGAATTCCCGATCGTTTGCGGATCATGTTGTCCAGCAATTCGCTGACGATGGCACCACCTTTAATCTTCTTCATCAAGGCCGTCTCCGTGAAGAGGGCCAAACTGCGCTCTGCTAGAGGAAGCATTTTGTCCGGAAAGATGTTTTCGGTCCAGTCGGGAAGTTCGAGCCCAGCATTCTTCTCGATTTCCAGAGTGTTGTAAAGCAATTCTACGTCCAAGATGGTGCTTATGTTCTGACCAGTGGATTGTGTCAATGTTCTATACAGAGCGGCATTTTTGTCATTCAAATCACGAATGTCTTTTGGTGGATATGCCATCAGGCGCTGAAGAGATTGCTCGTATCGTGGACATGGCTTCTTCTGTGCCATTATCTGTGATTGGAAGAAATCGGATGATTAAAATAGAGGAACACTGATAGTTTTGGTCAACTTACCGTATCTCTATCCCTAGGAATCGTGTTGATCGCAGCTGGTTGCCATGGGATGGGCAACGGATTCGTATTCTCCAATGGTGGTAAAAATCCAGCCATGAAGCTTTGAGCACTCATTATGCAACGTTCTGCGTAGCTGCTGACGACGTACATGCTATCCTTGGAGTAGAGTCCATTCGGTGGTAGTAGGCGATAGTAGCGAGGACGAAGATTTTTTCCTAAATTGTACATTTGCTGGGAACCTTTCTGTAAATTGGTTTACATAAGACTTTAATGAATATCGGTTAATCTTGATAACTAACCTCCGACAATGCACCCAATCCGCCGGTCCACGGATGATTACGATGTGGATCATTGGGGTAGAACTCCGTCGGCGAGCGGTCTCCATGGCGAAACATGATCTGTACCATTCGTAAGGTACGGAAACCTTCATCATCGGTGCTATCACCAAAAACCAAATAGGCGAGCATCACCGACAGGCAGATACTTCCAAAGAAGAAAACCGACACAGTCATACCGCGTTTACCCCTTTGCCAACAATCCCAGGTCATGATCAAAGTTTCCCACAGAAGAGATTCGATTATATTCCCTACGTGGCTCACCCACAACTGCACTTTCCGCCGATCTATTCTTATACACTTCAATTAAGTCTCGATATGGATATAGCAGATAACTACATTTACATAATTAGGAGACAATGGTCACTAATCCGATGATACAACTATCCTAAATGTAATCACTTCCATTGCCCATCACATAAGGTATAGCACTAGCATAGCCTCTTCGTATCAGCTCATGATAACTGTTCGATGAAAGTCACAATTTAACAATAATAATAAAAAACAGAGTATAAACACATTGCAGTGCAGCTAATCGCACGATACTGAACAGCTGCTGGTGAAGATCTGAATGGGTGCTTAAAATATAACACTACACCAACACACACCGCTCAGAGATGTGAATGCGTCGCGGCGCTGTTCTGTCTGATCGTCATATATACAAGTGATGGTGGTAAATGCGATTTGGACGAAAATAGTAGGTGTAAAGGTATACGTAAAGACCACTGCAAACTCCTAAAATACACATCAAAGTCTGACCGTTTGGTTGTATACAAAACAAACAAGATATAAAGCAAACCTTCACTAAAGATAATGGATAGGGTTTGGGAACCCCGTTTGGGCATGTTTCCTAAAGTAAAGAGGTACCAATGGATATTTGATTTTTGTTTTGTTTTGCGGGACAGAAGGAGGTCTTATGAAGGCCATCGTCCAATAAGATTGCTTTCTTCAATAAGTATTTTTTTTTGAAAAGATAATTTTAAATAGAATGATGCTTCTCATCAATACGAACTCAATTTTTGCAGATGAGTAGTTTAAATGTCGCCATGGGCATTCAACGAGTACTCATCAACTGTTAAGAATTACCAATCTAATTCGTTCAAACAATCTGAAGGCTGCTCAACTGGAGTTGCTCTTTTAGACATAGAAAAAGCATTCGACAGTGTTTGACATGAAGATTTGATTGCTAAATTGAAAAAGTTAAATTTTCCACTCTATAGTATGCAATTAGTTCATTTAACTGACAGAACTCTGCATGTATATTTTCAAATCTGATCGACTACCTGTTAGAACTGGAGTTCCTCAGGGTAGCATTCTTGGACCTATATTACATAACATTTTCCCTTCGGACCTCCCTGATTTACCTCAGGGTTGCCACAAATCTTTGTTCGCTGATGACACAGGCATTTCCGTTAAAGGAAGAAGTCTTCGTATTATTTGCAGCAGACTGCAGAGAAGTTTTAGATATGGTCTCGTCTTTTTAACAAAAATGGAAGATTTCTCCCAACGCTTCCAAAACTCAACTTATAATATTTCCACATAAGCCTACACACAAAGAGAAATCGTTGCTAAAATTAAAAAAAAAACCATTGGTAGAATTAAAAGTGTGCGTTGGTTCTTTTTGGTAGAAAGCGTTTTGCTTTCAAAATAAAAGTCAGCCAACTGTCAAGTCAAAAGTTTCGCAGCCACAACTTTTAAAAGTTAAAACTTTTAAAATGAATTGTACTACTGTCAAACGAAAAGCATGGCAGTGTTGAAATTAAAAGCGAATTCAAATCAAACTCTTGAAATGAAAGTGTTGTACAGTTGACATAATATGTGTCATTTTGAATTGAAGAATCGAATATTTTCAATTTAAAAACAAGTATTTTTACTTTAAATTTTATTGAATATTAAATAAAAAAAAAATGTATTATAATATATAAAGGGTCAAAACTATATTTATTATATATTTTGAACAATAATACAACAACCGTTTACGCGCGATCCACAAAAATATCTGTCTCAATTGAAAATCCTGGTCCTGAACACCATCACCTCATCCATCATATCCCGTCTGATGCGGTCTAGTCGTTCCTCTGCAACTATGAAGCTACCCGTTTCTTTATCTTCTCGATGGACCTTTTGACCAATAACTCCTCCACCGGTGGATATCCAATCCCTGTATGTGATGCGGTTCCAGCTGGGAGAGACATTTATCGTCGTTCTTCACGCTACGATAGTGAAATTTGATTTCCTCCAATCACATCTTTTGACCGGTGACCAGATAATCTTGGAAAAACCGAGGGAAAAACAGGTAAAAGTCTATATCGTAATCCTGAACCAGGTCAGTACCTCGTTGGAGATGGAAAGGCTGTTGATGGGGCTACGTTAGTGTCCGATACCAGCGAAAATTTCGATGATTTCCTGCCACTTGGGTTACAACGATGAATTAAACGATAGGTACCGGTTCAATCCCGGTTTCATTTTTGGAATGATCTTCGCCGTGTTGGTATTGATCCCAACAGTGTCTTTGAACCGAGACAAACACTATAGGTGACCTGAAAAGTAATCGATTATTTAGTTATTTTACACTATTATCAATCTTACCTTTTATGAAGTCACCAACGGAAACAATCTTGCAACTTTCATTCTTTGTCAAATTAGTTTTTTTTTTCATATTAACTCAAGGAGAGATACTGGAATCGAATCCCGTCAAGGTTCCTGTCAAGGATCTGGCTGAGGGCGGGGGCTTCCGTTGCATTGTATTCCATCTTCTTTTTTCTGCTCACTTTGAAAACTCAAAAATTTGGGCGTGTAGATAACACTATATGCCCTGTTGGCTTTTTTTAGGATGGTTTTAGATTTGCTGCCAAGAGGTATTTTTGACAGTAAAACAATTTGGTTTTGAAAATAGGCGCTTTTAAAACTACGAGTCGATAATGAAAGAAACACTTTCAAACCAATTACATTGCTTTCATTTTGAATATTTTCATGGTTAAAACTACGAAATAAGGGAAACTTTCAATTTGAAAACGAATAATTTTTAAATACACAATTTTCGTTTTTTGTGTGTAGAGCTTCCTTTTTTAAACCTAGTAGCAGTCACATAGTCACTATGAACAGAGTTTCAATTTCTTGGTCAAGTCAAGTGAAATATCTTGGATTAGAACTTGACCAAAAATTAACTTTTAAAGATCACATTGAGGGCTTTTAAGCCAAATGTAATAAATCTTACAAACAGGAAATCCAAACTTTGCCTGAAGAATAAACTTCTAATATTTAAACAAGTTTTTAGACCGGCCATGCTTTACGCTGAGCTAATATGGTCTAGTTGTTGCACTACCAGGAAAAAAGCACTACAAAGGAAGATGATTTTGAAGTTGCCTCCCTGATACAGTACTACCATAGAGGTAACTCTAAGACCACTGGGTCCCGAAGAAAATCATTATTATTTTTGGCTCACTCAGTACCAGAACAACGGTCCCAAGCAGTCCCAAGCTATTTCACTCACCCCTGCATGTTCTGCATGAATCCACACACCCCTGATGTTATCTGTCAAACTTTCATAGCGAATCAAAACAAACATAGTGTAGTAATAGAATTTCAACTAGAATAGGGTACGTTAATCCACAGACAAACAGACATAACACTGGCAATTTGTTCATCGAACACGCATTTAACGGCCAATTTAAATGTTTTTAGTTGGTAGTACCGCCACCTGTGGCGCGCTTAGTCAATAACCCTTGCGTTTGACGTTTACACACTAATGCCATCTGTTCAGCGTACTACCCATCACATTATACTCAACAGATGGCGGTAGTGTTTTAGTGACGATGTTTTATATTGAAAAATTTTCAATGTGTTATGTCTGTTTGTCTGTGGTTAATCGTTTGCTTGGGACCAATAGGCTACTAAAGTGGTGAGCCAATTTAAAATCGTTAGTTTCGTATTGATTGTTGGTACTACCATAGAGGTAACTCTAAGACCAGAAGGTCGCGAAGAAACGTGCTCAACTTTTTGGCTCAGCTCTGGTACTATCTTCGGTCCCAAGCTAATCAATGCACCCCTCGAAACATAGAAAATCCACGAACCCCTACTTTTATCTGTCAAACTTTCATAGCAAATCAAAGACACGGTGGACCATAATATCTTGCTGGCCAAGCTGGAGATACTTGGCATCTCGTCAACTGCTGTGGATTGGTTCAGATCTTACTTGGTGAATCGCTATGTACATGTCAAGATTGGCGCGTCGGAATCGGATGTTTTCTCAAACAACTCGGGAGTCCCGCAAGGCAGTAACCTAGGACCGCTACTATTTTCGATCTTTTTAAACGATGTCGCCTTGCTGATACCATTAGGATGCCGCGTTTTCTATGCAGACGATACGAAAATCTACAAAATTATTAAAAGCCTCTCGGACTGCTGGGATCTCCAGAATATGTTAGGTGTTTTTGCTGACTGGTGCTCAAGAAATTTGATGAGTCTAAGCATAGAAAAATGTAACATTATTTCATATCACCGAAAAATTGAACCAATCATGTTTGACTATGTTCTCTCTACGGACGCTGTCTTGCTCGTGTAGAGCACATAAAGGATCTCGGCGTTACCTTGGACTGCAGACTCACTTTCAGAATCCACTACAATGACATCATCTGCAGAGCTAATCGACAATTGGGCTTTATTTTCAAAATTGCCGACGAGTTTCGTGACCCGCTATGTCTCAGGTCACTTTACTGCTCGCTTGTGCGATCCTTATTGGAGTCAAGTTCAGTTGTTTGGTGCCCTTTCCATGCTAGCTGGATCACTAGAATTGAATCCGTTCAACGCAAGTTTGTGAGATATGCTCTTCGTTTCCTCAACTGGCGTGACCCAACGAACTTGCCACCGTACGAGGAGCGTTGCCGTCTCCTGGGAATCGAGCCATTAGAGGTGAGACGGACGGTCGCTCAAGCTATGTTCGCTGGAAAGCTGCTTACGGGTGACATTGACTGTCCAACAATGCTGTCACAGCTAAATATGTATGCCCCTGAGAGGTCTCTTCGTCAACGCGACTTTCTGTTTTTGGAACCACGGAGCCGGAATTATACACAACACGAGCCAATTCGAGCAATCAGCCGGCAATTCAACAACTTTTTTTATATGTTCGACTTCAATGTATCAGCTGACGTGTTTCGTCATCGGCTACTTGGCCTTTTCCGTACCGTTGACCGTAACTATTTAGTTTAAGTTTTATTCATTTAGACAGTATTTGTCAGTTGAATTTTTCAATAAACAATAAACAACAATAAACAATAAAACAAACATTGTGTAGTACTAGAATTTCGAAAAATGGGGTATGTTAATCGATTTGCTTGGGACCAATAGATTCGTCAAGTAGTGAGCCAATTTAAAATCGTTAGTTTCGTATTGATTGTTGGTATGATTAGTTGGAAAAGAGTGGGCGAAGTAAATGGGAGAACCACACACTCTTTGTCGAGTATTGTGAGATGCACGTACAAAGTTGCTTTGCTAACGCTCTGAGGTGCTTTCCAGCCCTGGTTGACACAAACAGTTTTTAGCAAGAGATAATTTCGCCGGAGCCTCCAACTCACCTTTACTGCCATGGTCCGCAACCGGAGCAACGGAAGAAGCCGACATCATGACGTCGACGACGACCGGGTGGTTCATTTCCCAAGCACGCTTTCGTCGCTGTTGTTGCTGCTGTCGCCTCTGACGGTTACTATTGCTCGGCGAATTGTATGGACTGGCGGCGCCACCAACGCAACTGCTGCTACTATACGGATCGTGCTGACGTGTCCCTTCCGGTCGTTGCATTCCCCGGTCATCAGCAGCAGTAACACCAACAATCAATACGAAACTAACGATTTTAAATTGGCTCACTACTTGACTAGCCTATTGGTCCCAAGCAAACGATTAACGTATCCCATTGTAGTCGAAATTCTAGTACTACGCAATGTTTGTTTTGATTCGCTATGAAAGTATGTCATATGTTTCGAGGGGTGAATCGATTAGCTTGGGACCGAAGAGAGTACCAGAGCTGAGCCAAAAAGTTGAGCACGTTATTTCGGGACCTTCTAATCTTAGAGTTACCTCTATGGTAACACCGCCGCTTACGCTTCTCCTCGGTCTTAATCGTAAACTGCGGCAAGAGCTTCTCCTTCAGTAAGAAACTTCGATATCACCAGCAACCTATCCGAGTTCCGGTAGCTCAGTTTCACATACCCGTACGCGCCCTTCCCGATGTGCCTCCCCAGCGTGTAATATTTGATATACTCTACGTGGATCAAATCTTCATCGCACTGTGGCATACGGGAAACGGAACAGGGCCAAACCGAGTGCAGCAGCAGTATTCTTGATGATCTGCCTAATCGAATTGTCCACCGTACTAATTTAGTCTACGATACCCTGCTGGTAAAACCTCTGATCAGGTCAAGAAAAAATACATTAGAGAAATTTACATAGTGCTTTTACACCTAATTATTATTCAATTAATTTGAAAACTACATTGAATGCAACCATAGAGGTAACTCTAAGACTAGTAGGTCCCGAAGAAACGTGTTCAACTTTTTGGCTCAGCTCTGGTACTATCTTCGGTCCCAAGCTAATCGATTCACCCCTCGAAACATAGGAAAATCCACTAACCCCTCATTTTATCTGTCAAACTTTCATAACGAATCAAAACAAACATTGTGTAGTACTAGAATTTCGACTAGAATGGGGTACGTTAATCAATTTGCTTGGGACCAATAGGCTAGTCAAGTAGTGAGCCAAGTCGGTTTGGTTCTAACTAGTTTTCAATCCAACAAGTTGGCTTACTCAGATCGGGCTTTTCCGCTGCCGCTGCCGTTCCGCTTCCGCTGTCATTGTGCTTGGGCCTTTAGATAGGGGAAATGGGTGTAATGTCGGCCTAAATGTTCCCTAATTTGGGCCCATAGATAAACTCAGTAATCGACTAAATTTTCAATAGAGACCAAAAATATCCATAAGTACTGTCCTGATGACGCGTTCATCTAGATAAAATTGATAAATAGCAGATTTTCAGCGATGTTCCTCGTTCCTGTTCCTCGTCTCCACGGTAAAATGAACTTGCTTCAAACCCATCGAAATCTTCTTCATCTGCATCCTCATATTCACTCAATACATTTCCATTTTCATCATCAATTTCAGGGCCAACTTCATTCTGCACCGTTAGTGGGAACTCAACGACACTACCTGATTCCTCCGAAGCCTGATTTGTCGGACGGAAAATCTCCAACTGCTCCTGCTTCAGAAATCTTACATCCCTGCTTTCCGTTTTCAAATCAATCATTCGGTACCCCTTATGCTGCGAAGAATACCCGATGAATGTCATCCGTACGGCCTTTGGTTCCAGCTTGGTGAGTTTTTCCGAAGCGCCCGAGTTTTGCGCTCCGATACACCGTTCTGTTGTGGTGTATACGCCGTAGTGAACTGCTGGAATATTCCCTCTTGTGCACAGAACGCTTGCAACGAATTGGCCTTGATCCGAGCGAAGCACCTTCGGTGGCCTTCCGAACTGCGTTTTGGCCATCCACACGAAGCGTTTGAAGCAATCTTCCGTCTCAGACTTTTTGCGAAGGAAAACAGATCCAGCTGAAACGAAATAACGGCACCCTCCCGGTGTTGGAGTATTCATAGGCCCACACACGTCGCTGTGGATGATATCAAGCACTGCGGTCGACTTTTGCTCTGCCTGTTTCGGAAACGGAAGCCTCGCCATCTTCCCCTTCAAGCAACACTAACACACCGCACGGATACCGCAAGGTTGGAACGGATACCGTTCGCTAATCCACTTCTCTCCATTTCCAGTATGGCCTCTGGGTCACGGTGTCCCAGTCTTCGGTGCCATTCATGGATGCACAACGGGTTATGGCTCTTCGCTACCGCCGCTGTTGGTTTGCTCACTAGTCTTAGTAAATACAAGCAATCGACAAGCACAGCCTCGCCTGCTGTTCGCCCTTCGCGAGCGATAGTACAACCAGAACCAGAAAAACTTACCTCAGCTCCCTTCCTGATCAAGCAACCAACGGATATCAAATTGGCCTTCATCTCTGGAACGTAAAGCACCTGAGTCAGCAACACTTGCTTTGTACCTTGGCCCTCAACGAGGCAAGAGATCCGGCACGTTCCTTCGCCTTCCACCGGACACTTGCGGCCGTCAGCAACCACCACAACACTGGGTGTTTCCAATCTTCTTTTCTTCACGGTTTCGAAAATGTCACGATTTGCACAAATGTGCCACGACGAACCAGAATCGATTGTCCATTCACTAGTCGAGTCACCGATCGCGAACGCGAAAGCTTCTTCTTCTTCCGCGTGTGCTGCCACTTTGGCCTGTGCATTCCTGGCTGACCTCGAATCGTCCCGAACATCTTCGTCTGGTTTCGGTTTCACTCGACAATCTTTCTTCTTGTGTCCAACTCTCTGGCAGCGCTTTCTCACTTTTTTCGTCTCCTCTACGCTTCAACACTTCATCCATCACTTTTTGATTCACCAATTCCTGCGTGATTTCCTCCTCCTTCCGGCAATCCAAAGCCGTCGTCAGGGTACTGAAGGACTTTGGGATACTGCGCAGGACCATCATAACTTTCAGCTCTCTATCTAGATTTGTTCCAGCTTTCGTCAACTTTTCGAACAACTGCTCCATATTGTACAGATGCTGCTCAATGTGTTTCCCCGTCAGTGTAGCGCATATCACACAGCCGATAGAAAATGCCTACTTTTGCTGACAGCGTCACTTTTTCGTGATGTTTCTGCAAATTCTCTTACGCACTTTTCGCTGACGTGGTGTTCCGGATGAGTGCATGTTGGGTCTCTTGTTCAAGTCAGCAGGAGTACGATGAGATTTTCAGGCGCTTGGGAGCCGAATTCGACCTAACCCAACTTGGAGATGTTCAACAGTTCGTTGGAATACAGGTAGAGAAGAAGAACGATCAGTATTGCCTCAGTCAGAAGGCGTACATTCGGAAATTGGCGGATCGTTTCGGTATGCAGGATGCTAAGCCGTCAAAGATCCCGATGGACACAGGTTTCATGCAGCAAAAGGAGAGCGATAGACTACCAACCAATGACAAATTTCAAAGTCTTATTGGGGGTTTGCTTTACTTATGCCGTTTTAGTTTGGTGAACCAGGTTCGAAACTGGGTTAGTTTCTTCAAACTATCACTCGCGCGGTGAACTGGGTGAACTGAAATGTTGTGTACATGGGTATGTGTGACTTGAAATAGAAAATCTTGAATGTATGCGTGAAACTGATGAACCTTGAAAAAAAATCGGGTTTGAACCTAGTCGTTTTCCAGGTTGCTTGGTGGCAAACATAGGTAGGTAGCTGGCGTTCAAACTATCGGTTTGACAGCTCTTAGGCTGCAACCCGGGAGAGGATTCGCTTCAAACTAAAACGGCAGCGGTGCATACACGACCAGACATTGCTATTAGCACGTCTATTCTGGGAAGGAAGGTGAGCCAACCCACCGCTGGCGATTGGGTAGAGGCAAAACGTGTGCTTCGTTACCTGGTAGGTACTTGTGATTTGAAACTGTACGTTGGCGGAGAAGGAGATCTTGAAGGCTATGCGGATGCTGATTGGGCCGGAAACATTACCCACCCGAAGTCTAACTCTGGTAACATGTTTCGACCTGGTAGCGGAACAAGCTTGTGTGGTGCTTTCGTCAACAGAAGCGGAATACATATCGCTATCCGAGAGTTTGCAAGAGTTACAGTTGATATTAAAACTCATGAAGGACAGCCATTAAAAAATTCACGAGGAAAATCAGAGCTGCATTAAACTACTGAAGCAAGACGGAGGAACTAAACGGTCCAAGCACGTGGACACCAGATGCCACTTCGTTCGTGACATGGCTGAGCAGAAGAAAATTGACGTCGTCTACTGTCCATCAGAAGACATGTTAGCGGACGCGCTGACTAAGCCGTTGGCACGGGTCAAGCTGGAGATATTACGTGAACGGATTGGCATGCGAATGGGTCGTTGAGAAGGAGTGATGGCGTACACCTTATGCTGAAACTGGCAACACGCAGTGTGACAACCGTCGAGGATAAAATCGAAAGTGAAACGAGAGCGTTTTGTAACAGGAACAGGAAATACATTTTTATTAGTTGATTGACTGCGTAACAGTACACATCGTGTGTTTTTATTTCAAGACCATTTCCCCTACTTATCAAGTTACAGATAAAGAACCACTTCAAAATTAAGCACAAAACTCGTTTCGCTATCCGAATTCACTCTATTTATCGCCCAAATCAACGGTAGAACTGGAGCAAGTCTCAATACAGGTAGCGCGATCCGGGAACTCACAGACGTGCAAACTGGGTATAAAGTGCAATCCCGGCGGGCAAGGCCTGTGAAACGAAGGAAGTATCATTGGAAAACAAAAGAGAACAAGTTCATTTAATTTAATCCTCACCTAATATGCTGCACTCCTCTGCTACACATGACGTACTCGCTACAATTCCACGGTACCGGAAGTAGCGTCAACACGTGTTCAATCTCCGTTTCACCGTAAACCGGACATTGTTCCAGTTCACAATTTGCTTGTGCTTGAATCAACACGAACAGGCTTGCAAATAAAAAACCGACTTTTAAAACTGCCATAATCTGTTTAATTCTGAATGAGTTGAGCCTCGATTTTCTCCGTGAGCGTTGTTCGTTTATGCACTGATCGATTTTATTACGCACCTCAACAATTTATAGTAATTGAATTTGTAGAACATGTTTACACACTTCAGATCACTATCGTACCCACGCTTGACACTTCAGAAAGGGTGATTTTCTCTATTGGCATAAAGGTAATCCAACGCCGTTAGGAGTGCGCGGTAATTTATTTCTTGTCTGTAACCTAACATCAAGTAGAAAATAGGTTAAAAATGGTGAATCACTTGAACATTATGAATGAAGAGACCGATGTACCTTTTTCTACGCAGAAACACTTGCAAAGTACTTCAAATTCACGACTCGAGATAGTGGTATGTAGATCACGTGTGGCCAATGCCCGTATAAGCTGATTATGATTGACCAGTCCCAACTGGTTACGGTCAAAATCCTGCAGCAGTGAGCTCAAGTTGGACACTACGTCAGCATATCGTGTAAGCTTTTGAAGTGTCCGGGATACGATGGTTCGCTCCTCAAAGTTCAGGTGGTTATGTGGACCATCTTCCGAGGGGAAATGCTGTAGCGGAACCAAAAGGGGTGCTTTCTCAAGATTACGCTGATAGTCAACTTCAGCAATCGTGTCGCATAGTCGCTTGTAGTTGATCGTATCCTGCAGCGGCGTTTTGAACATGTTCGCGAGAGTGCAAACTTCCGTTGGTGTAAGATCGATCCTTGCTGTGGATAATCCACGTTCGAATTGGTCCTTTGTGATGCGGAAATGGTTGAGCGGATCGAAGCCACGCATGTAGTCTATGGTACGCAGCTTTCTACGTACTACTTGACCCTTGACCTTGGCCAGAACTCGGACAATGTCATGCTCGAACTCATCTGGTTTATGGAGGCTCTGCGCATTCTGTGCAGCCAACCGGCTCTGCAGGTCTTCATACTGCAATAACGAATAAACTGTCAAGTTCTTCTCGAATATGTATGCATTTACCTGAAACTTACAGCCGAAGTAGCTTTGGGCATAGGATCAACATCACCGAGAAATTCCACATAGTTGAAACCCAAGTCGTCAGAGTAGCGCTGCTCCAATGCGTATCGCTGATCTTCGGTTATAAAAATACCTGCCATTGAAAGTGCTTCGCCAACCTGACTGCGAGACACGTGCCGGTTGCGGTGTGGATCGAAATCATTGAACACAGGTCTTATCAAAACTCGTCTAGACTCAACCAATGTACGAATACAGTTGACAACATCCTGCGCTAGCTCTTGATGCGATGAATCCATCCTACTTTCTCGTTGCAAATTTTGAACCTCTTCTGGTGGAGATGCAACCTCTCGGTATGGTCCCTTGTCCAAGTTCTTAATGGTGAACACCTCGTCGATATCATCTGTGAAACGGTCCCAGCGGATCCGGTTCCCGTTCGTAGGATGCTGATACCGATGACAGATGGTTCTAACCTCATTAGCCGTTAACGGTAGCCGATGTAAGCCGGATAACCCAACCGCATCCATCGATCGGATGAACTGACTTCGGCTTATCCAACCCCAACCATGCAGGTCGTATTGTTCGAAGAATTCGCGAATTCGGACACGGTTCTCCCAAATGTGACCCTGGATGCGTAGCATCAACATACGGAAGTTCCTCTCCTCTCGCGAAGGTTCCAAGCAAGAGTGATAAGCTGTATTTTTCTGCAAAACGTCCTCCAACCTCACTTTACCGACTTCTGGCCTTACAACCTTCGGAAGCTCCACGGCAATAACCTTCGATGGAACTTCTTCATTACATTGACGATCAATAGGACCTTGCGCATCCAGATATCGCAAAAGTTGGTCAATCTCTTCGACAAACGCTTCATAGTCCAATTTATAATTGTCAAACCCAAAGCGCTTAGTTAGAAGCTCGCACTCCGATTGTCGCAGGGCAATTCCCAAGAAGTACAAAACACGCTTGAAGTAAGCAATCGTTACTGATCCCCCCTTCCGAGCAATCAGATCATAGTCTTCGAAGTAAGGCCTCAGAACCTGTTCGCGAAAACGCAAAGCTTGAGCAATTTCCATCAGCAGTAAAGATAATCGACGGTGTTCGTGGCTTGAAAGGACCTGCTTCGACCTTCCTGCAGCAGTGAATCCGTCATCTTCTCCTGTTACAACGTCTAAAAACTGTCCGTAAGCCACTCCTGCCATATCCGGAGTTTTGAAGTAGTCTGCCAGCCGACAAATGTCGTTATCGCTGAGACATCCTTTCAGGGCACAGCTAAGAATGTTGGCAAACTGGCAACCTGGAACGTAACCGGTGGAGCATAGATCGTGGCCTTGAAACGACTTTCTCAGCTGGAAGGCTTGATTTGCGTCCAGTGCATGCCGGATGCGATCGCACAGCTTCCAAGCGGCAAGGACGCAGTCATTCTGGAACATATTTTACAATGGTCTTTAATAATGAATTCAAAATATGGTTCAAGACCAATTTACCTCTGCGTTGGGATTTGTATGGCATGGAAGTTTCATCGTAATTTTGTCCTTGCAATGAGGTGCTTCTGATAGGGTTACAAAGTGACTGAAGTGTGACGGCGGATATCGTCGACTACTATGGTTAAATCTAGTATTCTTGTAGAGCAATGGACTCTCGTAGACAGGGGTTGAAACAGTTGACGTTTTTTACTACACTCGCTTCGTTGTCGTGCGTGACAGTCTGTTTGTATTTGAACACTCATGCTCTACCGTCGTCTCTCTCACACAACACGAGCGGTAGAATAACATTCGAGCTAAAAGAAAATTATCAAAATAGCTATCATATGACATGTGTGATTTCGTTGTAATTCCTCAATTTGGTTTAAATCAAACCATTTCTGATCAGAAATATTATTGCTAGGACATCATTGCTTGCTATTTTCAGAATTCACACAAGCACACCATCAGCAGCTCTTATTATGAGAAAAACTAAAATACATACATTCGTGACGGTCTTCGGCGACAGTGTCGTATGACAGAGCCTGTCATACGACGTTTTAGTTTGGTACTGTACTATGATAGCTTGCTTTGCAAGTGTCGGAGGCAAAGGCAGTCAATTATCACAGAAAATGTGTCGACTACCGTGACCGCTTACAAGACTGCTCGTAGAAACACTGGCGCATTTTAACGGCGGAAATCTGACATACGTAATTACCGTGGGATTGCCATTATCTCTTGCATTCCAAGGATTTTTGAAGCAATCGTTAATGAAAAAATATTATTATTATTAATCAAAAACAGAATCACTAACATGCAAAAGGGTTTCTTCAAAGGTCGTTCAACTAGTACACATTTATTCGAATTTGTCTCGCAGTTCCATCTAGGCCCCCTTTTGTTTATACTATGGGTTGATGCATATATTATGTCACGCTCTAGGTGGGGTCTAATATTTTGTGACAAGCAATTCATTAGGTATAGGAAAAACGTGACTATAGGGGGGAGAGGGGGGGGGGGGGTAAGTTTTAATTTATGCCGACGACATGAAGCTCTTTTTGGAAATAAAGAACAAGGAAGACATCAGGACATTCCAAAATAAAATACACATTTTTTTTAACTCTTTATTTTTTTTATAATGCGTTTATTTTTCCAGGCTCATTTGCTATAGCTTTGCGGAGCCAATATTCATTGATTAGATTACAAAATTACTTAAAACTAACGTTAGTAAAGCGGGGCCGATTACTCGCGGCTATCTCGAGATTAGGGGTGACAAATTGTAACAAATGGATGGCAGGGTAGGGATTGTGAACACAAGGTTTGGAGAGCAATGTGCTCTTGATCTCGAACTAAGCGACACTCTGATGAAAAAGACAAACATGGGGGTACACCGATGATATCGTGATAACCACTGCCACACGCACATAAATTGCTGCCTGAGAGCCCAATTCGATAGAAGTGTGAGTCTAACGAGCAGTGATTGGACATAAGCCTTGATATAACGCGTATAAAGTCGCGGCTCATGTCCAACCCTTTGAACCATGGTTTGTTCGACACCTGTGGGAGAATAGAATGTAACCATCTTCCCAATTCACCATCATTCAATTTTTGTTGCCAAGTGATGAGGACTTGCTGGCGAGCAGTGGCGCCCACCTTAGCCAATGAGTCCGCTTTCTCATTACCCGGAATTGAGCAATGAGATGGGACCCAAGCTAAGGTGATAGTATAGGAGCAGTTAGATAAAGCACTCAGTTTAGTTCGTATTTCAGGCAGGAAATACGAGGAGTGCTTCATCGGCCTCATTGAACGAATAGCCTCCAATGAGCTAAGACTATCTGTAAAAATGAAATAATGGTCAGAAGGTAGTGAGGCAATTCGCTCTACTGCGTAGAATATAGCTGCGAGTTCCGCAACGTATACGGAGCATGGTTTCTGCAGTTTATAGGAGGCGCTATGAAATTGATTAAATACACCAAATCCAGTGGAAGCATTTATGGTTGACCCATCTGTGAAAAATCTTTTATCGTTACTTACATGGTGGTACTTGATTGCAAAAATTGAGGGAACAACCATCGACCGATGGTGATCTGGTATTCCATGGATTTCTTGCATCATGGTCAGATCAAAATTTACAGAGGAACTATAGAAGGCTTGAAAGCAATAACGATTGGAGATTAATGAAGAAGAACCAACCTCCAGCGTCATGTACTCATAGTACAAACTCATGAATCTTGTTTGAGGATTTTGGTCGAGCAGCTTCTCAAAGTGTTCTATTACCAAAGGATTCAATACTTCACAACGGATGAGGAACCGGAAAGACAGCTCAGCGAAACGATCTGTCAGTGGGAGAACACCCGCGAGTACTTCGAGGCTCATCGTATGCGTCGAGTGCAGACAGCCAAGCGCGATTCGGAGGCAACGGTATTGAACTCGTTGCAGCTTCAAGATATGTGTTTTCGCCGCGGATTGAAAGCAGAAGCTACCGTACTCTAGAACCGACAGGATGGTTGTTCGATACAACCTGATAAGATCTTCCGGGTGTGCTCCCCACCAAGTTCCGGTAATTGCACGAAGAAAATTGATTCTTTGTTGGCATTTTTGTTTTAGATACGCAATATGTTTTCCCCATGTGCATTTGGAATCGAACCAGACACCTAAATACTTGAAAGATATACTTTGAGTGATTGTTCTACCCTTTAGTTGAAGCTGTAACTGTGCAGGATGATGCTTCCTAGAAAAAACAACCAACTCAGTTTTCTCCGGAGAGAATTCGATACCCAGCTTCATAGCCCAAGTAGACAAATTGTCTAAGGTATCTTGCAATGGTCCTTGCAGGTCCGGTGCACTTGGCCCTATAACGGACACAACGCCGTCATCTGCAAGCTGCCTTAGCGAGCAATTTTCATCAAGACAACCATCAATGTCTTTAACGTAAAAATTATAAAGAAGGGGGCTTAAACATGAGCCCTGGGAGAGACCCATGTAACTAATTCGTGAAGTTGTCGAGTTTCCATGAGAAAAGCTCATATATTTCTCAGACAACAAGTTGCTCAAATAGTTGTTCATAATTGGTGAAAGCCCACTATCGTGGAGTTTATCCGAAAGGACATCGATACAAACAGAATCAAAAGCCCCCTTAATGTCCAAGAAAACTGAACCCATTTGCTGTTTTTGCGCATAGGCCAGTTGAATTTCAGTTGAAAGCAACGCAAGACAGTCGCTCGTTCCCTTGCCTCTCCGAAATCCAAATTGCGTATCTGAAAGTAAACCATTCGACTCGACCCATTTGTCTAGACGAAAAAGAATCATTTTCTCCAACAATTTCCGTATGCAGGACAGCATCGCGATGGGACGGTACGAGTTATGATCCGACGCGGGTTTACCGGGTTTTCGAATGGGTCAATGTGATCTTTAAAAGTTAATTTTTGGTCAAGTATTAATCCAAGATATTTCACTTGGTTTGACCAGGAAATTGGAACTCCGTTCATAATCACTATGTGACTACTACTAGGTTTAAAAAAGGAAGCTCTAGGCTTATGTGGAAATATTATAAGTTGAGTTTTGGAAGCGTTGGGAGAAATCTTCCATTTTTGTAAATAAGAAGAAAAAATATCTAAACTTTTCTGCAGTCTGCTGCAAATAACACGGAGACTTCTTCCTTTAGTGGAAATACCTGTGTCATCAGCGAACAAAGATTTGTGGCAACCCTGAGGCAAATCAGGGAGATCCGAAGTGAAAATGTTATACAATATAGGCCCTAGAATGCTACCCTTAGGAACTCCTGCTCTAATAGGTAGTCGATTAGATTTGGAATTTTGATAATTTACCTGCAGAGTTCTGTCAGTTAAATAATTTTGAACTAATTTCATAATGTAAAGTGGAAAATTAAACTTTTTCAATTTAGCAATCAAACCTTCATGCCAAACACTGTCGAATGCTTTTTCTATGTCTGGAAGAGCAACTCCAGTTGAGTGGCCTTCAGATTTGTTTGAACGAATTAAATTGGTAACTCTTAAGAGTTGATGAGTAGTTGAATGCCCATTGCGAAATCCAAACTGCTCATCTGCAAAAAATGAGTTCGTATTGATGTGAAGCATCATTCTATTTAAAATTATGTTTTCAAAAAGTTCACTTATTGAAGAAAGCAAACTTATTGGACGGTAGCTAGAAGCTTCAGCTGGATTTTTATCCGGCTTCAAAATTGGAACAACTTTTGCATTTTTCCATTTATCATTGCTATGTTTTCAATAACTTTAACTACTACTTTGCATGTTAATCATCAAAATAATCAGAACTCTTTATTTTTAGTAATCGTACAGTTTCTGGCTGGTATGGGAGACTTCGATGTTGATGGCGAAACTGGTGGTTGATTGGAGATCGATGAACCAGTCTCGAAGAATTCGTCGTCGTCTGAACTGTCATCCTGATGCTGGCTAATGTTAACTTGTTCCGGTTCAGTCGATCTCATATTCTGTTGTATAGCGGTCTGCTGTGCTGAAGAATGCTGCTTAAGTTCGAAGTCATCCACTAGGATGTCGAACTGAGTTGGTGCTGATAATGGCTTGAAAGTATCATCGCATCTAGGTCGAAACTGGTTCACGTGTGATCGAATAAGCTTCCTCCGACCTGACTGGTAGTCGAGCAGAACGTTGAAGTTGACTCCGCCGATGACTTCAAGAACAGTACCGGAAGCCCATTTCCACTTGTTCGTATTCTGATACAGCTTCGCGTAGACTGTTGAACCCGATGTAGACTTCGGACTTTGTTGATCGGACTTACTGGAGAACGCTGATGGTCGTAAGAGATCCAATGGTGTACGCATCGGCCTGCCCAGCAATTCCTCTGAAGGTGACCTCCCAGCAAGTGTTGCACTGGGCGTACAACGATACATTTGTAGAAAAGTTTGGAGCGCTTCGACTGATGGAACTTCTTCCCCCTCAACAATTTTGTGCAATGAGCGTTTTAGGATATCGACAAAGCGTTCTGCCTGGCCATTTGACTGAGGGTGATATGGCGCTGTACGAATGTGGATAATTCCGAGCTGCTGACACATCTTCTTGAATTCAGCACTACAGAACTGTGTTCCGTTGTCTGTGACAATGGTCTCCGGAATACCGAATCTGGCAAAAGTTTCCTGAAGAAATCTGATCGTGACAGCTGCTGTCGTCAAGCGTGTTTGAAAAATTTCTGGCCATTTCGAATATGAGTCCACTATGACTAAGTAGTTCATTCCGTCAAATGGCCCTGCGTAGTCTAGACGGATTCTCTTCCATGGACCGTCTGCTCTTGGCCACGGTTGAGGTTGATAATGTACCGGAGATTTTGCTGTGCTGGCACAAATGCAACACCGACGAACCAGATCCTCAATATCATTATCGACGTACACTGCACTGCGAGCGATGGCTTTCATCCTTTCCATGCCTTGGTGACCACGATTAAGCTGCTTTAGAATGCGTTGCTTGTAACATTCTGGTATCACTACACGGTCGTTCATCATGATGCGTCTATTGACTACTGACAAAGACTCGCGTCGAGTATGGAAGGCTTTCAGGTTTTGATCTGCGATAATGCTGCTGTTCGGATAACATCCGTCAATGTATTGTATGACTTGTTGCAGTAGGCCGTCCTTCTTTGTTGCTGTCCTGACCATCTTGAAGTTCACAGGCAGCGATGTAAGACATTCCTCCAGGCTTGCGTTTACTTCTTCTTCCAGACTAACGGTGGCAACAACGTACTCTTCCTCGGGTTTTTGATGGTTGCTTATTAGCCGAGAGAGTACATCCGCATATCCAAAGTCTTCCATTGTCATGTATACCACGTTGAAGTCAAATCCAATCAGTAATAATGCCCACCGTTGAAGACGATTTGCAGTGTGTAGTGGAATACCTTTTTTCGATCCGAAAACTTTGAGTAAAGGTTGATGATCTGTCTGTAGCGTGAATTTTCGTCCCAGCAGCATTCGACGAAATTTCGTTACTGCAAAAAGCAGCGCCAACGCTTATTTTTATACCTGGCTGCAGGCTTGCAATTGCTCATTACAGCTAAAATGCTATTTTTCGTAATTATGAAACAATGAGATACTATAATGATAATTTTTATTTGTAAGATGCAAGAAGAGGTGGTAAAGTTTGTGTATGACACATAAAATTTGTCAATTTTGCTTTCAGTAGGTCACAACTAGCGATTAGCTGTAACGATGAGCAATGCGATGAGCGAGCAATCAGCGATCATAAAATCACTAGTTGTGACCTTCTAAAAGCAAAATTGACAAATTTTATGTGTCATACACAAACTTTACCACCTCTTCTTGCATCTTACAAATAAAAATTATCATTATAGTATCTCATTGTTTCATAATTACAAAAAATAGCATTTTAGCTGTAATGAGCAATTGCAAGCCTGCCTGGCTGTAGTTCTGTTCGGTGCTGGTCAATGTTTTCGAGGCGTTTGCTATCGCTTTGATCTGCCCATCCGGAAAACGATGCATAATGATGGCACCTATACCGGTCTTCGAAGCATCACCCGCTACGATTAGCTCGATGTTTGGGTTATAATGCGTAAGCAACAAGTCTGATTGCAACACATTTTTGATGCTGTCGAAAGCTTTCTGACACTGGTCACTCCATACAAACTTCCTGTCCTTTTTGAGAAGATCATCTAGCGGGTGCCGGATCCGGTGGATTTCTCGGACGAACTTTCAGTAGAAATTTGCCGCTCCGAGAAAAGAACGGAGTTCGCTGACGTCTTTCGGTTCCGGCATTTTGGCTATTGAAGCTACCTTTTCAGGATCCGGTTTTATACCGTTGGCATTGATGAGGAAACCTAGGTACCGGATTTCTTCTTTGTAGAAGTTGCACTTTTCCGGTCGTGGACGGAATCCATACTCTTGGATGCGAGTAAATAGCGTCTCCAATATACGATCATGTTCTTCTCTGTTCTTGCTGCTGCTGGAAGGCTCCAGATGTCGATTTCACACCAGGCGGCAGGCGGTTGAATTGAAATAGCCCACGGTGGGTGTTGATGGCTAGCATCCGTTTTAAGTCATCGCAACCTCGACTTGGAGATAGGCATCTGATAAATCAATAATGCTGAACACTTTGCTTCCCGACAGCTTGGAGAAAATGTCTTCGGGTGTTGGTAGCGGAAAGTGATGTGGTTCGAGTACCACTTTCAACCCTGTAGAGTAGTCGGCGCAGACTCGAATTTTTCCTAACCGAGACAATTGAGGCAGCCCAGTCAGAAAAATCCACAGGCTGGATGATGTTTAGCCGTTGCAATCTGTCTAATTCTTCGTCAACTTTGGGCACTGCATGGAATGGTACCGGTCGTTTCGGCCTGAAGACCGGTTGCGCTTCGGGTTTCAGGTAGAGTTTCACCTTCGTTTTCGTGCAATGTCCGAGGGAATCACTGAAAACTTCGGGAAAACGGGTGAAGTACCAGTTGGCTGAATCGAATGAATTGGAACAATTTACCTGGTTGCAGATGGTGGTCAACGGCTTCGCCCAAACATCGAAAGCGTTCATGAAGTCCAGATCGAGCAAGTTCAGTCCCTTAACTGACGTGACGTGACAGGTTCCGTGTTGCTGCTCTTCGCCGATCTGCATTTCACAAGCAAACCGGGACCAGAAACGGATGAAGCTTCTAGATATTCGGTACAACTTCATCAGGGAATGTATACAGAACGATGTCATCAGATTGAAGTGAGGGGGGTTAGAAGGAAGGGATGTAAGTGACTGATCGATTCTCTTCATCGACTCTCTATTTAGTTGATAATAATTCAGCTGCAAACACATTCCTTGATTCGTGTGCCATTCTGCATGCTGGATGAAAACCTCCTTTATCAAACGATGTGGCAAAAAAATGCAAAATCTGTTTATAAAGCTGTGGCTATCAAAAGAGAAAATCGATGAAGAGAATCGATCAGTCACTTACACCCCTTTCCTTCTAACCCCCTCAAGTACATTCCTACTGGAGACTAACTGGCAGACATCTTCACGAAGGGCCTACCTGCTTTTCTTTCACTCCAACAAGTCCCAGACGATCTTCCAATTCGTTTTCAATTTATGTTATGGAGGCTCCGACAATTCAAGCTGAACATTGCATTAGGTCCTAAGTAACATTGACAGATTCTCTTCGTCGACTTTCTCTTTGCATCCCCACGGCCATGTAAAGACATTCCCACTTATTTTCAGCTCACAGATCGATAAAAGAAGCTTTTAAGTAGCATCTAATACGTCAACCAGATCAAGAAACGGTTATGTGCTCAAGTTATAAACGAAAGAGAAAGTCGATGAAAAGAATCGATCAATGTTACTTAGAACCTAATGCAATGTTCAGCTTGAATTGCGATATTTCTCCGCAATTAATCACACTGGAATCATCCGGAACATCATCGTGCTGCTGGTCTTAATGTGCGCGTTTATGGCGACCACAGTTGTAACCGGATGAATCAGCGCATTGTGGGACAGTCATCTTCGTTGCAATGTATTTTGAACCGACCCGACAGTGTATCGACAAGCAACCGTTTATAGCTTCCATTGTGTTACTATACTAATTTGATCTTCATAGGACAAGTCCCATCCTTCCCGTTGACACGGCCTGCACGGCTTCTGTTTCATCCACTCGGGAACAATGGATCCGTTTGCCTCACAGTGACTGTATTTTTACCGGGATATCTTTTGGGGGCTTCTATCAGACATCGAATAGTACGGACGTTGGCAAAGATACTTATAGAGCTAATTCAATTTTAATAAAACCTATAAATTCTACTAGAAAACAATTCAGTGCCAACATTTCAAAGGGCGTAATTGCTTTTGTAAACAATGACTTTAGCCGTCAATTTCTCGCGAATGAAATCTTACCTCTCCAAAATAACAATGCTAGCTGGTAGAGGAAACATTATTATTATTCAAAGCAGGCTTGCAATTGCTCATTACAGCTAAAATGCTATTTTTCGGTATTATGAAACAATGGGATACTATAATGATAATTTTTATTTGTAAGATGCAAGAAGAGGTAGTAAAGTTTGTATATGACATATAAAATTTGTCAATTTTGCTTTCAGAAGGTCACAACTAGCGATTTTATGATCGCTGATTGCTCGCTCATCGCGTTGCTCATCGTTACAGCTAATCGCTATTATGACCCTCTGAAAGCTAAATTGACATGTTTTATGTGTCATACACATACTTTACCTTCTGTTCTTGCATCTTGTAAATAATAATAATCATTAAAATATCTCATAGCTTCATAAATCCGAAAAATAGCATTTTAGCTGTAATGAGCATTTGCAAGCTTGATTCAAAGACAAGTAAGGCTACCTAATCGTAAATATAAGTATAATTGTAAATAATTTAGTCTACGATACCCTGCAGGTAGAACCTTTTTACCCCAGCTCCAAGTGCGGCTCCACGCGAATTAGGCAGTCATCGAAATAGCGTTTCCAGATAATTCAGATTGAAGGTTATTTATTGTACGTACCCATTCGCTGCTGAATGCCAACCAACTTTCCCCTCACATCCGCGTTCCTCTCTCTAATAGCCGAACTTTTCGTTTAGCGAGGTCCTACCGTCTCCGGTTTGGTTCTGCGGTGGAACCCACTCGATATTCTTCTCTTCGCTCTGCAATTCGTCAGCATCATCGAAGTCGACGTTATCTCGATTCCGTTCCCTGCCGCGGTTTCGATTGCGTTTCTTCTTACCAGACGACGACGAAGTTGCAGGATCCTCACATTCCGTTTCACTTTTACGCTTCTTGTCGCTATCTTCTCGTCCCGGAGTAGCATCTGCAACCTCTTCCTTAGGTACGGTTTCGGTTGTTACGATCAGACTGTCTTCTGCAGGCTTCTGAACGGTCTCCGCTTTTTTTAGATGCTGTTCAAGCAGTTCTGGATTGAAGGATGGACCTTGCACTTTTTTGGGCACCTTTGGCGCCTCGGGTTGCACTAGTTTCCGTTCCTCCTTGGGCTCTTCTTTCTTCTCTTCACCTTCATCCTCGTCTTCTTCGACTTCCTCACCATGGGAACTTGTAAAGCCACCGACTTTAACTACGGATTTTTTGATTCCGAACGTCTTACTCAGTTTGTTACGTTTGCCAAATAGAGGCATCATCTTTTTCTTAAATTGCTCCTTGCTACTTGTAGAACCTGATGGATCCTGACTCATAGTTGGGAGATCATACGGTTTTGCTATCTTAATGAGCTTCTGAAGCATTTCATGTTCCTTCAGAAGCCTATCCTTTTCTGATCGAAGCCGACGGACTTCAAACTTATCGTACGGTTTATCTTCCGACAACTTTGTCAGAAAATCATCGACATCGTCGTCGTTTTCCGGCAAACAAGTTCCTTTTTCGATCATTTGCCGTTGTTGAATTTTGCCTTCAATTTCTTCGAGACGCTCTAGGAGATCTGCCTCACGTCTGATCAGATGTTCATACGTGTGTACTTCTGGAGATTGCTTGGCTTGCTTTCTCTGGCGACGTCGTTCAACGTCTCCAGTACGGTCTAGGAAATCGTCATCGTCGTCGGAATCGGATGTCTTCTTGTGTCGACGTCGAGGCTCTGTAGACGAGAACAAATATTTAGAAAAAAAAAAAAGCCTAAAAAAACTAGGATTGTGTTTTGCGCTTACCATGGGTCGCCTGGCGGAGCAATCCATACCGATCCAATATGCGGCAGGCCTCCAGTGCACATTGCACAACTACTTCCTTCTTTTTCCCCTTGTGGGTTACCTCTGCCACAACTGGTCGCCCGAAGTCATCGTCTACCGGGAGTTCCACCTTGCAGACATAGTTCCCAACCGATAGTTCCTCCAGCTTGTAATCCAAATCGTGACCTTCCCTTTCGAAGTACCCGCGCAACGTCTTCTTTGGATCATCCAAAAATAGTTCCTCATTGTTTGTTACAGCAAATGGATTGTGAGCGAGATCAGTTTCCTCATCGGCATCCTCAGCCATTCCCCAATTGACACCTTCTTCTTCCTTCAACTTGTCGATGCGTTCCTTCTCCTGCCGTTCGATCTCTGCCATTTCCGCACGGAGTTTTTCCTGCTTCTGTCGTGTTTCCTTCATCTCTGTGATGGTCATTGCAGACGCTTCATCTTCGTCCTCTGGTGGTCCTTGCAGAATATACGTTCGCGAGCTCGACCCCAGCTTTATCATGTACCCAACCATCACCCTAACGTAGGTCCTCGGCTTCAAACGTTGTTTATTCAGGAACGTTCCATGTGTGCTATTGAGATCATACAAATACCATCCCGGCTCGATCGTAACATGTTGCCGTTTGTCTCCCTTCTCTTCCTCGCCATCGGAGTTATCCTTCGTTTCCCCTACAACACTCTTGTATTGTAGAATGGCATGGTACCGGGATATGGTGGGATGAGCCATATTAATGTCACAATTCGGCAACCGACCAAACAACCAATGCGCTTTGTTCTGCAGTTGCTGAACATGTTCAATAATTACACCATTCTTTAGCACCTCAAAGCTGTAGTTCAAGGAGCTGTCACACTTCCGCGACCATGCTGGTTCTTTGTAGGGAATGGGTGGAATTTCGTTTGGATCGCTCGCTAACTGTTGTTCCTTGTCCTGAACCGGTGGGTCCTCCGAAGAGGAAGGAACCTGCACATTCGCAGTGCAAGCAGAGGCCGGAAGTTCCCCTTTGCGACTTTTGCTGAGCAGCTTCAAATCGATCGACGGCTTTTTGAACGTGGATTCTTCGTCCGTCATTCTGATGATACTGTTTTCAAATGCACTCGTTTGTTGAAAGAAACTATAATTCCAACCTGCACCACTAATGCATTACTAATTATTTTAAATTCACTTAAAAGATTATCTTCACTGGATCGGGATAAACTGCACAAACTGCGAAGTATCCGTTGTTTTGATTTCTGTCTGACAAACGTTTCTGAACTCTACACAAAGTTTGAAAATCTGTGTGGAGAGAAAGAATGAACCAGTGTACACGCCTTTTCAATACTAACCCAAATTTGGGTACAATCCACCCAGATCGGTCAAAACTGAACCTACCCAAAAATGGGTAAACAGTGTTGAGAGTGACAAGTTGGCAAATGAACAACATCGACATGCATCCATTGACGAGTGCACGGATGGATTTGAGTTCACTCACTCGACAAAAAGTGACACAACAGCGGGGCCCTGTTTACTAAAAATGAACACATATGTGTTCATTTTCAGTAAACAGGGCCCCGCTGTTGTGTCACTTTTTGTGGAGTGAGTGAACTCAAATCCATCCGTGCACTCGTCAATAGACGAGTGCACGGATGGATTTAAGTTCACTCACTCGACAAAAAGTGACACAATAGCGGGGTCCTGTTTACTAAAAATGAACACATGTGTTCATTTTTAGTAAACAGGGCCCCGCTGTTGTGTCACTTTTTGTCGAATGAGTGAACTTAAATCCATCCGTGCACTCGTCTATGCATGACTCAAGTCATATCTCGATGAACATTTCAAATGGTCCTATCTGCTTTGATCGATTCTCTTCATCGACTTTCTCCTTTCATAACCACTGCTATGCAAACAGATTTCGCGTTAATTCTACCACATAGTTTGATAAAGGAGGTTCTTATCTAGCGTCCAAAACGTCAAATACAACTGGGAAAGGTTTTGCAGCTGAGTTATTGATGAAAGAGAAAGTCGATGAAGAGAATCGATCAAAGCAGATAGGACCATTTGAAATGTTCATCGAGAATTAATCATGTTTTGTTGTTTTTGACATCAGCCACATCCAGAGGGCCAGTCCCTTCGAATGTATGGGAATGGTAGGAAACCATTTAGAAATGCATGAAAATTTTCAGTTTTTATTCATTATCGTCTTTATGGGCAGTTTTAGATGCACAAAAATTGCACGAGTACATTACTATCAACAATCAATACGAAACTAACGATTTTAAATTGGCTCACCACTTTAGTAGCCTATTGGTCCCAAGCAAACGATTAACGTACCCTATTCTAGTTGAAATTTTATTACTACACTATGTTTGTTTTGATTCGCTATGAAAGTTTGACAGATAACATCAGGGCTGTGTGGATTCATGCAGAACATGCAGGGGTGAGTGAAATAGCTTGGGACTGCTTGGGACCGTTGTTCTGGTACTGAGTGAGCCAAAAATAATAATGATTTTCTTCGGGACCCAGTAGTCTTAGAGTTACCTCTATGTTACTATGGTGATAAGGTAAACACTCGTTTATTTGTTTCCTTCTGTGAAAGCATGTTTAGACACAAATCGTGGATTTTCTGATATTCTCCATACTGCAAAAATGATTTTCCTACCACTGAAGGGGCGACATCTCTCGGATCTTCAGTATAGCTACTACTCAAATCATATAATTAATATATAGCAATAAGCGAGGCAATAAGTGCTCCGAAGACATCAAAACGATTTGACGGAAACGTGCACTTATCACACTTTTTGCATTTTTGGGACAGTCCAGTTTCAGATGCAATCAGCAATATAAAAGTTACGCTAAATCGCAACTCTCCGTGCCGACGCAATGGTCGCTATATAAAGGGAGAGAATGCAAACTTAGTATAGAGATTAGTGACGTTTAACGCACGCACACTAGCGGGATCAACGCCGTGTAAAGTTGTTTATTATTTTCCTCTGGCTAACCTAAAAAATGTATGAAAGTAGATCTGTCAAAATGAGTTTGACATCGATTTGTTATGTATTTTCCTCGGATATTCACTAACACCACAAACGAAGTGACAGACGGAGCGGCTCGAAAACTTTGGTGACTAACCTGCTATAGCAATTTTTCAGTGTACCACATGGCAACACCACAACTACTGGATTGTACCACATGGCAACACTACTACTAGATTGAACTAGCATTTTCACCAAATGTACTAGAATGTTTTGGTTCTATCTCTTTCACTCTACTCAAAACTGAAATGCATAAAAAATGACAAAATGATACGCACTCTTTGCACACTGTCAAAGAATCATTGTACACAAAATCAACTTTGTTCAAATCAAAACAAAAAAACTAACCCATCTGGTGGATGATGGCACAAGCTTCCAAGAAAATTCTATTACAGTGAACCACATTATTTTAATGGATTTCTTCGCCAGTTAGTCGTCTGACACTTCGTTTGTGCTTATACATTTCATTTGACACATGATCTTCATTAACTTTTTGCAAGGCGTCTGCTTATGAGTTGACTTATACATTTTATGAATAAAAAGCTATCCGTATAGTATAAAATCGAAATATACTTACAATGCATAGATACGGTTTATTCGAGAGAATGTATTTTTCGCTTCTTTATTTTATTGATGATAAATATTATTGTTTTCAAATAAATTAAAATTGTCTCAGGAAGGTTTTTTATTTTCATGATATTATTTAAAAATACTTACAATTTCGATGTACATTAGGATGAACTCGTGCTCACGCAGTCTAGCTGCCCAGCAGATCACAGGCGCAGTAAAAATCCGCCGGAACGAAGCTCTTTACCAACACGAAGCTCCGAAGAGAAGCCAGATGTTATTTTTCCTATCATGTTAGTAAACACTGATCGAATTCCACTCCTTTATTCGGACTTAGTATAATTTTGGCAAAAGTTTTAATCGAATCAATGTATGAATTTTGAAAAACCATAAAATGCATTTGACTATATGTTTTAGTATAACTTCTACGTGAAGTCAACGATTTACATAGTTGAAGATGCTAATTTAAAATAACAGACTGTAGTGGTAATTTTTATACGATAGATGGACTAGATGAAAGCATAGAGTTGATAGTAACTCGATGAACATTTCAAATGGTCCTATCTGCTTTGATCGATTCTCTTCATCGACTTTCTCTTTCGTCAATAACTCAGCTGCAAAACCTTTCCCTGTTGTATTTGACGTTTTGGACGCTAGATAAGAACCTCCTTTATCAAACTATGTGGTAGAATTAACGCGAAATCTGTTTGCATAGCAGTGGTTATGAAAAGAGAAAGTCGATGAAGAGAATCGATCAAAGCAGATAGGACCATTTGAAATGTTCATCGAGAGTTCCGTTAGAGTACGGCAGCGTGAATATTGCATATAGATAATAGAATAGCGAGCTAGGACAACTTTTAAGGAAGGTACAAATCGTTTTTTTCATCTCTCTTTACCAAACTCCCCCTTTGGAGATGGGATGGTCGAAAGGTACAGTAGCAGCACCTACCCCACCCGTGTCCCCTCGAGATCGTCAAGTCGACGATGACAGGAGCACATATCGTAGTATGGGTAAACAATAGTTGCAATTTCCAAACCTACGACTGGATGCCTTCCTTCAAATAACAACTGAAGTGCGGTAAAAAATCGGTAGAACTGTTTCAAACACACCGTTGGTACTTGAGCGGGTCGGTTTTCATCTCTTTTTGCCAGTGTTTGGTAAAGAGAGATGAAAAAACCGAAAGTTGTCCTAGCTCGCTATTCTAATATCTATATGCAATCTTCACACTGCCGTACTCTAACGGAACTATCAACTCTATGCTTTTATCTACTACATCTATCGTATAAAAATTACCACTAAAGGGTGTCCACGATGAAATTGCCACACTATGATATTGCTCTAACTTTTAACCGTTGGGTGGAATTTAATGAAAATTTGGGTGGATTTAGTTCATAGTGCATTATTTACATCCTGCAAGTTTTAAAGTCCTGTGATCAAAACTCGCGGAAATGGAGTCGAAAGAACAGCTCGTGCGTGATAAAATCTTGCGCATTCATCACGAGAACAAGGATCTCTCGCATCGTTCCATCGCTAAAACGTTGGGAATCGCGAATTCCACGGTGTCGCGAGTGATTAAGCGGTTCGAGGAACGGTTGACCACCGATCGGAAGCCCAGAAGTGAAGGAAAAAGTATTCCGTACAACACCAAAAATCACAACCGCGTAGTTGGGGCCTTCAACCGAAATCCGAACGCCTCCGTTAGGGATGTGGCTAAGAAGCTGCACCTAAGCCAAAGTTTTGTCCAGAAGGCCAAAACTAAGGCTGGGCTTCGAACGTTCAAGGTACAAAAGGCCCCTAATCGCGACGAGAAGCAGAACAAATCCGCCAAAACCCGTGCCAGGAAGTTGTACCTCAACATGCTGACGAAAGTTGAATGCTGCATCATGGACGACGAAGTATATGTGAAGGCCGACTTCAAACAGATCCCCGGCAACCTGTTTTTCACGGCCAAGGATAAGTTCAGCGTTCCGGAGCATGTCCGCACTCAGAAGATGTCCAAATTTGCGAAGAAATTCCTGGTTTGGCAAGCCATCTGCACGTGCGGGAAGCGGAGTGCACCTTTCGTGACCCAGGACACGATGAACGGACAGGTGTACATAAAAGAGTGCCTCCAGAAGCGGCTGCTTCCTCTCCTGAAGGCCCACAACGTCCCAACAACCTTCTGGCCGAATTTGGCCTCATGCCACTACTCCAAGGACGTGCTGAAGTGGTATGCGGACAATAAGGTCAATTTCGTGCCGAAAATGTTCAACCCTCCCAACACTCCGGAGCTCCGCCCCATCGAGAAGTACTGGGCGATTATGAAGCAGCACCTTCTTAAACGACCTAAGGTAGTGAAGACAGTCGAGGAACTGAAGAAAGTATGGGTTTACATGCAAAAAACGGTTGATTCACAGGTTGTGCAGAATCTTATGGCCGGGGTTAAGGCCAAGGTGCGGGCATTTTTTTTTTTATATCTTTATTAAGGAGACTTTCAGCCCTGGGCTGGTTCGTCTCCGTGCGGGCATTTGCGTATGGACTGTAAATAAAATACGAGTAAAATGGTAAAATGAAGTTTAATAGTTATTTCTCAATCCCTGAAAATTTGATGGCAATCGGATGAAAACTCGAATTTTGCGAATCAATTTTGTGTGTGGCAATTTCATCGTGGACACCCTTTACAGTCTGTTATTTGCAATTAGCATCTTCAACAACATAAAATGCATAAAATTTAATCTATATTCGCTTTGTACGTTGCGACTTACCTGCCAGCCTATAGCTGCCTCGATTAACCCCGGCGGGGCGGCTACGAGCAGAGTACTTCCCACAAAGACGTTCGGATTTGGATGGATTGATAAGAAAAGAGAAAGAAAAATGCAATTTAAAACGTCTATTAACTAATCTGTCCTTCCCTTTCTCCTCGCTAATTCTCGGTGACACTCAGTGGGGCCCTTCAACGATAGCGGCGGCGGTTGCTGTTTGTTTACGTCGGCTCCAGACACGGTCTGTTACTTCACTTTAGCTGCGTAGCAGCGGTCCTTGGCGTTTAGCGAGGGGGGAGGAGCAAGGCTCCTTTCTCGGAACCCCCCCTCCCCCGGCGACGATGGTGACGAATCACCGGACCAACTACTCACCGTAGATGGTCCCGGTAGTCACCGCAGTGCACTACCCAGGCGAACGCTCCTTCGGTTCGGCCTGCTTCGTCCCTCCTTGGCTCTTAACTGCGGTGGCGAGACTGACTCTACTGGCTGAGCCACCGCAGTGAGGACGGTGGGTGTTCGGGGATCCTTGGGGGTTAGCCGGGAAGCGGAAAAATCCTTGAAACTAAGCTTCCCTTGGCGGCGATCCGACACCCTTCACTTCAGCTCACGAACCACGTCACTTTCGCGCGACGATGCTGGGAATTATCCCTCCAGCGGACACACGCCACGAAAACGGCACTCCAACTCTCGTTTTTACTTAAACGGACCGGGCAAAACAAGGCGTCGACTTCCAACCGTGGCTCGTAACTTTCTTTTTTTTTCGTACGCCTCACAATCACGGACAATACAATAACCGCCATCGTTCTCCTGCAACCGCGCTCGAATGTTGTGCTGCTTATGTTTTTCGCCTTCTTTTGCAGCGGGAGGAGAAACGGGACCTAATTTTATTCTAAACGCGGGACAATTTAAATCGATAAATTTTACACTACATTCTAATCCTAAAAACATGCCTACACGAATAAAATCTACGATGAAAATAACAAATTAAAATATTTACAAAAAAAGTAGCGGTGGTTATGTTGCCAAGCGTGCGACCAAAACAAAAACAAATCATAACAGACAAGGCACACGCTCGTGGCAAACACGTTAAAAGGGTGGGTTATTAATTGTCACCCTAGACGAGGGTTACAAGTTTTGTAATATTTTTGAGTGCAGCGATTTAATAATTTATGAAAGGTAAATCTAGGAACACCCAACTACGTATGCCAACCTACGTATGTAAATGAACATATCGTGAGCAGGTGCTTTCAGCATCTAACTTTCTTTGTAAACCAACCAAGTGATCTAACAAAAACCATTGAGAATGATCTTCGCTCATGGATGAGAGATTAGATTCCATCGGACGATTTTGGCAAAGCACAAATAAAGCTACCTTTATTAAAATTTAATGAATGTTTTAAAAATTGGATCAATTCTAAAAGTTACAAGGATACAGAAAACAATCAGTCAGAAAAGAGTTACTTATCTTACAACGATAGAAGTTCGTGTGTCAAAAAAATAACGAGAGAACTGAATGATCATTTATCACAATGTAAATATATTGAAAGTTCGTGAAAAGAAAGAAAATTAATTGATAACAGTCATATTGTTAGCGACCATGAATTCTTCAAACATTTAATAGACGACCAAGGAGAAAACAAATTTTTTCTCTTCATCGGAGAGCCTGGTATGGGAAAAACAACTATCCTCCAATACATTGCCTTCGAAGTTCAAAAGAAATCCGATATTGACGTGTATTTGATATATTTGAATAACTTAAAGGAAATGCTCAAATCAGGCTGTGAAATCTTAGAAACGGTTCACAAAATTCTGAATTCGACTCTTTCAGAAACAAGTAGGAAATTATTGAAAAACAATGTAGAAAGAAACGCAAATCGTACTATTATCCTGTTTGAAGGTTTCGATGAGATCACTTTTCATAATGAGGCAATTGCCATATTTAGGCAAATCTTGTCAAAGGAGAATGTTCGAGTGATTTTAAGTGGTAGATATCATGTCAAAGATATTCTTGAAACAAAATTTAGCGCAGGGCCAATTAGATTGATTCCATTTAGTAACGATGAACAAATTATGGATTTGAAAGATTCATGGAAAGCTTCCGATGATTCAATAGAATTTGAAATTTATTCAACTCAATTGCTCGAAAAATTCTACTCGGACATAAAACGCTATGAGACTGAATTCTTTGGGCTTCCACTTGTGGTTCGATTGTTGGCGGAAGCATATTCTGATGATTTCCAACAATACTTAAATACTGTTCCAGATAAACGTGCACAAGATATTTTCCCGACAGAAAAAATAATAATGCTGTGTCATTGTTTTAAAAGGCTGTGCAATTTTCGTTCAAATCAAATGAAGAAAACCCAAGCTGCTTATCAAAGTATCGACATGTCAAGTGATGAGGAAGATCTCCCTTTATTGAGTTACTTTATAATTCAGCATCAAATAGCTGCCTTTAGTGAGATCTCAGATTTTTTTTTATATTAGAAGAACTTCTTAAGAACTTCCTCAAAGCAAGTTGAAATATATATACTATTGTGCCGTTGATTCAGGATATAAACGCCGTTTATATCATAAATGGACGGCACAATAGTGCATATATTTCAACTTGCTTTGAAGAAGTTCTTAAGAAGTTCTTGTGATATAAAAAAAATCAGAAATCTCATTAAAGGCAGCTATTTGATGCTGAATTATGAAGTAATTCAACAAAGGGAGCTCTTCCTCATCACTTGACATGTCGATACTTTGATAAGCATCTTTGTTTTTTTTCATTTGATTTGAACGAAAATTGCACAGCCTTTTAAAACAATGACACAACATTATTATTTTTTCTGTCGGGAAAATATCTTGTGCACGTTTATCTGGAACAGTATTTAAGTATTGTTGGAAATCATCAGAATATGCTTCCGCCAACAATCGAACCACAAGTGGAAGCCCAAAGAATTCAGTCTCATAGCGTTTTATGTCCGAGTAGAATTTTTCGAGCAATTGAGTTGAATAAATTTCAAATTCTATTGAATCATCGGAAGCTTTCCATGAATCTTTCAAATCCATAATTTGTTCATCGTTACTAAATGGAATCAATCTAATTGGCCCTGCGCTAAATTTTGTTTCAAGAATATCTTTGACATGATATCTACCACTTACAATCATTCGAAAATTCTCCTTTGACAAGATTTGCCTAAATATGGCAATTGCCTCATTATGAAAAGTGATCTCATCGAAACCTTCAAACAGGATAAAAGTACGATTTGTGTTGCTTTCTAGATTGTTTTTTTCAATAATTTCCTACTTGTTTATGAAAGAGTCGAATTCAGAATTTTGTGAACCGTTTCTAAGATTTCACAGCCTGATTTGAGCATTTCCTTTAAGTTATTCAAATATATCAAAAACACGTCAATATCGGATTTCTTTTGAACTTCGAAGGCAATGTATTGGAGGATAGTTGTTTTTCCCATACCAGGCTCTCCGATGAAGAGAGAAAATTTGTTTTCTCCTTGGTCGTCTATTAAATGTTTGATGAATTCATCGTCGCTGACAATATGACTGTTATCAATTAATTTTCTTTCTTTTCACGAACTTTCAATATATTTACGTTGTGATAAATGATCACTCAGTTCTCTCGTTATTTTTTCGACACACGAACTTCCATCGTTGTAAGATAAGTAACTCTTTTCTGACTGATTGTTTTCTGTATCCTTGTAACTTTTAGAATTGATCCAATTTTTAAAACATTCATTGAATTTTAATAAAGGTAGCTTTATTTGTGCTTTGCCAAGATCGTCCGATGGAATCTAATCTCTCATCCATGAGCGAAGATCATTCTCGATGGTTTTCGTTAGATCACTTGGTTGGTTTACACAGAAAGTCAGATGCTGAAAGAACCTGCTCACGTTATTTTCTTTTACATACGTAGATAGTTGAGTGTTCCTAGATTTACCACTCATAAATGATTGAATATCTGGATTTTCTGCTATTACTTTTCCATCAATCTTCTTTCGTGCATTACACAACAATTCATGGGTGGCAGCATCCTTTCTGGTTAAGAAATCATCGGAGAGCATTAGATGTTTATTTGAAACTTTCAGCAGGTCTTCTGCAATGGTGTTTTGTAGTTGATTAGTATGTCCAAAACTTTTCCACTTTTGAAGAGTTCAATGATCGCATCCCTAATGGCAGATATTTCGGTGTTCATCAACTTCAGTAAATCTTCAAATTTATCCTCTTTTGGTCTGAATCTTTTGTAGCAATCGTCGGATTCAGCAAACTTCATTATTGGTTTCACTTCACTTTGTTCACAGATATCGATGTCCACCAACTCTTTAAGCTGACTCTCGTTATCTTCTAATGATTTGTTGGTTAGGATAAAAAATCGCAACTTCATCTCCTTGAACTCATCTATTTCAATAACATCTAAATATGACTGTATGTACTTATTAACGATATTGGTCTTGTACCATCTGAGCTGTCATTTCTTCGGGTCTTTTGGAATTTTGACCACGTCGACGAATTTTCCAGCGTCCTTTATTTCTGAGGCAAGGCTGAATTCAGATTTTCGCAAAAATGCTCGCTCAAACAGCGCAAATGCTAAATCTTCTTCGTATTTGTTGCCATGACGGCCACAGACGGCTTTATCTTTGGTGGGCTCCATTATTTTACCTAAAAAAAAAAACACAATCTGTTAGTAACATTTATCATAAGTATGTCATGTCTATTCTTTCAAAAAAATCTGAAATAAGTTCAAAATTATTCAACTGACAGAACTCTTCAGGTAAATTATCAGAATTTCAGATCTGATCGAGTACCTGTTAGAGCAGGAGTTCCTCAGGGTAGCATTCTTGGGCCTATATTGTATAACATTTTCATTTCGGACCTCCCTGATTTGCCTCAGGGTTGCCACAAATCGCTGATGACACAGGAAATTCCGCTAAATGAAGAAGTCTCCGTGTTATTTGCAGCAGACTGCAGAAAAGTTTAGATATTTTCACTTCTTATTTACAAAAATGGAAGATTGCTCCCAACGCTTCCAAAACTCAACAAGTAACATCTTAAGTTTTATGAAATACTACAAAGCTACTATAAAACAACATTCATAAAACCTTGGTCAAGAAAGCTTTGCCTTTGTTACATCCACCAAAACCTCATTAAGACTAGAATCTTTCTAGTTGGCCTAGTAAAGGAGAAAAATCTATACAATTCTTTAACAAGGAAAATCTTCAAAGGCTTGGTAGCCATCATAATGAAGTAATTAAATTGGGTTGTTAGCGGAATGCTTAAATAAAACGTAAAAAAGGTTATCTTCCATTCAATTTCACTGTTATTAGATTTTTTTATTTAAGTAGAATTTAATATAAGATAACCTTTTTTGAGTTTTTTTTAAGCATTCCGCTAACAACCCAATTTAATTACTTAAAAATTTATTAATTTATCAATTTTTTACAAATCCTGGATCCTGAATCTTTCTTTTAGTCAAATATCTCGAAATACATTCTATGTTGGAATCACCCTGATACCCTTACCATTACAGGATTTATTCAGTATTTTCTAAAGAATTAGCTTGTATCATCTCCAGTGATGGGCAACTGAACCAACCAGTGCGCACCGTGTGCTAGTTCGTGTTCAAAAAATACTCTTGTGTTTATGCAAGCGTGTACCCTGGTTCGGTTGAGTTTTAGTGTACCAGTGCACAGTGGTTCCCCTTAGAACAAAAGTTGGCCAAAACCTCAAAATTGTTGCTAATAGGCAAAAAACAGTTTAAATAGATGTTTTTTAGTTGTAAAAAGAAAACTTGACAATCAAGACGTCACAAAAAGGAGTATAGTAGAACCAAAACCAAGTACAATGGTCCCAGCCGTATTTACCTAGGAAGACAAAAATGTTTGCGCCCAAACTGTCAGTTTTAGGTATATGGTTTCTTACGGAAAGTTGCTTCATATTTTAAGTTCAATTTTTTTATGTTCGTAAAATTAGGGTGGTCCATAAAATTGTTGAAATAAAAATACAAACTATTTATTATTTGAGATAGACCAAAGCAGTGTTCTAAACAGTTGTAGAACATTAAATTCAAAGCAACTTTGTAGAAGATATAACGTTTTTATCTCTTATGGTTCATGAGTTATGATTTTTAGGTAAGGGTGGCCACTAAAATCGATTTTCTTTGAATATCTTTTCATGCGTTAATTTCTTGCAAAAAACATTGTTCTGATTACACTTAGAACTTTTGATGACGCATATTTTTGCTCAAGCAACTAGGTTACTATCTTTTTTCATTAGAAAGTTAGACTAATTTTTTCGAAAAAATGATCTTTTCAATTGTCAATATCTCAAAATGGAGCAAACCGATTTTCAAACAATTAACTTCATAACTGGAAACATCGTTTTTTTCATTTTTGGTTAAAAAAAAACTGCAAGAGCTTTTTGTGTTTAAAGCATTTAGTTAAATTTAAAATAAGTAATATTTTTCAACAAAACTAGTCATAACTTTTCAAATAAAAGAGATAACAACTTAGCAAAAATATGCGTCAAGTATATAGCATAAAAATTTCACGAGAAATGAACGTATAAAAAGATATACAAAGAATGCCGATTGTCTAGGGGCCACCCTAACCTGCTTGTTTAAAAAAATTCTTACCTCATGAACCATAAGAGAGATATATGGTGCGCGTGTGTATGTGTGTGCGTATTGATGTGCTTTTAAAAAGGCATTGTGAAGCTTGCTACGGTATACACCGCTGATTATAAAACTTAAAAACAGATATTAAATATCAAAGAACACTTTACTTGTTATTCATAATTTCAACATGTTTCGCAAAAAATCGCAAAACACATTAAAACCTATCTGAAAGCTAACTTTTCTAGCTATCTTTTGGTTACTAAATGATAGTGTGCGGATGTGTCCGTCATATGTTTTGCTTAGTCTAAATGCGAAAAAAAGTATATTTTTACTAATTTTTATATCAGAAACTGTCACTAAAACACTAATACACTCTTTTTTACCATCCATTTGACGTGAAATAAGCCGAGGAACATTTCTTCTCAAGAAACCAAATTTATAAACACATTATTTTTGGCTATATTTGAGCAAAACAGTAACAAGATACGTTACGATTTTAGCCATACAAAAATATTTAATCAACAGAACTGCACAAATAATTCAATTTAAGATACTCTTAACATGTCAAAATGATAAAAAAATATCGACATAAAAAAATATCAACTTTAATTTTTGAGGTTTTGGCCAGCCAGGAACCACTGTGCAGTGTATTCTAAATCAAAACCGTGTGCCGGTTTTCGAGTTGATGTTCAGAACCGCAGCTTGAAAACCGAAAACCGGTGTGCTAGAATTTTGGTTTTGGTACACGAGATATAAACCGTGTGCAGGGTTTAATTATATGTTACCAAAACCGGGTATACCGTTCTTGGTTCGGAACATTGGCAAGAATTAAATAGCAGTGCTCCCAAAAAGGTGAGTAAAATATTTGTACCAAGCGACAGTTATTAATTCAATTGCCAAATATTTTGACAGACAATATTGGTAGCGAAAAACGGCGCCGGTGGTGTAGTGGTTAGCGTGATTACCTCTCACCCCAGCAGGCCTGGGTTCAATCCCAGTCGGCGCCGCCGGGATGTTCTGAGGCATAACATCTCTGATCACGCCTTCCTTCGGATGGGAAGTAAAGCCGTTGGTCCCCGGTTCATGAGTTGATGGGTCGATAGGTAGGGTCCAGGTGTGGGAGCTGCTTTCCTGGCACGTCGGTAGCATTGGTGCACGGAAAACAAGATCGACGGAAAAAACAAACCAAAGGAAAAAAAAAATATTGGTAGCGAAGGAACTAGAAATCATTTTGAAGTCTGACAAATACCCTTCGATAAGGGTATTTTTGGAGTCCGCGTGACGCCTATAGTCTGGAAATCGATAACCGATACCTTCTTGAAATCCAGAAGGCGGCATGCTGTTGCAGATAATCTGAGAAATCCTGTCAAATACCCTTCGATATGGGTATTTCTGGAATCGGGATGACGTATGAATACCGGAAATTAATGTCTGACGCCATTTTGAAATCCAAGATGACGGCTTACGGTTGTAGGAAAACTGGGAAATACTAGCAAATACCCTTCAATATGGGTATTTTCGGAATCGGGATGACCAATTTAGACCGGATATCAATGTCAGACACCATCTTGAAATCCAATATGGCGGCTTCTGGGTATAGAAAAACTGGGAAATATTGTCAAATACTCTTCAATATGGGTATTTTCGGAATCGGGGTGATGTCTAGAGACTGGAAATCAATGTCTGATGCCATCTTGAAATCCAAGATGGTGGCTTCTGGTTGTAAAAACTGGGAAATACTAGCAAACACCCTTCAATATGGGTGTTTTTGGAATCTGAATTACATATAAAGACCGGAAATCAATGTCTGACGGCATCTTGAAATCCTAAAGCCTAAACGCGTCATTTCCGAGGTGATAATACCCATATTGTAAGGTATTTCACAAGTTTTTAAAAGCCAATGCCTGCCATCTTGGAATCCAATAAGATGTTGGACATCGATTTTCAGCCTCTATACGTCGTCTCCTACACACTTAGATTTTTTTTGACGATATTAGCACCATCGAGTAGTTCAGCATTTTATTTTGCTGGATCTCAGTGAAAACTTGTCGAGATTGAGCTAAAAAACGGGAATTTTGCTGAGGTCTTCGCTAACCAACAGAAATTTCTCGGTAAAAAATCTAAACGCTTATCCGTAAATACCTATATTGTAGGGTATTTGACACATTTTGAAACCAATGGCTTCCAACTTGGGTTCCAAAATTGCGTCGGACATCGATTTTCGGCATCTACCGGTCACCCCCGAAAATACCCATATTGTAGAATATTTCCCACGGAAGCCACCATCAATTTTAGGCTTTTGGATATCATCCCGATTCAAAAAATACCAAAAATGATGGGTATTTAACAATATTTCCCAATTTTTAATAAATTGCAAGCTGCCATCTATAGGATTTCAAAATGGTGTCCGATATAAACTTCCGGCCTCTAGACATCATCCTGATTTCTAAAATACCCATATTGATGATTACATATTTGCTATCAAACATGCCTATTCTAAACATAACCTGTTCGAAGTACTCCGGACACTATCCAGAGGGAAAAATAATGGATTATATCCAAGTTAAAATTATCCGGATAATTTTATCTCGAATATTATCCGGAGGAAAAAAATGTGCAGTTTACTTTGCTTGACGAAATAAATAAATAAATAAATAAATAAATAAATAAATAGAATGCACTTCAATCATGTAGAAAATTTCATGTAATTTTTATGGCCACAAAAATAAACAAATGTACTGTATTAATAAAAATTTTGTCCTTTTCAGCAACTAATATAACATCATATTTTCGCCATGATTGAAGTGCATTCCCTTTGATGTGATATTAAAATATTTTTTTTGCTGTGTGGGACACTAGATATTAAAAAAAATGACGTCAGACATTGATTTCCGGTATATATACGTTATCCTGATTCCAAAAATACCCATATTGAAGGATATTTGGCATTATTTCCCAGTTTTAATATAACCGGAAGCCGCCATCTTGGATTTCAAAATGGCGGCAGACATTGATTTCCGGTCTCAAGACGTCACCCTGATTCCGGAAATACCCATTTTGAAAGGTATTTGACAGGTGTTTAAAGGTGTTTAAATTTTTTTCTATAACCGGAAGCCGCTATCTTGGATTTCAAGGTGGCGTTGGTTGACGATTTCCGTATTCCACGTCACACCGATTCTGGAAATACCCTCATTGCGTAATACATCATTTGAATTCACGGTTTTTCTGTATTCAAAACCGCTATTTCCACTTGACCCTGCATAATATTATTCATCAAATACAATTTCTGTTTAGTTATCTGCCATCACTGGCAATTCTGAATAATGCGCACCATGCACATAAACACACAACAGTACCGGATCGGTTCTTGAATTGATCATTTTGTCAAGCTTCTGAATTCATGTTCCATCAGATGTCACAGCTGTTGTTTGCGGTGACATCTATCGGAAACTAGGCACAATCTGTTTTCCTATAATTGTTTACAGAGGACACTGCAGTACAAACCATGTCTGGTACCTCTATATATGCATTTAGATTATTGTTCGAAGTCCCTCCTTTTTTACACATTGTGCACACAAAATAGCTCACCCCTCACATATTTTCCCGCCGAATTTTATGTATGGGGCGGGGCATAAAGTATCTTTTGCGCAGAATATGTAAAAAAGGAGGGACTTCAAATGTTAAAGCAAATGCATATATAGATGTACCAGACATGTTTTGTAGTGTCAGGTACTCTATTTTGTAATCTGTGAAAGGGAAATCACAAATCGAGTGTCAACAAAATACATGGCATGTTGAGAGATTGAGCTCGTGAGAGAGAATTTCTCTCTCAAATTTGATTTTTTTTTTTGGCGCCCTTGGGGCTGGTAGTAAAGCAGGTAAAATTGTATGGGGAAAAATCATTTTTATTTAATTGTAGCTTGTTCAGCATTAATTTTCGGGAAAAAACTGAACGACAAAGCCCCTGTATAATTTTTTTAGGTTGTCGTTCACTTTTTTTGACCTGAATATGCACCGGAGGCGAAGTATTTGCACTTCTCTCAATTTATAAATGGGGATTTTTATCACTTCCTACCAGCGGAACAGCGCCATCTCTGTGGAAAATGGTCGAACAAAATGATTAATTCAAAACATCATCCTTGTGAACACAGAACACCGGTACTGGAAAATTGGAACCGCACCGTGTGCAGCGAACTGGTGAACACGGTGCGGTATTATTTGCAACTACCAAACCGAACCGACAGCAGCACCATACACTCGGTACAACAGATTAGCACATTGGTTATGCTTTAGAAAACCGTACCGGTGCTGTACCGGTGTTTTGCCCATCACTGATTATCTGAGAATACCCACAAACCTAATTTTCTCCATAATACTCTTGAAAATCATTTATAATAATTTATGTTGTATTACCTTGGAATTCCTGTATTCTCCAGAAATTCCTATGGATACTTTCTAGGAATTTCTGCTGAAATGCTCCTCACAATTTTCTTGGAACTCTCCTTTGAATTCTCTAAAAATATCATCCGAACATAATTGCAACTCCCTTGAAGTTTTCCTGGAAATTTCGTTGAATTACCTTCAAATGCTCCTCAGTAAAAAATCCTTTGGAATTGTTCTCAGAATTTTCAATGAAATCATTTCAGGATGCTCTATGAATTTACTCACTTCGAATTTTTCCTAAGAAATCGCTTGCAGTGAAGAAACAAATTCCATAGATTTCCCCTTAACAATTATGTGGCATTCAAGTTAGAAGCCGCCTGGAATTATTTTCCGAGTTCCTTGGAAGTTTTCCTGGAAATATTTACAGATTTAATTTTTTTTTTTTATTTCTTTATTAAGGAGACTTTTAGCCGTTGGCTGGCACATATTTAATTGTAATCCTCCGTTCAGCATAATCCCGAAGTATTATCCAAAAATTCCCATGGAATAATGCTCCGGATTCTTTATCTCCCTGAACCATTTCAAAATTATGCTTAGAATTCCGTCGGAATCCTTCTTCGAGAATTCCAGATTTTTCCAGGAAAAATAAAATTCCCGGTTTTCCAGGGTTTTCCAGATAGTAGACACCCTAAATTTCAATAGAAGTTTTTATTCTTCTTCCTGATGTGAGATGGAATAATTGTTGGCGAATATTGAATAACTTTATTTATCCTTCTATTATTTGCTGGTTATTCTCTTTTCAAAGCAGCAAATTTTCGTCACGTGTCAAGAAATAATTTTCCGGAATTTGGCCTAATGACCATTTGGCCTAGTGACCAATCGGCCTACTGACATCCACCCTGAGCATTTAATATAACCTGTTCGATTTATTTAATTAACGGCGCCGGTGGTGTAGTGGTAAGCGTGATTACCTCTCACCCCAGCAGGCCTGGGTTCAATACCAGTCGGCGCCGTCGGGATGTTCTGAGGCATAACATCTCTGATCACGCCTTCCTTCCGGAAGTAAAGTCGTTGGTCCCCGGTGCATGAGTTGATGGGTCGATAGGTAGGGTCCAGGTGTGGGAGCATTGGTGCTCAGCACGGAAAACAAGATCGACGGAAAAAAACAAACCAAAGGAAAAAAATAATATATTTCATTATTTGTTCCTTGATTTGTTTTCCGTCGATCTTGTTTTCCGTGCTGAGCACCAATGCTACCGACACCAGGAAGGCAGCTCCCACACCTGGACCCTACATATCGACCCATCAACTCATGAACCGGGCACCAACGGCTTCACATCCCTTCCGTGATCAGAGATGTTATGCCTCAGAACATCCCGGCGGCGCCGACTGGGGGATTGAACCTAGGCCTACTGGGGTGAGAGGTAATCACGTTTACCACTACACCACCGGAAACGCTTGATATATCTCATGATAGGTAATGGCATAAATTAAAGGTACGGACCCTTCCCAACCCAAGTAACAATTCAGCAAACATTTGGCATCTACTCTGATTTATGATGGTTTTAAACGGCAATGAACAATCCTTTTAGTTTAAACACAGCATCTTAAAGTGTGATGTGATCTTCTTAGTGATTAAGCTTTTTTTTCTGTTTTAAGAACCTTTAACTGACATAATCCCAAGCCATTAAAACTTCCTCAAAGTACCAAGGCTGCAAAATGCGTGTCTATTCATAGTTGACATGGCTGGTTCTCAGCAATGCGATGACCCATCGTTATGGTTCAGCCACCAATCGAAAGATATGGCTATCTAATTTTCTTTCAAATAGATAGAAACCCAATTGGACTTGTGATTGACCCGCCCGAACGGAAAAAAAAACCCGGAAAAGTCCCGAGAAATCTTAAGATTGAGCCACTACTTGAAAGGTATGACTATCCACTTTCAAACGGAACAGATAAGGAACCGATTGGAGTTATGGGTGGCCAGTAGACAGTAGACAGTAGACAGTAGACCTAGAGATCCGCAACTTTTGAGCATAGAGGAAATATACCATCACCATATCGATTGTGCAACCAAGTGGCCAGAAAAAGGTCCTCTTGGTAGCCGGAATCACCGGCAAACTACACCGAAAATAGTTTTAATGTAGCTTCCATTGGAAACGCACATGATTTTCATCCATAATCAAAATTAATGGAATTAATCTGAAATTCACATAACATTTATGCGATTACATGAATTTAATATGATTTTTCAAATGAATTTCATAGGCCTCATAATATTCATGTGATTTTGTGGTGGGATTTGCTGCTATGTAATCACAGGAAAGCTATGTGAAATTCACATGGATTTCATCCATTAGATATGTGATAAATTTTTTGAGTGTAGTCAATTCCAGAGATCCGCGATTTTTTTCTAACCTGCATATAATCATTAGCATAGAGGAAATACGACATCAACACATCAATTCTGCTACCGAGTGGCCAGAATACGGTCCCTTGGATATCCGGAATCACCGGGAAAATAGTCAATTCTAAAAAGTAGACCTGGAGATCCGTGATTTTTTAGAAAATGTGAAGAACCCTCAGTTGAGAAAAGATATTTCAGCTCCATATTGATTTGATTGGCCGGTGGTCAATTCCTGAAAGTAGACCAAGAGTTTTTTTTAAATTGTATACAATCATGAGCATAGAGGAAATATGCCATCACTATATCGATTTTGCTTCCGGATGGCCATAAAGTTCCCTTTTGGATATCCGAATTTACCAATTCTTAAAAGTGGTCCTAGAGTTCCACGATTTTTTTCTTAAATTGCCTACAATCATGAGTTCAGCGGAAATATGCAATCAAATCTATTTTCCAGGTATGTAATACTTAGGTTTTACCCCAGAAAGATATAGAGCAAATTACAGCTTCGGCAATACATCAAATAAATTAAGTCCTTGTATTTTTAAGAATTGACAATTTTCCTGGTGAATCTGGAAGGGCATTTAATTGCCACCAATGGACCTAATCAATATGGAACTGAGATATATCTCCTCAACTAAGGGTTCTTCACATTTTCTAAAAAATCACGGATCTCCAGGTCTACTTTTAAGAACTGACTATTTTCCCGGTGAATCCGGATATCCAGAGGACCGTATTCTGGCCACTCGGTAGCGGAATTGATATGTTGATGTCATATTTCCTCTTTGCTAATGGTTATATATGTTAGAAAAAATCGCGGACCTCTAGGTCTACTTTCTGGAATTGACTAGTTTCCCGGTGATTCTGGATATCCAGAGGACCGTTTTCTGGCCACTTGGTTCGAAAATCGATATTTTGATGGTATATTTCCTCTATGCTCATGATTGTATGCAATTTAGAAAAAGTTGCGGATCTCTAGGTCTACTGTCAGGAATTGACCATTTTCCCGGTGAATCCGAATTTCCACAGAGCTACCTTTCACGGGTTTTATCGTTCCGATCGGCCACCCACAACTCCAATCGGTTCCTTGTCTGTTCCGTTTGAAAGTGGATAGTCATATCTTTCAAGTAGTGGCTCAATCTTAAGATGTGGTAAGCAAATTACCGAGAACCACTCATGTCAACATGAATCGACACGCATTTTGCTCGGGACTTTCTCGGGTTTTTCCATTCCGGCTGGCCAACCACAGGTCCAATTGGGTTTCTATCTATTAAAAAAAATAGATAGCCATATCTTTCGATTGGTGGCTGAATCATAACCATTGGTCTTTGCATTGCTGAGAACCAGCCATGTCACCATGCATCGACACGCATTTTGTAGCCTTGATGTCAAAAAATCTTTAACACTAAGGCAGTTCCATTTTAAAATATTCGGGCATGGAAAATTTTAAAAATTCTGGAACGTCCAAATATTCCGTCAATCTTGTTTTCCGTCGATCTTGTTTTCCGTGCTGGGCACCAATGCTACCGACGCCAGGGAGGTAGCTCCCACACCTGGACCCTACCTATCGACCCATCAACTCATGAACCGGGGACCAACGGCTTTACTTCCCATCCGAAGGAAGGCGTGATCAGAGATGTTATGCCTCATAACATCCCGGCGGCGCCGACTGGGATTGAACCCAGGCCTGCTGGGGTGAGAGGTAATCACGCTTACCACTACACCACCGGCGCCGCTAACGTCCAAATAGTCAGAACAAACATCTAAATGTTTAAATCTTAAAAACATAACTGTGTAAGAGCTTATTTAAGTCCAGACACCAAGATAGTGACGATAGTGCCACATCCAGAAATGAACAGAACCTTTAATTCATATGAGTAAATAAGGTCAGATATTCAAGTAAATGGAGTATTTCGGAATTATTCTTGAAATTATAGACTGTCAAACAAAAATATTTTGTTTATTCTATAAGTCTATACAGGTATACCTGCATTTTTGACTTTCATCGTCAATTTCCCGCAAATTATCATTCAAACAAGGAAAGTAATATCACCATCAGAAAGATGAGATAATCCTCCATTTAATGGTAATATTAATTTGTATGATTCAATTGTTAACCAATTATACCTGTAATTCTATAACTCGATGGTCTGTCAAATTTAAGTGAAAATTCACCAAATGGAACAGCCTAAACATCGACTCTGGTATAATATTGCTTCCTTTTCGTGATACGTGAAACAGCAGTAGCTTCTCTCACTCTCACGATGTAGCAGTGATTGCTGAAAGTTGGTTGGAAATGCTATCTAACATGAGGCTTTAGTGCAATAATTTATTAGCTAGAGAATGATCTTAGAAGCAACAATCGTATCTTTACGCTCCAAGTTGTCTTTCAACTTTGCTGAAAACCAAATTCAACGCAGTTTCACAAGCATGACCTTCCCGATATCCCGATTGTTCTGGTATCGACAAAGCAGGCAACCCATATTTCATTATCTTTTAACACTCCGATCGAGCTATGTTGCAGAGAGAGTTTATCATGTAAGTCGTAGCAAGTGGTTTGTCTGTATCGTTGGTTGCTTTATGTGTTTGGATTTGCTGAACAGGATCAAGCATTTTGGAACAAATACTGCACAACTTTTAACCTGGGTACTGCGGACTCACTCAATGTGCTTGTCACTTGGGAGCCAGTCAGAACTGTCAAACGGGAGCTAAACATTCAGAAGTAATAAACTCAGTTACTGTTCTTACCTCTCGTCAAGCATTGCAATCTTATAAAAATGATTCAAACTTTTTCATAACACATTCTTAATTGTAAGCTCAAAGACAAAATCCAACAGGCTCAATGATGAAAGTATAAAAACCAGCATAGTTTTTATGACACAGCTGTGTTTTCAATATCAGTAAAACATACTTTGGCGAAACATGTATGTAAACAAACTTTGATAGAGTCATGATGGCTCGAGCACTCCTGGCTCAGAGCTTTTGGCGGGAATCAACTGAGAAAGAACAAAACTATTTTAAACTTGAACAAATTTTCAAGCAGTTTTCCATTGGTTTGCAAAATGAAATCGATTTACTCCGCAGTACTCAGCTTTTAACCAATCTGAACCAAACTCTGTTGGGATTTAACACATCTTATCTCATTTCGCTGAACAGGTTAAGGTCCTACAAAAGTAGAAGAGTCTGTGCCTAGGAGGATGAACGAAGGTTGACGTAGGACCACGATTGGTCAGTTGGTCAATGAACCATTAAGTCAAGGCTATTTTTCGCACAGATTTGTGATTTTCCTCTCACACACTACAAAATAAAGCAAAACATGAGGACAGTGCAGTGCAAAACATGTATGGTACCTGAGACACATTTATTAGTTTGTTTATTTTTAGAGTGTGGGTAAAAATTGATGAAATTTTGACTGAAACAACCTAAGAGTGTAATGTTTACGCTGGCAGAATTTCATCACAATCTGTCAAGTGATTATCGAGATGGCATCGGAGCAAGAGCAGATCTACACTCAAAAAATTTCACACGTTTGATCGAAGTGTTTAAACACTTGATTTTTTAAATGCACAATCACATTTACTTTAAGTGTATTTCACCTTGGTTCAATGTGTTATACACGTTAATTTATAGTGTTTCAAACTTTGAAATGTTGAAAATCTTTCACTATATATTCAAGTGTATTGCACATTGAATCACGCTACTGTTCAAAACAGATGGATTTAAAGTGTTTTGCATTTCAATACGATGTGAATTGCTTGCTCAGAAAGGTAAACATCGATAACAAGAGTTGTAACTTTATCCTATCAACCTGCCTCATATATGAGAACAACCGTGGCACAGTGAGATCGAACGAAGCCTCCGGCAGCAGCATACCCCAACAGTCCATGATCGAATCCCAAATCAGACCCATTAAAAATATATGTGAAAGATCTGGCCTCTGGCAGTTTTGTTTATATATTTGTCGATTCATTTTTAGAGTCAGTAAAGTAGAATTCGATAAAGTAGAATATTGTAGAATATTGAACTATGGTGTGCAAAGCTATTGATATCACCATATGAGGCACATAGAATCCAAGTGTGTCACAAAAATCCATGGTGTTCAGGCATGGTTCATAGCATAAGATTCACACATGAAATGGATGTGTTTCACAATATGCGCAAAATTAAGTGTAAGACACATGATGATGACGTGTGTAATTTTTTGAGTGTACTAAAAAAATCTTGTGCGCCGTCGTGGAAAATCCAACTGCGTCCCACAGATGGATCGAAAAACACCTGGGCGGGCATGCTGCGGCAGAAAACCGAAAACAGCTGACCCGATGAAGACCAGGAAGGTGTTCAGTCTGTTCAGCTTATTTATTATCAAGAATTAATTAAAACGTACCTTCTCGTCAATTACGTAATCGACATTTCTAGACCAACAATTGAAATAGGCGGAACAACCAAACGTAAACAATGGCTTTAAACACAAAATTCTCGAGATCCAAATCTATCTATTTCAATTGTTGATCTAGATTTGTTCACGGTAGATCGCCACCGCACTAATTACGCAAAATATGAACCGATAAGTCATATGATGTCTGTTTATAATCTACACTGTGAAATGATAGACTGAAATATGCCTGCGCTTAAATTGAAAAACATATTTCCAAGCATTACGAAATCATAGATTATAAGTTGGATAGTGAGAGGTATCCAAAATTGGCAAAAATCGACATGTGTGTGCAGTGATAAGAGAAGTAAGTGATTAATCGTTCACATCTAAAATACAGATATTTTTCTTTTCGTAGTTATTGGGGTTGTTGGTTTTTCTTATGTTTCTAGGGGTGAATCGATTAGCTTGGGACCGAGGAGAGTACCAGAACTGAGCCAAAAAGTTGAGCACGTTATTTTGGGACCTTCTAGTCTTACAGTTACCTCTATGATAGTACGAAGTCCACCATGTTTCACGCACAGTCTGACATTACCTGCCATTATTTTTTTTATACTTTAACGGAACTAAACAAAAAACCCGATAATCTAAAAAATACTCGAAACAAAGACACTAGCACTTACAGTATTGAACATTTTTCAAGATTACTTAAAATCTGTGATTCTCGGTAGCCCCACGTAAAAAAGAAAATCAAGAAGAACAAGCACAAAAATGGCAAACTGCTACCTACACTTATCTCGGCACACACTTTGTGCTAAGATGGTGACAATGACCTTGATGAGCTAATGATGGTGACCTGGCTGTGAAGCTCGTACACTATAAATGGATTCCGCAAAAAATTTACCACCTTGGCGGAACGCTCGACTGAGAAACAATGTGAACTAGTCGAAAAACGCAAATATTAGACAGACCAGATAAGATAAGCTCATCAATTCTCGATTAACATTTCAAATGGTCCTATCTGCGTTGATCCATTCTCTCCATCGACTTTCTCTTTTGATAACCACTATGCAAACAGATTTCGCGCTAATTTTACCACATAGTTTAAAAACGGAGATTCTTATCTAGCGTCCAAAACATCAAACACAACAGGGAAAGGTTTTGCAGCTTATTAACGAAAGAGAAAGCCGATGAAGATAATCGATCAATGTAGATAGAACCCTTTGAAATGTTTATCTTGAATTTGGACAATTTATAGCGAATTCGTTTATTATCGGGGTTGGAACCAGTGCGAAACCTTTTTGTCAGTGCGAACCTCAACCTGAGCTAGGTTTAAAAACAAACGAGCAAACTGACGTTTGCCAGAAAACAAGCAGACCCAATCTTGATACCCGATCCAGGTTGGAACTGAATAATAAACGAATTCGCTATTAGATAACACTTCTTCCTTCCACTGCTTGCTGCTGATATCCATTATTTTTATCAACATTGCCACAGAAGGAAGAACCCGACCAACCATTCGTGAAACGTCTTCAAAGTTCTTTATACAAAAATAAAGATTAATGTCGGCAATTCTTTACTTTCAAGTTTCATTGATTTCAATGAATATATTTAAAAACCTTTATTGATCGATACTTACATTTAAGATAGTTTCTTTATCGGTCGCATCATAGTAATCTATAAAGATGCCATACTAAATTTCTTCTAATTTCGATATGCCACAAGTACTATAGTTTTCTTTATAAATATTCATCTAATATATACTGATATTTATTTTAATACTGATATCAACTTTGGCAAAGAACAATAAAAATTGCCATCGAAGCACATTTATAATCTCCTTGTTATCGATTTGCATCGCTGTGTAAAGAGAGTTTGATACACACTAGATGACAGATGGCAATGTTTATATTAGTTATCGACAAATTTGGTTCTTCATCGAGAGTAGCATGATCTGCCGGAAAATTAATGGGAAGACTGATCGATGGCCACGATGATACAAATGTTTGCGATAGCAAGCGTGGTAAAATTCTATCTATCTTCTTCTATCTACCTTCAAATACGACAAACATCACAAGAAACGGTTCTATACCCACACACTTAGAATAAATCATATAAATTTAGGTGCTCTGAGACTGACATATACGAGCGTCAATTTTGACACAAAATTGAGTCATTATAGACGTAAAATTCAACTCAATCAAATGTACACAGCAAAAAAAAATGTAATGTCGATCAATGTAATTCAAGCTGATGTATGAAATAATGATGTAATCGCAAAAAGCATGTACATCGTACAACGTTGTATTACACAACCGATGGATTGACCTGGTTGCAGCAGTTTGGATGTAATATTCAACAACTTTTTTTTTATGTGTATTTTCGAACTTTTCAGTCTCGAAGCACTAAATTTTACATGACATGTTTGTTAACGTCTCATCCTTTATGCCAAAGATGGATTTCGTCACGTGTTAAATTAGGTATTTCTAAGTGTGCGTCTGTAAACCATCACGTTGAACCAGAGCTTAAAATTATTGACTGCCTAGGCTGAGTGTGAAAGCACTGCACTATTCAATCCATTGCTCTGCTCAGTAAAAAAAGTTGTTGAATATTACATCCAAACAGCTGCACAGAGATTATTCCGCCGGTTATGTAATATTACGTTGTACCATGTACATCGATTTTGCGAACAAAATTACATCCATTGATGTAATATTGTATCTGCTTTTTGCTATTACATCATTATTTCATACATCAGCATTTCAATTACGTTGATCGATATTACATTTTTTTTTGCTGTGTGTGCAGACTGTTTGTACCAAACGGTAAAGGACGAGACAATGAAAGAGCCAACAAAAACATTCAGTCACTCACGAGCAGGCATGTAATTGAGTCATTTTTCCATAGAAAATGTACGCTCAGTCATTCAAAACAAATATTGGTTACCATCACGGCAGAATAAATGTGTTGACTGAGCTACTGACTGAGTGCTCGACTGTCAGTGACTCGTTTACCTCTTAATCATTCAGACTCTCACGAGGCAATGAATGATGAGGATGAGGCAGATGGCAGTTCATATTCATATCAAAATGACTCCATGAACCTGACTGTTTTGCGCACTGCGTCGAACATACAAACAGGGATCTGTTTAACGTTGTTTGAACTTCAGCTTCATCAACATCGCATGTAAGCGGTGCCGATGGTGTAGTGGTAAGCGTGATTATCTCTCACCCCAGCAGGCCTGGGTTCAATCCCAGTCGGCGCCGCCGGGATGTTCTGAGGCATAACATCTCTGATCACGCCTTCCTTCGGAAGGGAAGTAAAGCCGTTGGTCCCCGGTTCATGAGTTGATGGGTTGATAGGTAGGGTCCAGGTGTGGGAGCTGCCTCCCTGGCGTCGGTAGCATTGGTGCTCAGCACGGAAAACAAGATCGACGAAAAACAAACCAAGAAAAAAAAAACATCGCATGTAGGGTAGGATGGTGCAAAACGCACCCTTTAAGCAAAATCGTCAATGGCTGGCGAATGGAAGCTAAAATCAAGAAGAAAGTAATGTCGTTTGGTTCATTACCATGTTTTCTACAAAGATCGAGTGATTTAGAACTACAAAAGGATGATTTTTCATGACTTTCAAGGTTTTTTTTAATTTGCTTCCAAAATGATAGCGGGGTAAAACGCCTGATTCATGATGTAATATGCACCTCAACATTGGGACAAGACGCACCACAACAATGGCCAAAACACACCACAACATTATTGGGGTAAAATGCACCCCATGGTGAACAAACCATAACCCCTGCAAGTAGATAATGCAAAGGGAAGCGGTATTTCAAATGATTATTTCTTTATGTTACATCAGAAAAAAGGTCTCAAAATCTCAATAGAATGTTAAACTGTGATTCATCAAGTAAAATATCTAAAAATTATACGAAACGAAAATTTGCTAATTTTTTTTTGTGATATATGATGTTAAAAGCTTAATTTACAGTCGATGATTTTAACAACTGTGTCCTGTTTTGCACAAAATGCATTTTTTTTAAGGAATCAGTAGGTCAATACATGATTTTATGATCAAGAATTATTTGTGAAACCTCCAGTTGAAAACAATCACAAACCGTTATCCGGAAAATGCATCTGAGGAAAAGTTATCGCTGTTTTTCTAAAAGTGGGCATTTTACCCCAGGGGTGCATTATGGGCTGTTCTCCCTTAATGCACGATTCCAGCATCTTGCTGACTGCTTGAGGCCATAGATGCTCCTCCTGAGTCGGGACACTACCAGCGGGGCTGTCGCATGTAGATCTCCTCTTTGATGGTACCGTGCAGTTACGCCGTTCTAACATCCATGTGTTGCAGTAACATTCGTTTCTTCCCTGCTGCTGCCAGAAGCGCCCGTAGAGTTTCCATGCGCGTTACCGAAGCGAACACATCCACCTAATCGACACCGTAGCATTGATTGAGACCGACACATGTAAGCGGCCCTTTTGACATAAGAATCAGTTGAAAGAAACGAGAAAATCAATTCAACCAAACGTCCCAACAAACAATTGAGAGCTCTTATAAAACACCTGAGTTGATCAAACGTTGAATAATAGCTTCCAGAGATGAACAAGAATGTAGTTGTATTGCCATTTGATTAAAAGTTTTAAAAGCTGTTGGAGCACTCTTAAATGATTGTTAACGTTCGGTTTAACTATATGCTTTATAAGACCTACGATAACTTTTATAGCACCTTAGTTAAACTGATTCACAAGAGCTATACAGAACGTGGAATAAACGCATCAAAACAAACAATTGGGAGCTCTTATAAAACACCTGAGTTGATCAAACGTTGAATAATAGCTTCCAGAGTTGAACAAGAATGTAGTTGTATTGCATTTTTGGTTAGAAGCTTCAAAAGCTGCTTGGAGCACTCTTAAATGATTGTTTACGTTCGGTTTAACTATATGCTTTATAAGACCTACGATAACTTTTATAGCACCTTTGTTAAACTGATTGACAAGAGCTACATAGAACGTGAAATAAACGCATCAAAACAAACCATTGGGACCTCTTTTACAACACCTGAGTTGATCAAACGTTGAATAATAGCTTCCAGAGTTGTACAAGAATGTAGTTGTATTGCCATTTGGTTATTAGCTTCAAAAGCTGCTTGGAGCACTCTTAAATGATTGTTTACGTTCGACCAACCACAATTTTGTTGCTAAAAATAGCACAAGTGATAGGCATGTTTATATAACCATAAGGCAATGATTATTCGATTGCAAGAGAAGTTACTCAAGATGAGCTTGATATACTTCTCTCATATGATCAAAATATGTATTCAAGAATAGAGCAGATGGAAACAGAAGCGGCTGGCAATCCGGGATCATGAGTTCGAATCTTGCTTCGAGAAACCTTTGGTGGAGTAGAGGTAAATTATATATAGGTGTTATATTAATAAATGCAAACATTAATTTAAGACATATATCATATAATCAACGATAACATTTCTAGATAAATTCTCTCAATTAATGATTAGAAAGATTAATTGAAAGAATATCAATCAAAGATTAAACAGATGCTTGTTACTACTTCCTCCATGATCACAGAATGTGAATTATGGCATAATTACATATTTTTTCAATGTGCACAAATAAATTAAATTAATAAAAACTGTACAAGCAATTATTTTGGCGTACCACGACAATTGTTAAACTAATTTTAATCTGTGAATATTGTGAGTACTTACACAACGGTTATTAAAGAGTCATTAAAAAGTGCTATAAACGCTTTTCACCGTTTGCTGTATAGTGATTATTTAGGAGTCATAAAAGAGTGTAACAAACGCCTCTCAGGTTCAATCTTTAATACATTTCAAAGCAGCTGTTAGGAGGTGTCTACAAACGTTGTATTAGAGCTTTCACCAAAACAATAAAGCTTGAGTTTAAATATGTATCTATAAACGTTGTATAAAAGTTGCTTCTATCCGGTTGTTAAGGAGTCATTGAAAAGTGCTATAAACGCTTTTCACCGCTTGCTGTACAATGATTATTTAGGAGTCATAAAAGAGTGCAACAAACGCCTCTCAGGTTTACTCTCTACTAAATTTCAAAGCAGCTGTCAAGAAGTGTCTACAAACGTTGCATAAGAGCTTTCACCAAAATAATAAAGCTTGAGTTTAAATATGTATCTATAAACGTTGTATAAAAGTTGCTTCTACTCCTATACCGCGTATACATATAATGCTGTAGTTGAACAGGTTCTCCAAACCAGTGTAAACAAGAGTTTTACAGAAGTTGTAATAAACAAATTGTACAGTTATTATTCAGCATGCAGTTGAATAAAATCACAATGGAAGCGTTTCTTCAACAAGAAATTGATTTTGGATAAACGTTTTACTGAATACGTTAGACAACACCTTTGTGTTGCAGTTGTATAGGTTCTCCAAACCAGTGTAAACAAGGGTTTTATAAAAGTTGTGGTGAACACATTGTGCAATTATTATTCAACATGCAGCTGAACAAAATCAAAACGAAAGCGTTTCTTCAACTGGAAATTGTTACTTGGGGTTCTCTTAGTCGAGTTGCTTATCACCCCTATTCTGTATTTCGTTTCGAACGAAATTCTCATACAAAAAAATATTTTTTTGTATGAGAATTTCGTTCGAAACGAAATACAGAATAGGGGTGTATATTTCGGTTTGAGAACACCTAATTTTACATGAAAAGTTTGTTTATGTTCCATCATTTACGTCCAATATGGATTACGTCTCGTGTAAAATTAGTTATTTCTAAGTGTGCGGTATATCTTCTTGTATACGTCGACAACATATTGGTGGCGTGTACGCAAGCAGCAGTTATAGATGTTGTGTACAAATCACTTCGGAAGGATGTGCGATGTTACAAACCTTGGAAAGGTGAAGCATTTGCTTGGTCATGAGATGCGATGCAATGGAGGATTCTACAGTCTACGTTTGACAAGTTACATCGATGAATCACCGATGGATCCCAACTACGTCAAGTCGGATAACAACAGCAAGCCTTTTGAAGATGTTACTCGGTACCGAAGCTTAGTAGGTGCCGTGGCGGTATATGCTAGACTTGGAAGAAAAGTGAGAAATAGATTGGAAAGCGGCGAAGCGGATAGGCAGATACCTAAAGGGAACAAAAGACCTTAAGCTGGAATTTGGACCTGGAAAAGGATGGATACTCGAAGACTACTCAGATGCAGACTGGGCAGGCGACCAAGCTAGTCGGAAGTCTACAAGTGGTTAAATTTTCTTCGGAGCTGGACCGATTGCATGGGTGAGCCACAAACAATCCTATGTAAGTTTGTCCCAACAAACATTGCATGCTGAATAAGAGCTTATTCAGGCAAAAATATGCTTCATTAGCTAAAAAATGGTTTATTCAGCCATTATTCAGCTCAAATTGTTTCTTGGGGTTTTCTATGGAAGCGAAATATGTGGCATTAAGCGAGGCGTGTCAGGAGCTAATCTGGCTGCGTCGATTGATGGAGGATCTTGGGCAAGTTCAGCAGTGTACAACAGTCTACGAGGACAATCAAAGCTGCTGGAGTTTCATCAAGGTGGAACGAACAAGCAAGCAGGGTTACTTCCACTCACTTGCTATAAAAAAATGTTTTTCGGAATTATGTAATCATGAAATAGTTTAATGCTAATTAGTACTTGTAAGTTACAAGAAGAGGTCATGAAGTATATGTTTGACACATAAAATCTGTCAATATTGCTTTCAGTGCGCCACAATCAGCGATTTTACGACTCGTGAGCGCTCACTCTGAGTGAACGCTCACGAATCATAAGATCGCTGATTGTGACGCTCTCAAAGCGAAATTGACAGGTTTTATGAGTCAAACACATACTTTACACCCTCTTCTTGTTACTTATAAGTGCAACATAGAATTATAACTTCTAATGATTGCATAATTCCCAAAAATATTTTTTTATAGCAAGTGAGTGGAAGCAACCCTGCAAGCAAGAGATCCAAACACATTGATACAAAGCAGCACTTCATTAAGGATTTGGCAGATCAAGGTGTTGTGAAATTGGAAATCTGTCCATCATAGCTGATGCACTAACAAAACCGTTGGGTGCGACCAAGTTTCGACAGATGTTGGTGGATACTGGACTCATCGGATGACTTTCTGCGGTGATGATTGAGGAGGAGTGTGGGAGAATATCATTGACTACCTATCTACACACACCTTGGTAATGTAGTTGACCGAGATATTCTGATGTTTTTTTTTCAGTGTGTAGCGATGTTTGTTTTTCCTTTTCTTAGGCTGTGAACCATTTGCCGAGTTAAATTTAACTCGTGGTTAAAAGTGACATTTCGAAAGTTATTTTCTATGTTCGAAAATCCCCGTGCTGTCGATCGGCCGGTTTTCGAGCCACGGTTGTCAAAATTTAACTTCTTGTCTGTCAGAAATAACCATGCTCGGATAGCAGGGTTAATCGATAACTTTTCATCTGTCAAATTTTAACCAAAAGTTAAAATAATCCACCAAATGGTTCAGAGCCTTAGTAACAGACAACAATTCGTGTATGTTGGACGTAAATATAATTATGTTGAATTGTAATCGGTTGTTCTAAGCTTCTTAATCCGAAGTTCCTTTTCCGCGTGTGATGCTTCCTGTTGGCTGGTAGTTTTGTCCACAATTTTGTGGGCGGTGAGTGTTGTTGGTGGCTTGGCAGATTGTTATACACAAAAATACGGAACACTAAAGCTGGGTTTATACAGGGCAAGTCAATTGATCAAGTCAGTTGAATTCAACTGACTTGAACGCGAATTGAGCGTGTAAACCATGCCATTCAACTGACTTGATCTACTCACTTGAATTGAAAAAAGTTGAACCACGCTCAACTTTTCAAGCCAATTGAATTCAACTGAGTTGATCATTTGACTTGCCTAATCTAAACCCAGCTTAACTGCGACAATCTCACTAATTTCAGACAGACAGACACTACTGGTTACAAGCTTTAGGATCAGTTTCAAAGATTGAAAACTTTTGCGGATGTTCCAGGTCTTCCGGAGGACAGTCCCTTGGCCATTCGAGTCCATGTTTATATCACGACCCCAATGTTATACCTACCATTACATATAATTGAATCCTAAAATGTTATTACCTTAAAAACATACACACGTCTTGTTTCACGAATGAGTAAAATAGGCCAAGAAATAAGCAACGTAGAAGGTAAAACGTCCTAAAGAGCCTGAATTTATAAAGAGACGACTTGCCAAAATTGGAACAATCGATTATCTGTCAAAGTCATAGAAAAAATTATTCCAATCGAGCAGAAGACCTGTCAAATGGATAAGATGTGGTCTCTTCATGAATTCAGGCTCTTTAAAACGTCTCACACGAATTTCCAGGCAAAAAGTGACGTCATTGGACATTGCGCGCTTGAAAACTGATCGTTCGCCTTTCGTCCGGGATGCGGACGAAGGGCGTACCGCTTCGCTAGAGTAATTTCATCCGCCGGGCTACCCAATGGTGGATGGAACATTTTTTTTTTGTGATATTTTTCGCGGTAACTGATTGCGTGGTTAGCCATGTTTTCGCCTTGTTCGTGGCAGGAAGTATTAATTTTTATAAGGGCCTCGAAATTGGCTTCCGATGGCCATCTTCTGGAGAAGCGAACTTGGCGGTAAGTACTGAAAAGTTTGTTAATAAGTTTAATTATTTTTAAAAATTCATCCGCTGTAGGAATCAGACTGAGTTAAGCATTCTTACTGATGCAACGCATCAACAAGGATGTTTAACTCAGCCAGATTCCTCCAGCGGATCAATTTTGAACAATAATTACAAATTCAAAAAGAATTGTGATCCTCTAGGTTCGCAGACAGATCCCGAAGCCGGATCCCGATGTTAATGTTTAAGGTATTTTTTCTTATTATTATTATTATAGTCACTTTAACATTCTTGGGTCATTCGTAGCTTGTCCTGGTGAGATTTGAATTCGTGACTTTGGCGTGAGAGGTATGGATGTTAACCACTACGCCGGGGTCGCCACCAGTAATGTTTATGGTAAAGTTAAGTTAAAGTTTTATTAAAGTTAAGTAAAAGCTAAAGTTAAAGTTATGTTAAAGTTAAGTTAAAATTAAGTTAAAGTTGACTTAGCTTGTAAGATATTATTGTTAGGTTAAGATCTATTGAATAAAAAAACATAAACGTTAGACATAAGAATATGATAAATAAAGTTTATTGATGAAGTCATGTTTTTGCTTAAACTGTTTTTATTTTTATTAAATTAAAACCCATTGAAAAAGAAAATGTTGGAGAACAACCAGGAAGCGCGCCGGGGCGGATGAGGGCGGGCAAAATGGCCGAAACGATCAGTTATTTTGACAGGTATTGTTTTCGCCTCACGCGCTCAAATGTTGCAAATATGCGCGCCGGCGCCGCGGTGGCGCGCAAAGGGCGACCAAATTACACCGTGGGGGCGCTCCACTCAAGGGCGGACCATGGGCGCGCTGCTGGCGACTCGCCCACTGTATGTGGGATAGTGCCGAGATGAGTGAAAAGAACTTACTTTTGGGTACCTTTTTCTTACCGTGTAGCGTGCAAAGCAAACAAACATTACACGATGCTACAAAAGGACCTAGTTTACGCATTTTTAATAGAAACTAAGCGATCGATTCAACCTCTAGTGGTGAATAGGAGGACGTCAAAAAGAGTGTTGTGAGTAGAAATTTCTGTCGTGAGGCATAGGAAGCGGAACACTTTTTCACTTTTCCAGATAAATTTGTTCATCTGAGATGCTCCAAAACTTGATCTACACTTGAAAATTTATTTCTGTATCGTGTTTGCAAGGATCCTGCTAGTGTTGTGTAATATTTTTGTTGAGAAAAATGGAAAATTAGAATAGTGCCTTAGTGGTTATGATCTTCCTGATTTCTTGTGTGTGAATAGTTTAGGTGCAAATCAGTTCAGGTATGTTTGGTTGATGTTTCCGGTTTGGTTGATGTTTCCTCTGGAACTCACGTGGCGCACTCTACGTTAGTGGTGCATTAAAAAGGCCTATTGCAATAAAATATAATCGAAGAAATGAACATAAACACGCAGTGCGCATTAAATTGTCATGGGATACGTTTGTTAATGATCAGTAATGAGAATTTCTACTATTTTTTGTTAAAATAATTTGACAAAATGATGATGTACTACAGCTGCTATTTTTTTTTTCTCGCTAGAAGTCATTTGAAGTTGATGTAAAAGTCCTCTGTTGCCAAGTGAAAAGAAAAGGAATCTTTCGAAAACCATGATGCGACTTCAACTGTTTTTCTCTTGGCGTGACTCATTATACACTGACTCCAGTCTAATCATAACAAGTAAGTGTAAGTACACGGACTACAGTGTGACTACACGGAAAACAAAACATAGGTATTGAACATTTTTCAAGATTACTTAAAATCTGCAATTCTCGGTAGGAAACGTGAAACATCGGTAGTTTTGAACCTTTCGTCTGTGAATCGGTAGGCATCCCGAAAATCAGTAGGACTACCGATATATTGGTAGGTTTGGCCACCCTGCAGATAAGCTAATCAATAATTGGTTATTTAGGAGCAATTTAGATAACACTTCTTCCTTCGATGGCAATTTTGATTATCCGCTTTGGACGAAGCTGTTGCTATGCCAGCTGCTGATATCAATAATTCATATCAGTAACAAGCAAGAGCAAGAGCTTCGCCCAAGGCGGATAGTTAAAATTTCCACCGAAGGAAGAAGTGTTATCTAAATTAAGCGTTTCAGTAGAATAATTGTATACCTACGTTTTCTTAACTCTTTGCCTTTTCTCTGTTCGGGACCTAACACCACTGCGACCAGTAATTTGATCTATTGTAGTATATCCCTCGGTATATCCCGTGTATTTAGTTTAGTGTATGTCGTATTATTGCCGTTTCAGGGAAAATAATTCGACGCAACTGACAGCCACAGCATGCTATTAAAGCTGATAATCCGACGCCAAATGCTAATTTTTCTTTGAATTGGCAATACCAACCAGTGGAAACTAGCGATTTTAAATTGGCTCACTACTTGACAAGCCTATTGGTCCCAAGCAAATCGATTAACGTACTCCATTCTGGTCGACATTCTAGTACAACACTTTGTTTAGATTCACTATGAAAGTTTGACAGATAAACTGAGGGGTTCGTAGATTTTCCTATTTTTCGAGGGGTTCTCATCGATTAGCTTGGGACCGAAGATAGTACCAGAGCTGAGCCAAAAAGTTGAGCCTGTTTCTATGGTACCTTCTGGTCTTAGAGTTACCTCTATGGTATTACGCTTGATTCGCCATGAGCCTGCAACTTGGAGAAATTTGCTGCTGGGGGAACGTCCAGTACCGTTTTAATAATGACAAGCCGAAGTGGAAATCGATCAGAGCTATCGAAAACGGAAATCTAGGCCAAAATGATGACAAACAGAAAGCTGCAGTAAACATAAACAACAACGTTGGAACGTCATTGAGTGTATGCGTTAAAGTTAAACTGTTTTTTTTTTTTACTTTGAAGCTTTCCGCTTGACAGTTAATATCATTAATATTTGTACTAAAAATTATAATAACTATCAGTTTGAGCAATTTTTACACCAAATATTACTTCAGATCAAGTTGTATATCCCCTAGCTCATAGCCCTATGATTTATTGAACGTCTGTAAGAAATAATTGGGAATGCGATTAAGGTTATCAGCATCGTTGTGGTTACAAATAGTCCTCCATATAGGCTCCATCTCCAAATTTCGTTATTGTACTGCTTTAAGTAAACTTGTAGTCAGTTGAGAACCCCTGCTAGATAATTGCAATTACTTCTTTATTGCCTCACAATTTTTCGCATGTGACTGATAAACGGTGCGACTAAGTGGTGTATTATTTAGAACGACTGCAATAAGGTAGGGTAGTGTGTATTATTTGATGTTAATCATCATTAATTATTGCGAATAAAAGTGCTCAGCAAGAGTACTTCCAACGAAAATAAAGAACAAGCGGACCAGATGGAATACCATATCTGGAAATAATGCCCGCCTTGCATGCACGCTCCCTCTTTTACTTGTCTCTCCCATACGAATTGCCGGCGAAAAAGTGACGTCATTTGACATTGGGCGCTTGAAAACTGATCGTTCGCCCATCGTCCGGGATGCGGACGAAGAGCGTACCACCACAAACGAAGTGACAGACGACTAACTGGCGAAGAAATCAATTAAAATAATGTGGTTCGCTGTAATAGAATTTCCTTAGAAGCTTGTGCCATCATCCACCAGATGGGATAGTATTTTTGTTTTGGTTTTGCACAAAGTTGATTTTGTGTACAATGATTCTTTGACAGTGTGCAAAGAGTGTATCATTTTGTCATTCTTTTATGCATTTCAGTTTTGAGTAGAGTGAAAGAGATAGAACCAAAACATTCTAATACATTTGATAAAAATGCTAGTTCAATCCAGTAGTAGTGTTGCCATGTGGTACAATCCAGTAGTAGTGGTGTTGCCATGTGGTACACTGTAAAATTGCAATAGCAGGTTAGTCACCAAAATTTTCGAGCCGCTCCGTCTGTAACTTCGTTTGTGGTAAGAGCATAGAGGTAACTCTAAGACTAGAAGGTCCCGAAGAAACGTGCTCAACTTTTTAGCTCAGTTCTGGTACTCTCTTCGGTCCCAAGCTAATCGATTCACCCCTCGAAACATAGGAAAATCCACTAACCCCTCATTTTATCTGTCAAACTTTCATAGCGAATCGAAACAAACATTGTGTAGTACTAGAATTTCGACTAGAATGGGGTACGTTAATCGTTTACTTGGGACCAATAGGCTAGTCAAGTCGTGTGCCAATTAAAATCGTTAGTTTCGTATTGATTGTTGGTATAAATCCCTGAGAAATGGTGTTAAACATTGCATTGGGATCTTTCACTCATATGTAAATTGAATGTTAATAAACAAGCCACTGCTTGTTGTTATGATTATGGTAGAGTGATGGTATGCAGTAGCGGAAAAAGTAGAAGGGTCTGTGCCTAGGGGCACGAACGGAAACTTGACGTAGGACCGCTAGTGGACGGAATAAATGTGACGAGCATTTAGTTCTTTTAATTGATCAATTATCTATTATCTCAACTCTTTCCGTTTTTGAATTGTAGGCGTACCAAATTTGTAGTATTTTTTTTCAAAGAAAAAGTTGATTAAGAGAATCAATCAAAATCACTTGCACTCCTGCTTCCAAGTTTGGTTACAAGATTACAACTCTGGAGAGCATTTTGTGTGGTCGTTGGGGGCTTGTGGTTCTGAATATGGACAAACAAGCACAGATAAATTCTATTCCAACTCTTTACAGATGTAAGCTTGATGGCCGTTTTATTGAAGAGGAAATCCTTGGCCTTTTACGCTTGGCGTGTTTAGTGTAGGTGACAGCATCACGGACCTCATTTTCCAGGAACACCTTCAGCACACCTCGTAGATCAGACCGGAGATACGTTTGACACCACCACGGCGAGCCAGACGACCGATGGCGGTTACCTCGAAGAACTTTGCGATGACGCTTGGCGCCTCCTTTACCGAACCTTTTCCTCCTTTTCCACAACCAGTCAATTGTTGCTTGTTAGGTGTGAAGGAGTGGATTAGCCACCACCTTCCTACTGCTGCTATTGCTGTTCACCACGCCGTCCGAAGCGAAAATGAACTAATGCCATTTTTGACTTTAAATGATCTTTATTTCTTGTGTTTGTGTGGTTTACATGTATGAATTTTTCAAGTGACACAGATGCGTCTTTTCAACTTTAGTACATTTGAGATTTTAATTATTATTTACAGTTCCTAGTCCTATCAGGCCTATTTTAAAGTATGACCACATTGGTGGGATTGGTTTGATTTGAATTGGAAAAAGGAGACTACTTATAACTACTATTTACATCTACAACTAACCTACAACTACTATATACACCTAACCTACTATATACAAATTGCTTATCAAAGCATGTTCTGATAAATTACATTTTTCTGAAAATTTAGTCTTAATTTCGTTAATTCTTGAATCTATTTTGGCAATTCCTGCCTCTTCGTGTAAATTTGTTATTCTAGTATCGAAAGGACGATCAAGAACCATCCTCAGCACTCTATTCTGATCGCCCTGAATTTTGTTCCTGTGAGTCTTTGCACATGATTCCCACACCGGAGCTGCGTAGAGGATCGCAGGTGCTATGATTTTTTTGTAGACGGCCAGTTTGTTCACCCTTGAGAGGCGGGATCTGCGGCAAATCAGCGGATACAGACACCTAACCAAGGTAGAACACTTGACTACAGTTTTCTCTACATGCGAACGGAAGAGAAGCTTTTCATCGATCAACATCCCGAGATAGGTTACTTCAGCGGACCACTCAACCCTTGTGCCATCCATGATTACAGTACAAGATGGAGCCGGTTTCAGTTTGGGCGATTGCCGATGGAGGAACATGATCGCTTGTATTTTGGAGGGATTGATTTTAATTTTCCACGTGGTGGCATAATCAGCAAAGGCGTTAAGGCATCGTTGAAGTTTGTTCGTTATTTCGCGAGGCATCCTTCCTTTGACGGCTATTGCGGTATCATCTGCGAACAGGAAAAACACGCAACCGTCACCGAGGGGAGGAATGTCGGAAGTATAAATGCTGTAAAGCAAGGGGCCCAGCAAACTGCCTTGCGGGACTCCTGCTGGGATGGAAAACGTGTCGGAAAGACAACAATTCAACGATACCTTAAACGACCTTTGCTGGAGGTAGTTACGGGTGATTTTAACCAGATGTAAAGGAAAGTTGAAGTTACAAAGCTTGTACACAAGTCCGTCATGCCAAACATTGTCAAACGCCTTTTCAACGTCTAACAAGGCCATGGCTGTGGACTTGGATACAGCTTTGTTACTTCGGATGTTATTCATCACCCGTACTAGCTGGTGATTGGTGGAGTGCCCCTTTCTGAACCCAAACTGTTCCGGAAGGAGAATGTTATTTTCCTCGACAAACTTGAGCAAACGATTGAGAATGAGTTTTTCGAACAATTTTCTCAGCGCTGAAAGGAGGCTGATTGGTCTGTAGCTTGAAGACAATGTTGGATCCTTACCGGGTTTGCGGATTGGTATGATTTTTGCTACTTTCCAGATGTTTGGAAAGTAGTGCAGTTCCAAACATCTGTTGAAGATAGCGGTTAGAAGAGACTGCACTTTCATGCTGAGTCTCTTCAAGATCAAGTTGAATATACCGTCAAACCCGGGAGCCTTCATGTTCTTGGTGCATTTCAGCGCTGAGCAAATCTGTTGTACTGTAATCATATCCGCCGGAGGCACGACACAAGGGGAGGCATCTAGGTTTTGAACGCATTGCGCAACCTGATCTTCGAGCGGACTTTGGATATTCGAGCCAAGCAAATGCGATGAAGCGACATGCTCGCCGATCGCATTTGCTTTCTCCTGTGGGGTGATTAAAAGCCAATCGTCATCATTTTCGGCTTTGAGAGGTGGAATGGGTTTGGGATGAGTTTTCAATGGTTTGGAGCGGTCGTCCAGATTCTGGACAACACGCCCGAAACTTTCATTTCGGAGTGAGTTCATTCTGGAAGCAATCTGTCTGTTCAGATCAGCCATTTCACGTTTTTTGCCCAGATCTCCAGTCCTCTGAAACTGGCGTCTACGAACATTTCTCAGGCGAATCAAAAGTTGGGTGTGGGAATCAATGGCAATAAACTTACCCCTCACAGGAACTCGTCGGACGCACGCCTCGTCAGCCACTGTTATGGCTTGGTGGAGTCCCTCCAACGCTCGGTCGATGTCCTCCACGGTGTCAAGCGGCGGTTTGTCGATGATGTACCTGTCTACCACGCGTCCAAACTAGGCCCAGTTTACGCGATGGTAGTCCTTGCGCAGGCTTGAAGCAGGAGCCACGTTGCAGCCCAGTTCAGCCACCACCGGTTGGTGGTCGGAGCTGAGTTCGTTCAAGGCTACCGGCTTGGACAAGCCGATATTTGTCAGGAACAGATCTGAGCTAATGCCATACAGCAGCGCTCTTTTATATCTTTTCAAGTTAAAGCAGAATGATGTGCAACCAAGTGGTATAAAAGCTACAAAGACTCCTTCCATTATGAGTAGTTTGCTATCAAGTAGCGACACTTGCTCTTTTCCTTTTGCGTACACGGCGAATGAGAACGACCCAAATTTGAGTTTAGTTCACTCATAATAGCCAAAAAAGCAGGAACTCAGCGATGAGTAAATTTGTCTCATGGTTTCCTGTGGAAAACCTAAAAAATCTGCCAGAAAATGAGGAAATTGACGAAAATTTCATTCAGTTTCGGAGTAGTACCATTGTGAATCCATTCTTTACTTTTCTCAAATTCTGGAATTTTTCCCTGGAAAATCCTGGAAAAACCTGGGAAAACATGAGGCAAATTTACTCATCGCTGAGTTCCTGCACTTTATTTTTTATTTCTGAGATAACTAAACTCAAATTTGGGTCCATCTCATTCGCCGTGATATCACCTTGAAAGATATCGGCACCGCTGGTTAGCGTGATTACCTCTCACCCCAGCAGGCCTGGGTCCAATCTCAGTCGGCGCCACCGGCATGTTCTAAGGCATAACATCTCTGATCACGCCTTCCTTCCGGAAGTAAAGCCGTTGGTCCCCGGTTGAGTTGATGGGTCGATTGGTAGGGTCCAGATGTGGGAGCTGCCTCCCTGGCATCGGTAACATTGGAGCTCAGTACGGAAAACAAATCTCGCGTCACTTTTCAATAGGTCCTATCTACATTGACCGATTCTTTTCATCGACACACTCTTTCGTAAATAACTCGGCTTCACAAATGTTTCCTGCCGTCTTCGTCGAATTAGATGCTAGATTGTTGCTTCTTCCATCGAAAATATCCGGCCGTGGCGATTCAAAGTTGATCAAAATAATTTGAACCCCTGCTTCCAATTTGATTACATGAGCATTTGATGCTCAGGCAGATGAATTTTATTCCTACTCTTTACTGTAATGAGCTTGGTGGCCCTGAAAAGAGCCGTTTTGTTGCCAAAGTTGGTGATGATTTAGCCTCCGAAACCAAACAGAGTGCGTCTCTGTCATTTCAAAACGTAGATGACATCCATGACCGCTTACGCTTGGCGTATTTAGTGACAGCATCACGGATCTCATTTTTCAGGAACACCTTCAGCACACCTCGAAAATCAGACCGGAGATACGTCAGACACGGCCACGGCGAGCCAGATGACGGATGGTGGTTATCTCGAAAAATTTGCGTTTGGTTCTGAATATGGCGATGAGTGTGCAACAATTACGCAATTCCATCCTCCCTATTCGCACGCGCCCGATGATTGGAGGCGAATGCCACTTCGACTTGTTTCGTCTACCTACTACCAACAATCAATACGAAACTAACGATTTTAAATTGGCTCACTACTTGACTAGCCTATTGATCCCAAGCAAATCGATTAACGTACCCCATTCTTGTCAAAATTCTAGTACTACACAATGTTTGTTTTGATTCGCTATATGAAAGATTGACAGATAAAATGAGGGGTTATTGGATTTTCCTATGTTTCGAGGGGTGATTCGACTAGCTTGGGACCGAAGAGAGTACCAGAGCTGATCCAAAAAGTAGAGCACGTTTCTTCGGGACTTGCTAGTCTTAGAGTTACCTCTATGCTACTACTCTCTGACGACTGTGCTGGGGAAGCAGCATATGCATGTAGGTAATTGGTGGATTTGTTAATTAATGCAACACTTTTGTACAATGCTGGACATTTACCAGTTTTTCAATAGTTTCTTGTTGAAAATCAACATTCGGAAGAATTGTTATCGATGCGTAGCCATATTTCTGATCGATTTGTGATATTAACGTTCAAAATCTTTCTTAATTTGTTACATGTTCTATTCTTGGTTTTCACAAAGTGTACTCCCATATAGAAATCAAAGACGTACTCCTACGTAAAAAAAAAGAATTAAACTTAAAATTTAAGATTATTTAAGGCAATACAGGTATAATTGTCAAATAGCTAGTTTAGTATTCAACCTAACGTTAGATATCAAATATTCTAATTTTCCTTCTCAACATCGATTATTAATTCTTTGCTTTGATAATATCATCATAATTATTGTGGATCTCCGAATAAATATCCTAATGAAAGAAGCAACTATAATTTCTTTGAACTAATATTAAAGGGAATCGAAACATGTTTTTCTCCCCGTTATTACAGAGTGTTACCACGAGGCAATTAATTTAAAACCAAAACTATAAGATAACCACATAGTTGCATCTCGTTTGCATAGTCCTAGCTGATGTTGATACCAAGGCCAAGAATATGAAATGAAAAGTAGGGCAAAAGGAGCGAGAGCTCGTTTTACATAATCTAACTGCAGTATTTACTTAGGAACGTTTCTGCGTTCAAGTGGGATAAACACGCCCACACATGGCATGCTTGCGCATCTAGGTTACGTTTAGCTTTCCCTCTCTGTTTATCCTAAACGAAGGATATAATTATAATGTTTAAACGTTACAAATGTCACATTCTTATTTGTAGAGCCATATCAAAAATAAATAAACTTACAAGATATCTGAGAAATCCGAGATCTGAGAGGGCATAGTATATAAGGTCTAAACAACACAAATTTACCCTTTCAAGGGCGATCGGAATCCTAGCTAATTAGAATAGGCAAAATTAGGTTAAAGTTCGGTATTGAAAGGGACATGTAAAACCCTGGACAAATCATCTAAAGGTTTTACATAATTATAAGTTGCTAATGCAACACGTAGCCGTAAGATCACTTTGTACAATTTTGTTGAATAAAATTAAGTTTCGTAGGTTACTCCCGATTCTTCTCTTTTTGAATCCGAAAGAACTTTCGGCCTTGGAAGTGAAAACTTCTCTCCTTAGCGGAGAAAAAAGTAGCTCCTAGAATCGAGAAACAGTGTCTGACCTAGTAAGCGAAAGACTCTCCCTAACCGGAGAAGAAAGTAGTTTTTGGGGGCGACAATTTGTATAGATTTGACACTCGGAGTATCGGATCAACCCCGCTAATCCAGCCAAATTTTTTTCGGATTAGCTGTACACTGCCTATAATCTCATTTCAGTCCACATGGAAAAAGTAGGCATTGAGAAAATGGCAATCAAAGATACGAACTTTTTTTTTTAACATTTATAAAAACACTTTATTTTCCAAACAATAAAAAATTACACTTATTTATTTATTTATTATTATTATAGTTCATCTGACTTGATAGTCTCAATGAAACACTTAAATCTAAATGTAATCACTCATTAAAAAATAAAAATTGGCCAACAGCAAACGATGACGAAACTTCGAGGCATTGATGTCAAAGTCAAATAGGTCAGAGGCTTCGTTGAATTGATGAATCATGGCGACAAAGGAACTGTTTGCAGCATAGTTGGTTGCATGTACTACTTCATGTAGCAAGGTTCTCGATTACAGATTAATTTTGGCCAGTAACTCAGGAACATCATATTCTGCGAGTAAAACTTTAGCAACGAAGACGACCTGCGATATGTTTCGTTGCTTAGCAAGAGTATCCAAACCCAGTAAACGACAGCGGTCAGCATACGGTGGTAAATTCAGTGGGTCACTCCATGGAAGATAGCGCAGTGCGTATCTGAAGAATTTGCATTGAACAGCTTCGAATCGTCCACTCCATACAGCTTGGTAGGGATTCCAGACAACACACGCGAATTCCAGTAGTGAGCGTACCAATGAACAGTAAAGGGCTTTAAAACACAGAGGATCACGAAATTCCTTAGATATCTTGAACATGAATCCAAGCTGTCCATTAGCTTTGTCGATCGTGGTTGAGAAGTGGCGAGTGTATGTGAGCTTTTCATCCAACATGACACCGAGGTCTTTAGCGTGATCGACACGTTGCACTGCAGTTCCAGCAACGTTATAATCAAACAAAATGGCAGTCCTAGTTCGACGGAAACTAATTACGCAGCACTTTGAGACGCACAGGACCATAAAATTACGTTCACACCAATCATTAAAGATTTCAAGAAGGTTTTGTAGTTCTAAACAGTCGGCATAGCCTCGAACGACTAGATAAATCTTCAAGTCATCGGCAAAAAACAATTTAAAGGGTGATACGGTCAAAATTTGGTCAATATCAACTTGACGTATTTCTTTCAATTTTGCATTTAAAAAACCTGAACACCCCTCATTTTGAAGGTGTGTGTGTGTAGAATGTTGCTCCTATTTTGATTTTGGAATTCACTCTTCAGTTGTCAAAATGCCGTCCAAGCAAGAAGAGCAGCGTATCAAAATTTTGCTCGCGCATCGCGAAAATCCGAGCTACTCGCACGCAAAGTTGGCAAAATCGCTAAAAGTTGCCAAATCAACCGTTACAAATGTAATTAAAGTGTTTGGGGAACGTTTGTCGACAGCCAGGAAGTCTGGATCGGGGGGAAATCGAAAACCGGAAGCCGCTGAGACGACAAAGAGAGTTGCCGGTAGTTTCAAGCGAAACCCTAACCTCTCTCTCCGAGATGCCGCAAATAAGCTGGGTGTATCGTCTACAACCGTGCATCGAGCCAAAAAACGAGCCGGACTATCGACTTACAAAAAGGTAGTGACTCCAAATCGCGATGATAAACAAAATACGACGGCCAAAGCGCGATCTCAGAGGCTGTACACGACGATGCTGACGAAGTTTGACTGCGTGGTAATGGACGACGAAACCTACGTCAAAGCCGACTACAAGCAGCTTCCGGGACAGGAGTTTTATACGGCAAAAGGAAGGGGAAAGGTAGCAGATGTTTTCAAGCACATGAAACTGTCAAAGTTCGCAAAGAAATATCTGGTTTGGCAAGCCATCTGTACCTGTGGCTTGAAAAGCAGCATTTTCATAGCTTCCGGGACTGTCAACCAAGAAATTTACGTGAAAGAGTGTTTGAATAAACGTCTGCTGCCTTTCCTGAAGAAACACGGTTGTTCCGTACTGTTTTGGCCGGATTTGGCATCTTGCCATTACGGTAAAAAGGCCATGGAGTGGTACACCGCCAACAACGTGCAGGTGGTTCCCAAGGACAAGAACCCTCCTAACACGCCAGAGCTCCGCCCAATTGAGAAATACTGGGCTATTGTCAAGCGGAACCTAAAGAAGACCAAAAAAAACTGCTAAGGGCGAGCAGCAGTTCAAGGCAAACTGGCTTTCTGCGGCGAAGAAGGTGGACAAGGTGGCTGTACAAAATCTGATGGCAGGGGTCAAGCGTAAGGCCCGGCAATTCGGATTTGGAAAAGCGGAAGCCTAACTGAATATTTTTCCTGAATTTTATACTAATTGAACTTGAAAAAGAAATTTAATTTGATTTTTTAAATAAACGATTTCACCGATTTACACGCGTTTTCCCTTGACCAAATTTTGACCGTATCACCCTTTACCTCCACGTAGTAGAATAAACGTTACATCGTTCACAAATAAAGAGAAGAGCATTGGTCCCAAAGTGCTACCCTGTGGAACTCCTGATCTGTTCGAGAAACAGTACGATGAGTAGTTTCCAATGCATACAGTAACTTCACGTTGCACGAGGTACGATCTAAGCCAGTTGCAGAAGGAAACAGAACATCCAATTTTTTCAAGCTTTGCTAGCAGAACGTCGTGCACAACTCTATCAAACGCAGCTTTAAGATCAGTGTAGATGGCATCCACATGAAGTTTCTTGCATACATTTTCCATACAGAACGACGTAAAGCTGACGAGATTAGTTTCCACGGAGCGGCCAGGAAAGAAACTATGTTGACATGTACTTATGTAGTGCTTGCAGGAAGCAAACAATCTCTCATTTATCAGCGACTCAAACACCTTAGATTCAACCCCAAGCGAGGTAATCCCACGGTAGTTTTCCACATTGCGTTTGTCTCCTTTCTTGAAAACAGGGAACACCTGGGAAGACCGTTTCCATCACAAACGAAGTGACAGACGACTTACTGGCGAAGAAATCCATTAAAATAATGTGGTTCACTGTAATAGAATTTTCTTGGAAGCTTGTGCCATCATCCACCAGATGGGTTAGTTTTTTTTTTGTTTTGATTTGAACAAATTTGATTTTGTGTACAATGATTCTTTGACAGTGTGCAAAGAGTGCGTATCATTTTGTCATTTTTTTATGCATTTCAGTTTTGAGTAGAGTGAAAGAGATAGAACCAAAATATTCTAGTACATTTGGTGAAAATGCTAGTTCAATCCAATAGTAGTGTTGCCATGTGGTACAATCCAGTAGTACTGGTGTTGCCATGTGGTACACTGAAAAATTGCAATAGAAGGTTAGTCACCAAAGTTTTCGAGCCGCTCCGTCTGTCACTTCGTTTGTGGTTTCCATAGTGCGGGAAATTTCTGTTGACGAAGTGACAGGTTGAAGAGCAAGGACAACGGAGCAGCTAAGATATCGGAGCATTTTTTTAGGACTTCAGATGGAATAACACTCGGACCTGGTGAAAATGATGATTTGGTTTTACTCATCACAGAGAGTACCATTCGTACATCTACGGCAAAAACATCCATGTTTACGACGTCGGTTGGCACATCACGGACGGCTCGCTCAATTTCTGCTTGCGATGGGGAGTCATTCGAGAAGACGCTTAAGAAGTGCCTAGCAAATAGGCTGCATTTGTCCTCAGTTGTCAATGCTACGTCATTGCCGAGAAACATTTTTGACGGCAGTCCAGTTTCCTTCCTCTTAGTATTCACAAACGACCAGAATCCCTTAGGGTGCCATTGCAGATTATGTTGAGTACGAATTACATACCTCTTGTAAAGAAGCTGGTTGTAGTGGCGATAATCATTGCTGGCAATTGAAAAATTTCGCTTGGTAAGGGTACATCGTCGATGAGTGAGAGCATGGAGAGCTCTAGATCGCACTCGTTTGAGGTTGCGGAGAGTAGCGTTCATCTTTGGTTAGACCAAGGCGGTGTTCTTGGAGGTTGGCACTTCGGTACTGAAGCACAAACACAGTCGCGCAAAAGGCTATTATAGCGAGCGGCTGCTGTATCGATATCAAGGTCATTCAACACGTTCCAGTTGATCCGGGACAAGGAACGTCTCAGCAAACGGAAATCGGTCTTCCGGAAATTGAGCCGAGTGGTAGTCATGGTTTCATCAAAACGGATTTGAGATCCGTTCGCGATAGATATATCCAAAGCAGTGTAGAAATTGTCAAGAGGAACGATGACATCAGGCGCTTCTGCGACGACACAGTCCAGAAGTGCACTTTCGCTAACAAAAACCAAGTCAAGAAAACGAGACTGGAAATTGGGAACAAGGTTTATCTGGCTCAGTCCATGAAAAGCCGTGCCGTCAACAAGCAACCCTGGCCTGAGGGTGACCAGCTAAGCCCAGGCTGATTAAAATCACCAAGCAGAAGAAGCACATCCGTTATATCAGCCATGGACGATGCAAATTCTGTAGCATCCAGATGAAGCTGCATTGTGGTGCAGTCATGTCGACGTTCAGGGGGAATATACACCGCTCCAATGAGGATGTCCCGCGAAGTGAGGCTGACCTTAACCCAAACCGCTTCAATTGTAGTAAATAGTTCGTTGGAGATTACGCAGGAGGCGAATTCGTTGGAAACAGCGATGAGCACACCACCACCGCGAGTACGAATGCTGTTGGATGAATTACGGTCTAATCTGTAGACAGTAAAAGAGTCACCAAACAGTTGCACTGAATTGATCCTCCCATCGAGCCAAGTTTCCGTGAATACATAAACGTCATATTCCCCGTCAAGCGCAGCCAGATAAACATCGTCCAATTTAGTCATGAGCCCCCCTGGTGTTCTGATAGTAGACACGTAAACCGCTAGAGGGTTCGGTGCGAGCCGTGTCAATGATAACTTGTCCAGGATCCGCACGAGAGAACGGTGAACTATCAGGCAGCGAAAGATCACCTGACGTAGAAAGGCTCGAAGTAGTGGCCATAAGCGAAGATGAGCTGAAACGAAGTGGCGGATCAACAGTTGAATTCACATGGACGAGTTCATACTTGCCGTAAACGAGTGGTTGGAAGACCCCTTCACCAGGCCCGCACACAGGGCCGGGACGGCTGCAGGTCGCTGGCGGGAATGGGGGAACCCCCGGGGGCTTCCATTGGATTGCTTGTTGGAACAAATTGATTTGATGATGTTTTCACATGTTTCACGATCAAAGTCCGTAGTTTTATCACATAAAAAGGGTGTATTCGTGAAAAATGGCCCCTAGGTTATGGACTTAACATTCGTCACTGAAAATTTCAAGTCATTTGGTATAACAGTTAAAAAATTACAGTTGTTTATATTCAAAGTGTTTTTTATGTTACTTCATACGCGAAGTTAACGATTTTCAGAGTTGGTTGGAAATGCTAACATGAAGCTTTAGTGTGATGATTTATTAGCTAGAGAATGATCTTTAGAAGAGGGTAGGTGGATAGTTCCGTTAGAGTACGGCAGTATGAAAATTGAATAGAAGTTGAAAATGAGCGAAGGGCCATTAAAGCGACAGTTTACAAGATAGACGCACATTTTTGCCTAGCCCGTACGATGTACGCGGGGACTTGAAGTATGTCTCCAAGTCCACAGGCAGTTATTTATGTATGTGTCATTTTTCACGAATACACCCTTTATGAAAGTAGATGCCGGCGCGTAGGCAACATGTTATACAGTGACAGCGGGCCCAGCACAGCAAAATAAGTGATTTAAGCCCGGGACATGCTGCCTACTGTCAAACGCTGCTGTTGGTATAGGCCTTGTCACTGGCCTGCAATAAATTGATAGTGGATAGCGTTCACGGAATCGAAAAATTACCCAAAATAAAGTTCTTTTCACTCATCTCCCATGTTCCGTTCAATAAGCTAATTTTTAGTAAACCGCTTATAGTAGTTAACATTTGAGTATGGCAAAAATAATTACTTACTCAGGAGTATTTTCTACCCAAAATTAAGTTCAATTTACTCAAATTTGAGAATATCAGATATTCTATTTGAGATTCTCATATACTTACTAGTGTAGAATCTGCCGGGGGTCCGCGGGGAGGCGGAATTATCATATTCTTTTCGGAATTTACGAAATCACTTTACACTAAATATTTTCGGCCTTAAGCTTTAGTTTTATTTGACTTTCTTTCACAAAGGTTCATACGTTCGGCTGCCGTTCATTCGTCTTCGGTTGCTCTCTCTCTCGGTCTCTTCAACGATTCTCTCGCAGCATGAAGATAAGGGATACTGAGGATAAATGATTAGATCCTGATTCTACAATCCCTTTTCTGCTCTGGAAGAAAAAACAAATGAAAGAAAACAAATATGTTGTAATACAAAAGTTATACAAAAGAGATAAAAAAATAGGTTACCCTCTAATCGTATCTGGCTGGCAACTTTCGTGCCCTTTTCGGACGCTTAGATGTCAATTCTTCTTTTGTTTCGTTATCCTGTGCCATTTCCTCTTCTCTCGCATTGGCGGCATATGATTCCGGAAGTTCACTTCGAGATTTTTGCTTCTCTGCTTCGGATGCTTCATCTCCCGCAGAAGAACTTTGAACGGTTTTCGATGAAGTGCTGTGCCATTTCCTTAAGTGAGAAACGGGACGTCGGTACCGTACGCCCTCCTCATTCACCACAATTGTATCGCTACCATTCTTTCTAACAACCTTGAACTTCTCAAGTCTGAAGTTGGGTTCCAACTTTCCAGTCTCATAGTTTTTCAACATTACAGTATCGCCCTCGACGATTTCAGCCGGTTTCGAATACCGGCGGTTATCGGCGTAAATCTTTCCTTTCATCTTCTTAATAGCGTCGTTGTCCCGCATATCAGCATCGCGGTTCCAATAGGGCTCGGTTCTCAAAGATGACAAGAGATCTTTTACTGGTATTCCCGTCAGCAATTCCAGTGGAGCCTTGCCGGTCATCGTATGGGGTGTCGTGTTATACATATGTACATAGTCTTTGACTGCGCCACGCCAGTCTGCATTCACCGCTTTGGCAATTCGAAGTGCTCTCAAAATACCCTGGTTTCGCCTTTCAACGAGCCCATTCATTTGCGGCCAGTAGGGAATGGTGCGGATCAACCGGATATTTCTTCGAACACAATAGCTTGAAAACTCCTCACTTGAGAACGATGGACCGTTATCGCTGCGGATTGTCTCTGGATATGTTTGTTCCATGAAAACGGATTCAAGGGCATCGATAGTTTTACATGCTGTGGTACCTTTCATCTCGATGACCTTCAAAAAACGGCTGTAATAGTCAACCACCACAAGGAAGGTAGCGCATTCCTTCGCAGAGAAAAAATCGACTGCTATTTCTTGCCACGCTCGTTCTGGCATTTCTTTCCTTATCATCGGTTCTGCAGGACCATAGGTACTCACCTCTGCGCATCCAGCGCATTCCTGGATTCGATCACCAACGTCACGGTCCATGTAAGGCCACCACACTTTTTCACGGAGGTTTCGACGCATGCTCACCACACCTGAGTGCCCTCGATGAGCGATATCCAATGCTCTACCTCGTAGTTTAGCTGGGAGTACAATCCGGTCATCTCGAACTACCACACTATCGATTACTCCAAGCTCCTTGGAGAAAGACTGATAATGAAAAAGGTTTGGTGGCCAGAGCTGGCTTTGGGTTGCTTCAATGACGGTGCTTAAGGCTTCATCGTTAGCTGTTTCATTTCGAATTTCATTTAGGGTGATAGCTGCTAAGCTATCTTCAATAGCACACAGATAATGATCAGATTCATCGTCAAAGGGTTTCTCGGATTCAGACTGTGGACAAAGTCGTGACAGTATATCTGAAATATTGCTTGAGCCTGGAATGTGTTTTATACGGAAATTATACGGTTGCAAGCGTAACGCCCAGCCTTCTGCTCTAGAGCAAGCACGCTTGCTATCCCGAAGTTTACCACCATAAATGTATTCCAGAGTCTTGTGATCGGTAGATATAGTGAATTCCGTGCCAAACAAGTAGGGGTAAAATTTCTCCACAGCCCAGACGACTGCAAGAGCTTCACGCTGTGTTTGGGGATAGATTCTTTCCGCTTTCGTTAAACCCTTCGATGCAAAACTTTTTATTCGCGGCGTGTTGAAGCTGTCTCTTTGAGTGAGAACGGCACCCAGGCCTACTGGGGACGCATCAACGTATAGTTCGGTTTCGTCATTTGGATCGAAAAATCCTAATCTGTGAACAGTGCCCGACAATTCGTTTCGGAGGTCATCAAACGCTCTTTGTTGGTCCTCGCCGAAATTATCTACATCCCCTCTCATGAACTGCCGTAAAGGTTCTGTTCTGGTAGACAGATGAGGAATGAACTGTCCGACAAAGTTAATGAGACCCAAGAAACTACGAACTTCTTCTCTTGTTTCTGGTTGTCTGAAACCCTGGATAGCTGAAATCTTATCATCCGATGGGCTTATCCCAGCTGCACTGACGTTGTATCCCAAGATCTCAAGCTGCTTTACGCCGATTGAACACTTCTCCTTATTGAGTGTTGCGTTGTTTTTCCGAAGGATCGATAATACTTCCTCTAACCTAGCATCATGTTGCTCCTTGGTTTCCCCTGCCACCACTATGTCATCGAAGTTCACAATAACACCTCCTCCATAGCGGTTGGAATTCTCAAATATGCCAGTTTCTTAGGAGGGACAGTTTTGTCGATTGACAACTTTATTAGGATGTTTGAAAATTTTGGGAAAGCTTCGCTTTTTAGGTCGATGTTATTAACACCGAGCCCAACCTTCAGAACCTTAAGGTCTTCAGCTGTTCTTTTACTCAACAGCGACTTCCTTGCTCCCTGAATAACAAAAAACTCTGCGTATGCTTTAGGCTTGGTGTCATTCACCGATATCCATGCCTCAAAGATCATCAAGACTTCAAGTGATTCTTGACTAGCATATGCGGAAACACGCCTGTCGCAATGAAACTTTTTTTTTGTAAAGTGCGGTTTCATTCTTGGCAAGCGTTTTCCAAACCTGGTCGGTAACCGTGTTAATCGCTGCCCCGGAGTCTATTAAAAATTCTACCGGATGACAATCGATCTTGCAAGTAATCACCCCACTGTTGCTAATGTCGGCCTCACGTGTATCATCCGATCCAGCATAGCGAATCCGTTCCTCCTTAGGGTGAGCTTCCTCTCGGATGGAATTTGCCTCCGATGAGCGCTTCCAAGAACGAGGTTTGATCGGTCCACTCCGGTTAACTTGACCCGACGTTTGACATTTCCTTGCGAAGTGGCCAATACGACCACAATTGTTGCACCGCGCATTACGTGCAAAGCAATCACGGGAGTCCTTACGGTGTTTCCATGATCCACATCGGTCGCACTCGATACCTGGACGCCTATTCTTCATCAATGATCTTCCACTGTAGAACGTGGACCTTCCACTAGTGCTTGCCTCCTGCTTCACATAAGCAATCGAGGTAGCATTGGAGTCTATTCCAAAAGGGTGTAGCTTTCCTTTCTGCTTGGTTAAAATCTCTCGATTGACCGCGTAGTTTGTGAGTTCATCTAGGTTCATGACATTTTCGAGACCTTTGTCTCTGCTGCAAAATTTCCTTCTCTTCACGGTTCTGAAAATCGCATCTGGCTGCTTGCGTTCTCAGTTTCAAAATAAATTGGTTGAACGGTTCATCAGCTGTTTGTTTCAACGAACGAAACACTTCAAGCTCAACACGTTCGTTACGCTTTCCGATAAAGAAGTTATTCAAGCGCTTAATAGCGTTGTCGTATTCGGGTATCTCCTGTGGCACTAGCGGAATTTTTACCGGTTCTGGGTGGATCTCATCCGCCACTGGTCTCAAATTGTAGTAAATTCTTTGGAGACCTCGTCCACCTCGGGCAAATATTAACACCAGCTTCTCATGTTGGGAATCAATATCTTTCAACTCCAGGATTAGTTCAAATGCCCTCAGCCATTCCTCCCACTCTCGACGTAAATCAGAAGCATCAACTGAATCGTTGAACGATTCTAGTGGCCACTGTTTCTCAGCATCCATCATATTTCGCACCGGCTGCGCCAATTGTAGAATCTGCCGGGGGTCCGGGGGGAGGCGGAATTATCACGTTCTTTTCGGAATTTACGAAATCACTTTACACTAAATATTTTCGGCCTCAAGCTTTAGTTTTATTTGACTTTCTTTCACAAAGGTTCATACGCAACTGCCGAGTACCGTCTAGAACGTGTAACGCGCGCTGCTTGGTTTTAGTAGCTTATTGAACGATAGTCATGAGAAAGTCGAATCTCTCGTTCCGTTTTTGACAACAACAAAAAGTGAGAGTGGGATGCAAAACTCAAATTACCCAAAATCAAGTAAAAAGAAAATAAATTAAGGGTAATTTTTTTTTCTCTGTGATTGTTATCTCTAAATTGACGAAAATCCATATGGGATAGATGTGCGATTCTAGGCAGTTTACATGTAGTAAACAAATCCATTTAAAGACGGCACGTTTTCGGACAAACGAACGGTACACAGTTACAGTTTGAGATTTATATGCATAATTTATTTTAATACATTCGAGAAAAAGAATTCCATACATTAACACGGGGTTTGACTTTATTGAATTACCGTTTGTTTTCAGATATAGCTGGAAAATGGCACCCTAGCCTGGCCAGTGGTCTACCATTGTTGTTTTTGTGATGTTTTGGTTTCTCGCAAATTGGATTTTATTTTTGATCTTCCATTCCGTTAGTTTTTAGCTCTACACACAAATATAACTTCATTTTCGCTTCATAATTGGATTTCGTGTTTCATTGTTTTTGCTGTAGAAAAATGAGTGTTTTAGGTTTCGAATATTGTTGTAATTGATTTTATTTCCCGATAAATTAGAATGTAGCTTTTGTTTACTTTTCACTTTCGTATCAATAGACATCGAAGCAACGGTATTTCCTTTTATTGAGAAAAGCGTTTTATTATTGTTAGGTAGCGGAGATTGTTTAGATAAACATATAAATACGGTTAAGAAAGGGGTGGCTGGGGTTTTGAGGGGCTTCAGGAGCTTCACAAAAAAACAATCGAGATGGTCGATCATATTGATTTGACCTCGAGAAGATGCTCCATACTGGGGGAATATTCAAGTGGGAAAAGTTTTAGTACCAATGATTTCCATTTTCATTAAATATGCTTCTAAAACACTTACGCATTTGCTCTTTCCGGCGTGCATACCTTTAGAGTACAGTCGCACTTGCTTAGCTTCGGACATTTTTTGAATTTGTACAAACTAACGCGCACACTCACTCACACTAACATACAACTTGTCTAATAGTCGTTCATATACATACGTTTTAGACAGAAAATGACTGAAAACCGCCTTCTGATATATACTTTTGTAATTTCGCTTTAGTTGCTACTTTCCATTAAAATCCTAATATTTTCCCTCCTCAATGTATATCCACTACTTACAATTATACAGACACAAATCTTGCTTATTGTTTGCTTGTATTTCATTCTTTCATTTCACAATTGTTGTGTTGTTCTCGTCGATTTCCTTGCTTTTCTTATACTGATGACGCAGTAGACTTCACTTTCCACTCAATTAATTGTGTATCTCGGTATGTTATACATGTAGCTGCTTGTAGTCATTCTCTATGTTTGTTTTGTTTTTACTAAAATGCACGCACACTTGCTTGGGTAGGATAAGTTCTATTTGTAATTTGTGTAGGTATTCCAATCTATTTTCATTTCTGCCGTATTATTTTTTTTCTCAAAATGGAACAAAAATAAATAGTTGTTTATTGGATATTCAACTTACATTAACTAGTTAGGATTTGATAACTTTAATCGTAGATAGCACTTGCACTAGTTTTAAATTTTATGTTGTCTATAGTCTTGAATTTGGCCTGATGGAAGGTCAAGAAGAGCCTTTTAGCTTGGAATTGATGAAATGTGCCTTCAAAACCAAAAAGTTAGGCCAAATTTCTCAAGTTCCAACCAGGCCACTCCCGACTTTCCAAAAGTCACTCACCAAAGATTGATTGCATACAGTGTGTTTAGAAAAATGAAGTGGTTCATCATAAATGTTTCATTCAACCCTCTAGAGGGTATCATCTAGTGCAATAACCTTTCCAGAATGGTGACTGTTTCAGATTTTAGTAATTTCGGGAAAGTTCAGTCTATTTGACTGGATTGAATGGAGAAGAGATAAAAAAGTATGTTCGAGATATTAGAACTGTATGTAGTCGTGCAATTCAAGTTCACTTAATGTGTATATTGTTGGGTGTTGATTAGAAAGAACATGATTTCGATTACCAAGTAATGAAAAAAAATGCAGATATCGATCATTAGCATTAACCTGCTCTCGGTTGAGCTCACAATAATACAAGAATGTATAAAAATTACAATAATTATAATTGTATGTGGCAAGTATCACAATCTTTATTATCAGTTTAAATAAATTAATGTTAATAATAGTAATAATAATATACGATTTTGTTTCCCAACTCGTCCCTCGGCACTCCTGAACCAACCGCTAATGTATATTTATTCTTATTTGTTTACTGCGCACTTCCTAGTAAGATGCTACTATTGTTTTATTCTGCAAACAAGATTGTTAGTAAGCGTTACCCAAATGGGTTTCGCTTACTATGTTCCTCTATTTTATTTTTACTCATTGTATTGATTCATACGTTTGTGTGTGTTTGTGTTTGAGTCCTGAGTTTTCTGCAATTTTATTCTTCATGTTAATTTGTATGCAATTTCATTCCGTTATTCCTCTCCCTTCTTCTTCTGACCTACGTAGCTCGCTCAGTCATTTAGTGTTAATAGCGTTCATAACATGAAACAACAAATAATCGGCCCTCGTATATTGTTGTTTTGTTATATATATATATATATATGTATTCCCACAACTTACAACTTACATAACTCTATACTGTGTATGGATCCTTATAGAACTAGCGACTTTCTGCCCTTACAACACTTGCTAGAAGCTCCGATCACTCGTCTTTCCGTAAACCGTCTTTGGTTGGCATACATGTAAAGAAATGTGAGAAGAAGAAATATCAACCCGAATGGAGTAAACTATATACTGTAATAATTACAGCCCCAATCACTAGATCGAGCAGTTTTGAGACGACTTTCAGCAGCATATTTGAGGAATAATGGGGCAATAAGTTGCTGGGATGTAATGGAAAGCATAAAGATCAAAATATAGCTTCATGATTATAGTTGAATGATAGGAAACCCTTTTTCAAAATTCTCGATTTATTTGACTAATAAATCACTTCATTCGAGACGTTTAGTAAGACATTTACTATCACTTAAACTAAGAAATAAAACGATATTTTGAGACTGATTCATCTAGAACACTGACTACATAAAGACCATTCGCAGAAAATCGTAATGTTTGTTGAAATATATTCAAAATTGCTGATAGAAAGTCCAGTTGTTTCCAGTGATCTCGGTTAATAGTTAATAGTGTTCGCGCCAGCGAATAGTATCGAATTATTTTCCGCGTCGAACAAATCAGAGTGTTCACCTAATTCTATTCCATCCAACCCCCTGCAATGCGATCCAGTTCTTGAAACTGCCGAAAACATCACCAGCGCTAATGATTCATAACATATTTAAGCTCCAACCATGTAACATTAAATGCAAGCTGCTAGAGCTTGGGAAGAACGAATCTGCGTCTGAGCATCTATCTAATGCAAGCAACTAACACATCGAAACAATGAACCATCGTGTGGATCGTTCCAACGTATGGTTTTTGCAAACTGCCAACGATCAACAATTTAAGTTGGCGATTTCTGCAATGGATTACCGAATTGAGCTCAAAGGTATTTTCATACTTCAGGGATTAATGGAACGCAGCATCACAAAAATCTCAAAACACCTCCAACAAGCAATTCCTCTTGCACGACTGCAAACATACGTCGACATGATCCACAATGCATACCGTCAGTGGCAGGAAACAAACAGAAAGATTGTACTAGTGTTATCAACAATTAGTTCCAAGGAAAGTAGTTTCCCTGTATTTTGTATTGACAACCATGAAGCTTCATCGGCAGCATAAACTGTAACCCGCCAGCCTGTCGAGCTTTCCGTTCACAACATGGGTGGTTTAAGCGCCACTCCCAAAGGGAGACCACCCAGCAGATTGCAGGATTGCCCGGCCTGAGACCTTCCTGAGGATCGGGTCGATGTTTCCCGGATACGGGGAGAATGCTGACTGGCTGTGGGAAAGATTCGCCCGAGAAGATTTCCCGCGAAGTCCCTAAAAATTACAGGTGCACAAGAACAACAATTTGTCCAGAACAGAAGTCACGTGAGCGGGGTTTACATCACGGGCCTAACCAGAACGATCTATCGTACCAACTGTTAAGATTCGAGAGACGCCAGAGATCAGAATCGGGCTGATCATCCCAGTAAACTACCAACGCGAACGGAACGACATGGAAACCCCCGAAAACGTTAAAACCTGAGAGCTTTTCCTAGTACGCTATCATAAGAAAACCATGAACACCCAATCAACGGTATTTATTTAGGGGAACATCACAATTGTTGCCCTTTACCTAAGCTCATCTCGACACCAAAGTTCCACTCGAATAAGCTTTTCCGATCGGTACATTCGTTTGTGTATTGTTTGCTCTCTACATGTCTGCTTGCCTAGGCCTTTATCTTCCCTTCCCTTTCCTCTCCTCCTTCCTCTCCTCTTTCCTATCCTTTAGTGTGCACTACCAATGCTATATCCCAGACGTGTGTTCAGCGTGTGTCCTCCTAACCATTCATGTTCTTCGGGTGCTTCGGGTTTTCACTGGTTAACCCATTCAGTGAGCCTCTCACGGACTTTCGTTCGGTCTCATGCGCATGGACGATACAATGAGAAATGGGTTACATGCATGTACTCACGTGAGAAATGGGTTACATGCATGTACTCACGATTGACTACCTAGGGTTTATGTCGCTACAGCTTGATGAGGAGACGGCGGCGCGCGGTTGACTCACTCACTCACTTACGATTGACTACCTAGGGTTTATGTCGCTACAGCTTGATGAGGAGACGGCGGCGCGCGGTACCGAAGCTGCGTACGCACTACTTCGGCCCAGAAACTATCGCGGATGCGATCATACGATGCTGATTGGTCTCACTCACCGGAAGCGCGGGCTTACGCGGGAACGCGGCACGTGCATTCGTTCGTCCGTACCCACGACCACGTGTTGCGTTGGTTGTTCGGTGTTCCGACAGATACCGATGACGGTTTCGTTTGGCCTGCCTGTCCAGGTCACATAGATTAACGGACGCGACCTCTTCCGACCACGTGTGCCTCGGGGATACTCCGAAGTCGACAGGTGGGGTCAAAAGCGGTTTCTCACGAAAGGTGTTGTGTCGGCAAATGGCTTTCGCTGCCACGAACCTCATGAACTTCTTAATCCACACACTTTGCCGCCCACTGCACTGCACTAGCTAGAGTTTGCCTAACTTGTCTCTGATTAAACACACAACGACACGATAAGAAAACTGACCATTCTTGCCTCTTTCACAAGTCGATTCGAATTCAACGATTCCAGCTAGGACATTCCTCAGTTAGCCGCTAGTACATAACTTTGCCCCGGAATCGTGGAATTGAACGAAGTCCAATTTCACGAACGCCAAAATTCTCGCAATTGTGCACCTGATTGTTAGGGCTTCGCAGTATCTCTTTCCAACGAGCTGTTCAAGCATCCAGACAATTTCTCTCCGAAATTCAGGGGAAGGGCGCAAAGCCGAACGAAAAAAAAGGTCAACGCATTTTAAATGGAAATTTGACGGGTCGATGTCCGCTTCTCGACGTGGTCGTGTCGGTACGCTCAACAGGCAGTTACATTTTATTTTGCGCTTGCATCTGAACGCAGGGAACTCATTTTGTATGACAAGTGTAACTCAACATGAGTGGGTATTCTTTGGCGGTGAACACATTTATGAATTTAATTGAAAAAACGAAACTTCATGCAATTTGATTAAATGAGTATATTGTATAAATATGAATTCTGAACTAACTAAATAAATAACTATCTATATGGAAAGCGTACTTGTTACAAAACAATGCACCACAACAGAAAGGATATCTAAAACAGGCATAACAACAAATGCCACACTACTTGTTGAAGCAGTCTTCGAACATCCGGACCAAATGAAAGAGAGAATCGTTAAGAGTAGGAAGCAATCTGGTCAGGTCGATCATGTGGCAACTCACCTAATTCCAGCAAGGTAAGAAAGCTTCTAGGAAAATATCAAACCAAGGCGGCCAATTTGGAGCCCATTTTAAAATCATCTGAGGAACAACCGAGGACAGATACAAACCTGTTAAAAATCGTTCCACATTACCGTAATGCACCGAAATCCGGACACTTAGTCCAAAAATTCGGACACTTTAAAATGTTGATTTATAAGCCCAAATACGATTCAAATGCCACGAAAATTTTATTAGGATCCTATGGTGTTGTCCATGTTCATCTAACATAATTATTGTGTTGCCAAGTGTCATATTTCATTGAAAATGGAACGGATTAAAAGACTGTCCGGTATTCGGAGAATTACGGTATCCGGTGAGGATTTCTCCAGTGGAGCAAGTTCAATTTGTCTCAAAGATGTGCAGTCCTATGAAATTTACATCTTCACCAAAGATTCCATTGAGAGATCCATTCGATAGCGCCAGCCTGATCATTTCTTCAAGGGATTCGTTGCATATACCTCCAAAGGATCAAGAAATTATGCCGCATACCGAAGTTGACGGTAAACCTAGTGCCATAACATCCATGCCTGATCAGCAAGAAACAATCTTAATCCCGACACCAACGAAACCTAGCCAGTATACCAAAATGAAGCTCGATCCGAGGGACGTTGTCCATGTTCCAAGGTCTACAGAGCTTACAACCAGAAAACTAAAGCTAACCACCGTGAAGAAGTTCGAATCAAAAGATTTCCGTATTCCAATTTGCAAGCTGTTTAATCCTTTCGAAACGATCAAGGCAAATCCGAAGCAATTTAAAGACGATCAAGCCAACGAACCGAAGTCCGTCGCAGCTTGTGAAATGCCGCATTCAATCGTGACGCCGATCGGAATCTGACCGGTCTCCAATGATATGCCGATGTCAGCCGGAAACCGTCTGGCGTTCAATTCATTCTTGATGTCAACTGAAATTCACTCAGTTACCAAGCCAGCACCAAAGCCGAAGGAGCCATCACCACAGGATCTTTTCATGGGACATCGTGCCCGCGGTACCAGGCCGAGGTGCGTGTATTGTGCACTCTCGCCTCGCAGTTATCCCAGAGAATACGTTCACCGCGTATCATACGACCCAGATGATCATCCAATGTGACGGGGGCGACCCCGACGTAGCGGTTAGCATCCATACCTCTCGTCAAAGCCACGAGTTTAAATCTCAACCCCGGACAAGTCACGAATGACCCAAGATCGTTAAAGCATCTGGTACTCTCTTCGGTCCCAAGCTAATCGATTCACCCCTCGAAACATAGGAAATTCCACTAACCCCTCATTTTATCTGTCAAACTTTCATAGCAAATCAAAAAAACATTCTAGAATTTTGACTAGAATGGGGTACGTTAATCGATTTGCTTGGGACCAATAGGCTAGTCAAGTAGTGAGCCAATTCCAAATCGATAGTTTCGTATTGATTGTTGATGGAACTCTGAACTAAGCTGTCTACTATACGATAATAATTATTCTTTTCCATCTGCACAACATTGCTGAAGACAGAAACCTTCTGTCTCTAGTTGATTTGTCAAGGTTTCGTAGCGTTGTTAGGAGCGATGATTATATCGTGAGTGTGGGATAACCAACAATCAATACGAAACTATCGATTTGAAATTGGCTCACTACTTGACTAGCCTATTGGTCCCAAGCAAACGATTAACGTATCCCATTCTAGTCGGCATTCTAGTACTACACTATGTTGATTTTTTGCAAATTTTGTTATGCTTCATTTTGGACCGAACGTTCTATAATGCTGCATTGGAACTTCATTCATAGTTTCATTAGTGAATTAGCATTGAAAACATGTTAATTTTCAAAATCATAGGAGTTGGCACTTTTGCCCCACCCGACCTTAGTTGGGTTGAAGAAGAAGTCAAATAAAGGTCCCCGAACTTGTATGAAGATCCTTGAAATTAAACAAAGTTTCCTTAACTTTTATGAAGTTCCCACTTCTTCAAAATTTTCCAGCATTTTTACAAAGTTCTCTAAATCTCTACAAAGTTTTCTTGTATTTCTACGATGCCCCTGAAGTTAAAGATCAATCTCTGAACGTCAATGAAGTTCTCCGAATTTCTACAAAATTAACTAAATTTTTATAAAGTTTGATGAATCTGAACTTCTACAAAATTATTTGCCCTTCGACGAAGCTCACTGATGTTCGACGAAGTTTGCTGAGCTTCTATCAAATTCACTGAGCTTCTAGTTAGTTAGTTTGATTTAGAAAATTGAATTACTTCCCGGCTCTCTCGGTTTGCCCGGTTCAGTGGTCACCCTGATACACACGGATATTGAAAAATAATAATAAAATAATATGATAATTTATGCAATATTAAAAACCTTTTAAAAATTTGGACAAATCTTTTTTTAAGGTTAAATTGGAGCGAATACAAATTTAATCTTATCAATGTCGATATTTGATCTCAGATTCAAGGACTGAATTCGGTATAAATTTCAGATTTTTTTCCACTCGAAAAAGAGAGGTAAAGGCGGGTTGTGTTTAGTTTGACGGAAATTCAATTTAGTTTTCCAATTTAATAGGAATTACAAATTGTCCTCCAAACAAACGCAAATGCAAATGGTCAACAAAACACAAAACTACTTACACGCCACGTTACTTACACCTCTGGAACTGCTGGTAGTACGATCCTCCGCCTCCTCTGCCCCCACCACCGCCGGCTCCGCCACCACTGACGGGTGGTGGTGAAGTTGGCGATTCGTCTGTGCTGCCACCCCGTGCAATGTTCCGCTCATCGAAATGCACCACTGTATTCCGTTCGCGATGTTCCCATCGCTCGTCCTGTTCCGATTCCGGATCGAAAACCAATGATCTCGGTGAGGTAGGTTCCCGGAATTTACCACCCTTCTTCTTATCGCCACCACCACCGCCCTCATAGTCACTCCCACCGCTTAGTATCCGATTGCCATCGGATGTTGTGTTGCTCATATCCAGCAGCAGTTTGGATACCTTCTTGCACTTGTTCATGTGCTTCTCGGCACGAGCCTTCTCTGTGTACGTCTTGAAGCATTTGTGACATTTGAACTTCTTCTCTACGATCTTCTTCTCCTTCATTGGTTTCAAGTTCTTCATGTGCTCAAATAGATGCTTCTTCAGTTCCTTCTTCAGCTGAAAGGGTTTCTTGCAAAACAGACATATCGTATAACGAACGGTAACATCCAACCCGGAACTGGCTTGGTCGTCGGCTGATTCGCCGGCTCGGTTAACCACTTCAATGTTTTCACATGCGTCCAGTTCCTCCAGGGACTCGGAATCCGAATCACTTTCCTGATCGAGGGCTTCTAGCTGTCGATCAATATCCTCAATACTACCTTGATACTGATGATGATGGTGGTGGTGATGATGACCAAGGGCAGCAGCGGCCGCTGCTGCACCCGTGCTACCAGCAGCAGCACCGCGAGATTCAATGGGCTCGCTCATTCCGCTGGAATCGTTGCCTCGGTTGGCAGTTACGAGTGCTGATTGCGACACGGAGAGATTCTGCAAGTGATAAAGATATTTTTTGAGTCAGTTGGATTAATTAGATATTGCTGAATTAGTTCATTAAAAAAATTGAAAGTGGATTTTAAAACAAGTTTTGACAGCTTAAGTCGCCGTTGTCTAATGAGCAGCGAACTGCAGGAATGCACTATACAATGTACAGTTTTGCAAACAATGCAACCATTGTTATACAAGAGGTTCGGAAGGTAAAGTAAACCCCGGAACAAATGAAGTGGAATGTTTATCATTTTGTCAAACATTTCCGCGCAAAATGATGTCATCTCACTTTGGGGCACGCACGATTCTTTCAGTACATCGCAGCCAGCAGAACCGACAGTAGAATAATTATTTCAAATACACTCTTCGATTCTTTAAATACGATTCATTCTGGTTTCCATAACATCAAGTATCATTTGTCATTCAAACCTAAAAGTGCGCGCTATTCGGAGTACTACCAAGGAAATGGTCAACATATGAGTAGAGCCACAACTTATCATGCAGCACATCAAATTACATGCTAATTCAAATAAAAGATCAATGGCATCCATATTGAGTGTCTTGGACATGTCCCGGAAACCGCCAGGGAACTGGCCAGAATCAGCTTTCAGCAATTTTTTGAAAGACTGTGAGTATATAGATTTTTTAAATCTTGGCTAGTGGTTGAACAACTATTTATTGATTTATTAGTATAACCAACAATCACTAACGATTTTAAATTGGCTCACTACTTGACTAGCCTATTGGTCCCAAGCAAATCGATTAACGGACCCCATTCTAGTATAAATTCCGGTAAAAAAAAAATAGATAAAATTAGGGGTTCGTAGATTTTCATATGTTTCGAGGGGTGCACCGATTAGCTTGGGATCGAAGGTAGTACCAGAGCTGAGCCAAAAAGTTGAGCTAGTTTCTTCGGGACCTTCTGGTCTTAGAGTTACCTCAATGGTATAACTTTGTTCTTTATTGGCAGAGTATGTATGAAGTTTGAGTAACTTCAGTAAAACGGTCGATTTTCAACTTTTTTCATAGTAGGCGGATTTTAGTAAAATTAGCGGCATTTTAAAGATCTCTATTATGACTACAGATTAGCAAAATTTCAATATATTTGGCTCATTGTATTTCAAGAAAATGTGTTTTATTTTTGTTAGGAAATCTAGTTTTTCTAAAATAGCTCTAACATCTTACACACTCATTCAAATAAGCCCAGTACTATACCGATAACCAATAAATGGTTGATGAGCCAGCAGCCGAAAATTTAGGAATCTATCTTTTTAACTTGTGTTCGTACAGGTGTTTTATTTCTGAAATACACGGACAGCTGTACGCTCAATTTTGAGATACGCTGTATATTTTTAATGCACTTAACACAATAGCATTGTTAGGGCAGGATCGTGGTTTTCCGGCGGGGTATTTCGGGATCACACACGAACACTAGTCGCCAAAAACGGAACGGCAAAGTTGGTGGAGTAGGCACTCAAGCTCACCAACACTTTATTTAATTTGAAAAATGATCTTTATTTCTTGGCGGTTGGAGCTTTACTATCTCATTTTTATTCCCTTACATTGTGTAACGTTGTGTTGGAAACATTTCATCTAAAAAACATGCATACAATATTTGCAGTGCAGTACTAGATCTGCCAGCACTGCCTGCCTTTATGGGCAATAATCAGTTGGAGAACTGTGATCTGGAAAAGATTGGATTGATCCATACCGATCGTGGAAAAATTATAAAAGTATTCTTTTGAACGATTGTTCCATATATAATATTAACTTTCGTTAACTTTTATAAAATTTTACGTCCTACAACTTTGCTCAATACAGTATTACAATTACAGTACAGTGTATCGCAGCGCCATCTTTGCAGCCAAAACTTGAACTATTTTTAATTCTAAGGATAGTTCAAAATAAATTCTTAATCAATTCTTTGGAGAGTTTCACGGGAATTCCGGGAAGAGCTCCAAGAGGACTTCGAAGATCATTCTAAGAAATTCCTGAAAAGAATTTCATGGACATATTTTCGGAAATTATGTTGGGTGGAACATCTAGAGAGATTTCAGGACAGTTTCTATGAGTAAGATTTCAGGACCATCCTGAAGTGAATGTCACTTCAACTCTAATTGGACTATTTTATACACTAAAGGGCGAACACGAAATTATTGCGACACATTCAACAGGGCATAACCATACAGGTAACTCTAAGACCACTGGGTCCCGAAGAAAATCATTATTATTTTTGGCTCACTCAGTACCAGAACAACGGTCCCAAGCAGTCCCAAGCTATTTCACTCACCCCTGCATGTTCTGCATGAATCCACACACCCCTGATGTTATCTGTCAAACTTTCATAGCGAATCAAAACAAACATAGTGTAGTAATAGAATTTCAACTAGAATAGGGTACTATAATCGTTTGCTTGGGACCAATAGGCTACTAAAGTGGTGAGCCAATTTAAAATCGTTAGTTTCGTATTGATTGTTGACATAACTTTTTTACCATTGGGTAAAAATCAACCAAATTTTGCACACTTTCTCATTGATGTGTATTGTGTACATGCTGTCAAACTCGAAGTCGTGTTTTTCGATTCAACGAAAATGGAGGTGAACCAACGCGAGCTGAGAGAACAAATTCTTTCCAAACACCTGGAATTTCCTGACCTGTCGCACCGGCAGTTGGGAAAAATGTTGAACATTCACCATTCAACCGTCTCCAGAGTGTTGAAGCGGTTCCAAAGGAGCTGGAAGAAAACCGGGACCGGAGAACAAAAAGACGGAGGGAAAGGTGAAGCGGATGATTGAAGCAAATCCCAACGTCTCAAGCCGTGATTTGGCTAAAAAGATCGGCATGTCGCAGAGCTACGTCCAGAATGCAAAGAAGAGAGCTGGACTACATACATACAAGGTACAGAACTTCCCAAACCGCGATGAGCGGCAACAATCGACGGCTAAAACTCGGGCACGGAAGCTCTACGAGAAGATGCTGACAAAATATGGCTGCTGTGTGATGGACGACGAAACGTATATAAAAGCCGATTTTAAGCAAATTCCGGGGTTGGAGTTTTTCACCGGCAAGAGCAAGTTCGATGTGGACGACAAATGTAAGAAGAAGAAAATGTCGAAGTTCGCCTCCAAATATCTCATTTGGCAGGCCATCTGCTCTTGCGGGCTGAGGAGTGAGCCTTTCGTGACAAAGGACACAGTAAATGGCGAGATCTACAAATCTGAGTGCCTCGAGAAGCGCCTTTTGCCGTTCTTGCAGCAGCACGACGAAGCTCCGCTATTTTGGCCAGATTTGGCATCATGCCACTATTCTAAAAGTGTCCTGGAGTGGTATGAGGCCAATTCTGTCCATTTTGTTTCAAAGGACATGAATCCGCCAAACTGTCCGGAGCTGCGCCCGGTGGAGCAGTACTGGGCAATAATGAAGCGGGAACTTCGGAAGAGCAAGAAGACAGTCAAAGACGAGAAGGACATGTTAAGAAAATGGAAAATAAAACTGAGAAACTGGTACCGGATGACACTGTAAAGACTTTGATGGAGGGCATCAAGCGAAAATGCGTTCAATTTTACACTCAAGGCTCCATCGATTAACTTTTCTTTTGATTTTTGAAGTAAATATATGTATAAAACTACCCTAAAATTTTGGTTTGATTCTAAACATTATAAAAAAAATGGGCATGACATTTTCGGTGTCGCAATAATTTCGTGTTCGCCCTTTATTATGGAGACACATTTGAGTTATTTCTTATCGGAATTATAGAGAGTTTGTAGAGATTTGAAGGATCAATATGAATAATAGGATGATTATTGATCATTTTAGATGGTCAAGTTTTGAACCCACCACAGCATGCTTTTGGCGTTACTGTATATGGACGATCAAATGTAAAATACTGTGGTAGCCACAGCATAGTTCTGTCAAAACCAGGATTGCCAAAAGATCCATCAAGAGTCATCAATAAGCTGAACTCCAGCATATTTTGATGTTGATACATTTTGCTCTCACTGAGCTATGCTTGATGCTCAAGCTGGGCTCTTGCCAACCCGTTATGCTTATAGTCGCTATATTTATAGTCTGGCGGATAAAATCTCGGGAACCAATTGAGCTGTAAAATAGCAGAACCAACAACAGAAATGAGCACATCAGCTATTGCGAAGAAAACTTCGGAAACCCTTTTCTCGTGATTCAAGGCTCGCTCACGCAAACTAACACCATCTTTGGGTTGAGGAAAGTTTCCCCTATTCGATGATGCCGGTAATTTGCGTTCGATTTGTAAGGAAAGAATAATCAACGTTTTGTTTATAAAAGTTGATAGTACCTTTTCAATTGTTGGTCCAAAATATATTGAATTGGTTCCGCTTTTTGATAAATCGAAATTCTATCCACCAGACTATGTATATAGCGACTATAGTATTGCTGAGAGGGTGTAAATCAGTGCTGAGATTTGTCATTGTCATTGACAGACTTTCGCGCGATATTAACAAAATTGTCCGTCACATAGTCACTGACTTTCGTCAAAATCTCATTCATTTTTTCGTCAATGACAAAGATTCACCTGGTAACAAAAAGTGTAATTTAGTACATTCTGTGTCACATTATTGTTATCCAAGTAGCTCAGGACGTAGATACTTGTTCATTAAAATTTATCCATGTAGGGTAAACGCTCCTATAGTTGCGGTACGTTAGAAGCGTTAGGTTCCTATAGTTGTGTATGGAGACTCCATACACAACTATAGGAACCTAACGCTTCTAACGTACCGCAACTATAGGAGCGTTTCCCCTAATTGTTTTGCTCAAGTTATTTAATTTCGTTACAAATTTAGCTAATAAACAAATCTGCACATGTTCGTCACTGACACCATTGTCATTGACAATTGACATGGTTTGCCTTGACTATGACTGTTAGCTCAAATGAGTGACCAAAGCAGAATTGTCAATATCACCGTGTACTGTCGAGATTTTGCAGCACTGGTGTAAATCGACTCTGAATACCGAGCAGAAATTTTAACTTCGTGATGCGCTCGCGCAAAGCAGTAAACTTGGAGTTTCGTGATGTATTCGTAGAGAGCTTGGCTCTTGATGGCTTCTCCCAGTGCGCGCATGAATGAATGATTTTGTATTGTATTCGAGAAAGAAGTGCACAACCAAGAAATGAAAAAAAAACATTGACCTTTCTGACGTTTATAACACGCACACTTGCGTAATCTCATTTCCAAGCGCGAAGTTTGTTATCCTCACTTTCACTTCAGCCAAAATAAAAAATGGTTTGTTATTGTTATCTTCACTTTCGGACCAGCAATACTCGACTCGTGCGCATAGAATGGACTATGCATATATTCCGTAACTCCAAAGTTGCAATTGCATTCGTAGGGTAACTGTCTATATTCTCGGCAAACGCCCCGAAGTTCAAAATGTTGTTTGGTAAGCAGAGCCGATGTACTGCGGCGTCCACCGATTTTGTTTTGCAAGCCAATGAAAAATTGCTTGAAAATTCTCTCAAGTGTAAAATTGTTTTTGCTATTCCTCAGTTGAATCCCGCCTGCGCTGAGGGGTGTGTTCGAGCCCCCATGACTCTAATAAAGTTTGATTCGTACCTGTTTCGCCAAAGTATGTTTTATTGAAATTGAAATCCCGACTGAGTCATAAAAACTGTGCTGTTTCATATGCTTTCATCGCGTGGCTCGTTGGTTTCTACTATTGAGCTTACAAATAAAAATATTACGAAAAAGAATTTCTGATTTCTAAGAGATAACAATTTTTGGCAATGGAACAGAAGAGTAAGTACTTTTGTAGCTTCTGAATGTTTGGCTCCCGTTTGACAGTTTACACTGGCTCCCAGTTGACAAGCACATTGGTTGAGTCCGCTGTACTCAGATGTAAATCACGCCTCACTCAAGAACGAATCCCACATCACTCATCGTGATGCGTGTTTGAGGAAGCCCAGCTTGAGCATCAATCTGAGCTCGAGCTCTTTTGCGCTCATTGGATTTGACATCATTGCGCTTTATTTGTGAGGGATGAACTAGCTCATGATGAATGAGCATCTATATGGCATAATCTGAGTTCGAGGAGTTAAGGCAAGCCTGGTCAAAACCTCAGCATTTTCATTGATCCATTGTTATGTTCCAAAAAATTTCAATCCTCTGTATAGAAAGCTGACTCAGCCAAATAGATAGGTAGCGTTCTCTGCAAAGTTGCTTCTGACAATATTTTCTAAATATACCAAATCTTTAAGAGCTGGTGAAATTTAGTGAAATTTCCCGGAACATGGTTTATAAATCGAGATTTCAAGATTTGAAGATATCTGCTTCATGCAGGACTGAAGTCCAAGAGTATTCTCAATAAGAATTTACGTACAATGTTCTAAATTTTAATGTTTAAAGATACCTAGCCGACACTGTCGACGTGTTTGAAGTTGTTTTGATGAGGCGTGCTTCATTTTTTGAAATGAATAGAGATTTTTGAAGCTAGTAATCAAACAATAACTGCGATGAGACAATCGTACTTATATTTTTATTGATTAAATTTTTAATGTTGATGATAAAAATCCCGAAGGATTGTAGAAGGGGTGAAATCCAAAATATCCGCATTAGGTGTAATTGTCCCTGTAGATGGTACTGAATACTTCTGAATACACACTAATCCTCAAGTACCATTAATGAGTAAAAAGTACCTATTTTGAAGAACAGTGGCTTAACTCATGAAATGAGTAAAAGTAACTTTACTCATTAACGAGTACTTCATAAAATGGATCATTTTGAATCATCGTACTTTTTCGGTAATGTGTTAAAATTACCAATGTCTTAGAAAAAAATCTTTATAGAGTTCATTACCATCAATCATAAATACGTCAAAATACAACTTAAAATGGATTAGGTTAGTTTATGAAAGAGACTTTCCCGGCCATTAGCTGGTTGGTCTCTGGAGATTCAATTCAATTTCTTAATTGATAATAAAACATTGTTTATTTAGTGGATGATTAAAATGTAACCAACAAACAAAATTCAGTCTGCATTGTCAGCTTTGAAGGATTCCAGAAACATAACGCTCCATCGGTTAACCGATTGTCTTGCGCTATATTTCATAGTTTTGAAGCTTACAATATCAACACAATTTTTGAATTTTTTGTAGTTGTGGTGAAGCTGGCGCATTAAATACTGAAAAGTATTAAAAAACGTCAAGCACTTGATGGCAATCGAAACCAACAGCTTTACTTCCCTTCCGAAGGAAGACGTGACCAAAGATTCTTATGCCTCAGAAAAATCCCACCGACCTCGGCTGGGATTGAACCCAGACCGATTGGGGTGAGAAATATGACATCCAGCACTTTGTCGATTTGTTTACTCCCCTCTTTGTGTCACGCTTTTTCCCATCACTCAAAAAATTCGACACATGTTTATTGAAGAATTTCCACGTGAAATTCCACATGATTTGTATGTGACCACACATAAACAGAATCCACTCAGAAGTACACATGAAATTTATGTGTACACATATTGGGTCTGACATCCCTAATAAAAATAACTATAAAAGAGAGCTTAACGACGTGTTCGAGGTATTGGAAGATTGCCGTAAAAGCTCAATGTAGATGTCGCCACTGCATGATGATGATAATGTTGACAGACTGCATATAACATTCGTGAAAATTAGCATTAAATCATAATTATCATCAAGCCTGCGTAAAATCCTTCCAATATAACATTCGAATTGAAGATCAGACTGATGTGCATCTTTGACTTTTCCAGATGAACTTTCATAAGAAATATTCATTTCATTTCACAGCTCCATCAATGCTGCATCGTACATATGATGTAAACAAAAGTAAATTGCTCAATTATTCAAAATAAAGATGATTTGTCATCTTGTTATTACTTTATAAACCATCAAGCACCATTTTATAGTATGGTGCGTGTCGTTGCGTTTTCCGTCGCAAATTGTGAGTATCAATATGTTTACCTAAAAAAGGCTAAAATGAAAATTTATTGAATATTGGCGTCCTATACAACCATTTCTCTATTATCACCAGCATGATACAATCTTTCCTAAATAAATTCACTTAATTTCCACTTTCATCCTAGTGGAAATCGCACATATTCACCATTTTCCGGAAAATGCAGCTGCGCAGGAGGTAACCCCTTAGATGTGGGTGCAAACTTGTTATGCATAATTTTCCATGAAAACATCTCCGATCCATACCGAAATAATAACAGTTAGTTTGCAAACACGTTTTCTTACACGATTCAAGCAAAAATATCCGCTGGAAATTATTAGTTTTTCTTTATGTACCGATTTGCCCCAAAAATCATCTGTTTTACTTGGATAATTTGGAAACTATCCTCCTTCTAGTAGTTCTCACTTCAAAATGTAGGTGGCGAAAATTTGGAAAAGTTTCACTGCAAGACGCCAATTTGTGAAAAATTTACACATCCGGGATACACACGGCCAACCAGAACAACGCAGTGACTGAATTCAATTGACTCAGAACATTTTCTTGCCATACGTTTTACTCATATTTATAAAAAACTTCAGCTATAGTAGAATGTAAGTGAAATTTATAGGTCACTAGTGGCGGGAAATAGTACTAGTCGATGGTGATAAATTTATGACAGCCGGCTCAAATTCTAGAGATTGAATGATAATTTATTGAAAAAAAGTTCAAAATAGTGAGATACGATCATTATTATGAATGATACATGTAGGAAATTTGTCGAATAATGTAATGTTATGTTAATTTTCATTACAATGTCGTTGAAAGTTAATGAAAATGCGTTTTTAGATGCACCGATATTATTCAAGTTATGTTTTGTATGACTGCAGATTTACATCCCGAAATTGACGTCCACGTCTGCTGGATATACTGGATGTTGGGACTTCATGCTAGCGGATTTAAAAACCTAGCATATTGTGTGCCTGGGCTACACCAGTAGATCAGCAGCAAAGCAAGAATTGACGGGAATGGGTTTGTGCTGCAAAGTTCCCATGCCGTGGAGCGGCCACCTGAAATTAATCTCAAATTACCAAACGACAACAAACTTTAGGACTTATATTCTAAACAGTCTTCTTCAACAAAATGATGGAGCATATTCGCTCAGTCCCTATTCCGTAAACAGTGGCAACCTTTCTCCACTGCGAATATTTGTTGCTCCCCGAGTTCGGAACCCGAAAAAGTGGAAATTTGTCCTCGTTGCATCCCGGGATAATGCATCGAACCTGCAACAACAAAGAAAATGTGGTGGAGCTTGCGTTTACGTAGTCTAAAAAACAACTTTTTTCCTGATTGCAAGAAATTATAATATTGAAACCACTTACCATTTTGTAGAAGACTACTTTTCCTATAATTTGATAAGCTTTTTAATCACCAAAACTTACAGAAAAAGGCAAATTTTCAATTTCAAAACTGAAAATGTTTGACAGCTGTTTGCATTTGTTATCACCATTACGACAACAGCCGGTGGCTGATTGAATTTCACTATGGGTAACTGCAGGTTTTTCCAAATATGAGTAAATTTCGTATGGAAAGAAAATGCTCTGAGCCAATTGAATTCAGTCGCTGAGTTGTTCTGGTTTGCCGTGCAGTTAATTTGTGGTATTTGTTTATTAGGGATCATTTATTGATCACATTGCAAAAATTCATGTGTGGATACATAAAAACAATCTTTGAAATCAAGAGCAAATTTTCATTACGTCGAATGTAACAAAGGTAAACAAAGTCGAGCTATCAGTGTCAATCGATTCTCCTGCTATTACACTATATACTGTCCGAATATAGGATCAAATCCCATTTTTAAATTTATTTACCAGTCAAATTGCTTTTTGACGTAATCACCTTCCGATCAAAATAGTTTTCGATGTTACTTAAGTCACCCAATTTCTATGGAGATGCCGTTTGACTTAAGTAACAGCGCTGAGAAACCCGTGAAAAGTGTACGTTCGTCGTTTCGCTTTCTCATTATTAAAGTGAATAAATCGAACTGTTTGTTGCTAAGATGATTTCGGTGGTCCTAAAATGATGAATGGGCTGCACGTAAGGAGACGTAATTGATAATTCTCCCGAATATCCTGGTAAATACACTTTGACTTAAGTAACAATAGGGGCCACCAAACGACGTATAATAACTTTTGACTCAAAAACCAGTATTTTTTAGCATGAAAGCTAGCGATTTGCATTTGTATGATTAAAACCCTGCTAAATATGTTAAACATTGCTATCACTATGAGATTATATGTGTTTACTTGGAAATAGGAATAACTTTTCGGTCATCAAAACAAAACCTTATTTTTCTCGGATTGGTGCGAATGTTACTTACGACATAATGAAAATTTGCTCTTGAAATGTTCTTAGTGCATACCTATTACATGAACTGTCACATATTCTAGGACCCCTCCCCAAAGAGTGGACGTCATATTTAAATTGCCCCTAATGTAGTTTTGGTTTTTAGTGATGTAGCTACATTGCCATATACCGAAATAATTCAGGGTGCGGATATCGGTTGCACCTTTGTTTACAAACAAGCTGTCAATGATTCGCATTTATTGCTGCTTGCACTACACCGCAAAAACGAAAACGACATAACACCACAATAGAAGGTGGCTACAGTGAACTGTCACCTTAGCAGTCCCCTGAAGAAAATTGAACACAAATCAAGACATCGCTCGAGGCTACTTGGATATTTCTACATGATAATAGAACCCTCACTATGTCATCAATTAAAACAGGTCAAAACATTGGTTTGTGGATGGCTGCTTTGAGAAGAAAAAAAAATGATCACACTCATAAACATTGTTCAAAATCATAATAAATGGTTGATGAGGATTTTGGATTTTTAAGGTCCAAATAAGAAAAGAAAAAAAAAGTTAAGTCTTTGTTTAGTTCGGCAATGAACTTTTATGATTTCAATGACAACTCAATGACTCATTGCAAAAAAAAAAACACGACGTAAAATTAATTGGTTTAAAAATAAGTCACAGGTTACTGATATTATTTTTAATTTTTCCTAATTAACTTTCTTCTACGTGCACATCAATATTGCGTTAAAGTCATTCAAGTGCAGTTTTTCTTCATGAAACTAGTAGAAATTATTAACACAGTAAACATTTTAAATCAATTCACGCATAAATCATACAGCTGAAAAAATTATAGATGTTGCGCGTGATTAGAAAAAAAAAAAAAATTACAAATAATCATCACTGATTTTATAAAATAAATTTGATTTATAGCCAAAACCAAAACAAAAACAAAAACACCCACCGATTGGAAAAGCTTTACTCAAGAATAATAAAACTACAGCGAAAATAATTGAAATGACTGCACCTATAAAAGAAAAAAAATATCTCCGCAGCCATTTATATTTTCCTTTGCCTCTTTATGAATGGAGAAAATTTTGGTCGGCAAATTTCGGTACATTTGTCCTTACCTATTTAGAAGTTATTTCAACGACTCAAACAGTCCAAATTTTGCTCCTTGCGGTAGTTAGCCGAAAAATCACTTTTATTTCAACTAAATACACCACTTTACGATAAATTTTGCTTAGATTTTATCCACACGTAGAATTTTCATCTATCTTCACTATCGAGACACTGAGTTCTTTACTTAAACTTTTGCTGTATGTGGCGAGCGCACCGAATGTCGTCTCCCGTCGTCAAAGATGACGCATCTAGGTAACATTATTTTAAACTTTCCTTGTATTGTGACTTGTTGACAGAACATCGGAATGATGATATCATCGCACACTTCGATAGTCTGGTATTGCTATTTAAAATCGTTTATTCCTAAAGATACACATTTCAAGTAGTTTTTAACCGACGCGTAACTCAGTTAGACAGAATGTGTTTACTTCATGTTTTACTACTGTGTTTCAAGTTTCTTCGACTTTTTGGGAATTAAATTGCAAATAAATCGATTCTGTTGAAAGTTGCATCGAAATTTGCATACATGTTTTATACTCACTTAAATTGTATTGCCAATTTAATTTTTAACACAGTTTAATTTTTGCTCTGTATTTTATTTTGCAGAAATTCTGTAGAAATGGTCAATTCTCAGCAAACAAACGAAGTTTTGCTTATCGCAACTAATTGATTGTGTGAGTTTTTACCAATATTGAGGGTGTAACAATAATAATGATCAAAACTTAGGTGTATTCTTATTTTAGTAGTTTTAAATGTCAATAATAATCTTAATATATTACAAGAGGCCGCAGCCAAAACATAATAACAAAAGGAGTTTTCATCGTGTATTTGGAAGAATCAACGCAACAGACAATATCAGTGCTAACATTTGAAAACGGCATAAAAGCCATTTGTAAACAAATGGTTTGTGGGCCCTTTACTCACTACTTGAAGTACACCCACGCGACACAACAGCAACATCGGGTAGGGGAAATTTTCCCCTTCCTGACGATGCTGTTGGTTTGCGTGGGTGTTCTTCGGGTAGCGAGTAAAGGGCCCACAAACCATTTGTTTACAAATGGCTTTTGCGCCGTTTTCAAATGTTAGCACTGATATAATAACATTTAAATACAACTATAAACGTAATTACGTTCAACATCGACAAAGTGTGTTCACCTTGTTAATCAGCTACACTCAGTCACTATGCATATGTATAAACAACACAGGTTGGAACGAAAGAGCAGACGGAATCCTTCACATCACGCACACAAGCAGGCATGGGATATTCTTGTTTTGACTGGTTTGTTGACAGTTTTGCTTTACCGGATTTTGACAGAGGCATATCTCTCCAAAATGGATTACCGGGAAAAAACTGCCACCGTGATTTTATCATGTGAGGGGCCTATTATCTTCGCTGTATGAACTAGAAATACTCAGAGGGAGAGATAGGCGAAAAAAACAAAATACGATTGAGAAGCACACAAAACATAAAGGTGATTGAATTTCTCAAGTTTATTCTAGTAAGAATAAGAAATCATCGGAAAAATGCTAATTGGAATGTTCGATTGGCTCAGATTTTTACAGTTCATTTGGCTCAAAACATTCTCTCCGCCCATCTCTCCCTCTGAGTATTTCTAGTATGAACATGGAAATGTTAGGGGAGAACACTGTACAATGAGCTAATGGTGAATCTTCATACACGCTGGTTTTGTTTCCTTGGATTATTTTGCAGAGATTTGGACTGCACTAATAAAAAAATATCATAAACGAACGATAACCCAAATGATAGAACTATTACACAAATGATTTGAATGATACCCCGAACACGTCGTTTAGCAAAATATCCATACAAAATTTATAAGGGTGCCGAGGGTATGACAGTAAATTGTACTGAGATCTCAGTATTGATTGGGATTCAGGGTATCATTGAATGAGACTTAAGCGCTGGCCAGACTGAGCAGTTATAACATGTTATAAGGCTATCTTGATGTAATTTTGCTTGTCTATAATAACATGTTCTCTGTAGTCTGAACAAGTAAACGCTGGCCAGATTTATAAAATGTTATAAGCCTATTTGCATGACAAATTTTTGCTGACCCTTTACACGCAAACCAAAGTACGCCCACGCAAACCAATACCACTTTCGGAAAGGTTATAGTTGCCACAATCCGATGATGTTGTTGGTTTGCGGGGGCGTACTTTGGTTTGGGTGTAAAGGGCCTTAGAAAGTTTGTTTACCAATGCTTTTGTGCCGTTATCAAATGTTATGCCTGATATGGGTGTTACAATAATTATCGACATGAAAAATATAATCTAGATTTACATGTTCTTCTCGTATGTTTTACTTAGAAATTTAACAACATCACTTTTAATATATGTTCACAATAATCCAGGCCTCCACTGTTCGGTAATTTTTGAACTACACACTCAATCTATCTCGGTAAAATCTCCAACAACTGATTACCTCGGCATTTAATTTTGCTGATCTCTCTTCCTGCGCACAAAAGTGGTGGGGATAACCTTGGGATAACCAGCCTTTGTGCCGTATCGAAGCTTCTCGAGATTATCGTCAGCGATCAAATTTTACGCGCTACAAAAAACCACATTTCGTCAGATCAATATGGATTTATTCCCGGTAGGTCTGTTGCTACTAACTTGCTGGATCTTATTACTACCTGTTTGTCGGCTATGGAAGATAAAGCGCAGGTTGACGTAATCTATACGGACTTAAAGGTGGCTTTTGACGAGGGGGACGACTCTATCTACGATGCAGGAAAGATTGTGTTTTGCTGTGGCTAGCTGCGCGCACGCTGAGTAGATAGAAAGCAGATTGACGACGATTCTGAAGATTTCCTGCAAAAAAATGAAGCGCGATGCAAGTAGATGTCAGGAATGAAAGAAGATTTTTCGAAGATTGATTCGCTAGTGGGAGATTTGTTGAGCATCTAGACTTGAGATTTAGATGTGTCGCCTCCCTAGGCTTTTGACAAAATTAATTATAAAGTGTTGCTCTGCAATCTATCGCGGTTGGGGGCCGCAAATCGATTGGTGTCGTGGTTGTCATCAGGCATGGAAAATCATTTGCATTCATTTCATACATTCATTTACATTCATTTGCCTTTAACTTTTTTTATCAACAACATTCCGCAAAATGATGTATAGAATTTTAGTAGGTTTTGTTATTAGCTACAACTTTTGTTCATAACTCAAATCTGTATCTCTTATGCATCACGAAGTAGAGCGGGCAGAACTTGTTACTGTTTTTGAGTGATTGTAAAATACATTCACTGGAAAACAGTAGTGGCTTCTGTTCGCTCTGGTTCGTCATGCATAAGAGATACGAATTTAACTTGCAAACAAAAGTTGTTGCTAATAACACAACCTACATAAGTTCTATATACCATTTCGCGGAATGCTGTTCAAGAAAAAAGTTAGAGGCAAATGAATGTAAATGAATGCACGAAATGAATGCAAATGATTTTCCATGCCTGGTTGTCATCGTTCTTGACTGGCAGAACACGGATCTTATGTTTCATCACCATTTCCCAGCACGTCCAGTGTCCCGCAAGGAAGTAATTTGGGACCGTTATTGTTTGTGTTATTCTTCAATGACGCTGCATGTCACAAGTGCAAGCTCGTATATGCTGATGATCTTAAAATCTATGTGGTGGTACGCTGCATCGAAGACTGTTTTCACCTGCAAATGATAAAAAAAAACTGTTGAAATTCTAAATTAAAATAAATTACATTCCATTTTAACCTGGGTGCTCCAGCTAATACAGTAACTTAGCAGTCCTAATTGTTATGATATATACATCTAACTGCTTTTAAATTGTTCCTGCCTTGGCAATTCAGTATTTTAAACTGGTTTTATATACCTGCATGTCAGTATAACAATTTACATCTTAAAACTAAGAACTAAAATTTAATATTATTTAAGTATAAAGTAAGTTAGTTTCCACCGGTTGGTAGTACCAACAATCAATACGAAACTATAGATTTGAAATTGGCCCACTACTTGACTAGCCTATTAGTCCCAAGCAAATAGATTCCCTAATAAACAAATACCATTAACGAACTGTATCCCGGATATCCCGGAACTATCCCACAAATGGTTTGGATGATACCCCGAACACGTCGTTAAGCTCTCTTTTATGGTTATTTTTATTAGGGTTAACGTATCCCATTCTAGACGAAATTCTAGTACTACACAATGTTTGTTTTGATTTGCTTTGAAAGTTTGACAGATAAAATGAGGGGTTCGTGGATTTTGCTATGTTTCGAGGGGTGTTTCGATTTGCTTGGGACTGGAGATAGTACCAGAGCTGAGCCAAAAAGTTGAGCACGTTTCTTCGGGACCTTCTGGTCTTAGAGTTTCCTCTGTGGTAGCAACTTCAAAATCATCTTCAGAATTTTGTTCTGAATCCTTTGAAGTGCTTTTTTCCTGGTAGTGCAACAACTAGACCATATTGACACAGCATAAAGCATGGCCGGTCTAAAAACTTGTTTAAATATTGGAAGTTTATTCTTAAGGCAAAGTTTGGATTTTCTGTTTATAAGAGGATAGAAACATTTTATATATTTGTTACATTTGGCTTGAATGCCCTCAATGTGATCTTTAAAAGTAAATTTAGTTAAAATATACATTTCACTGATATTATCACCATCACGAATAGTGAAGCGCAAACCATATCAATAATTCAGTGCCAACATTTCAAAGGGGCGTAATTGCTTTTGTAAACAATGACTTTAGCCGTCAATTTCTCGTGAATGATATCTTACCTCTCCAAAATTACAATGCTAGCTGGTAGAGGAAACATTCCTCTACCTGGTGGTGTTATTATTTTTCATGAGTGAGCTTTTATTTGCGAGAAATCTATGGCTAAAGCCATTGTTTACAAATGCAATTACGCCCCTTTGAAATGTTGGCACTGAATTTATGATTCAACTAATAGCTTTCAACTGATCTAGATCAATACTGACACATCGGATGACTTTTGTAAGAGATGCGAGGCGTAACTGGTATACGTGAATGCAATATTGTATGGAGAAGCTTTAGTGGCAAAGTAGAAGCTTTGCCACTTGCATACAACCTGCTAATAGTAGGGTCGGGTGGGGCAAGAGTTCCACCCTTTAAAATTAAGAAAATAAACATGTTTTCAATGCTTATTCACTCATTTAACTATGAATGGTGTTCCTATGCAGCATTATAGAAAGTTCTGTCCAAAATGAAGTATTACAAAAATTGCAAAAAATGATTTTGTACTGATGTGTCAAAATCGAAATTACTTATAATAATTAGACATCATAAAATAAGGATTGTAGAATTTCCAAATATTGTTTCCTACAATTCCAGCATTGTGGTATCACTAATCATGATTAATTGGAACATCAATAACACAGAATAGATAAATATTTCCTATAATTGGTCAAACATAATTTTCTTAAAAATGAACAAGAGTGCCACCCCTATATTTATGAATAAAATTATACAAAAATGTAAAAGAAATTGCTTCATTGCCCATTTAAGTCTTCGGTGAGCTTGTTTTCACCAAATTTGAGAAAACTAGCTACATAAAATATCATCAACAAAAGTTTTCATTTGATTTCATTGGTAAACATAGTTCATTTGTTATCTATTGAATAATATTGTAAAATTCAATAGTAAAATTGAGTAAACAATAACAGCTGTTGCTAGCATGATTAATAATCAAAAGGCTATGTTTAAAAACAAGCATTAATCGATTTCACTCAATTTAAGACACATGGCCCTTTTGCCCCATTGCAGTTTCAAAAAAAGATTTGAGATGACATTTTGAAAAAATCGTAAACAACTTTAAACGAGATATAATTTGCATTGCATTGCTGATGTATGAAGGCAATAATATGAAGTTGCAATACGGTGTAGAAACTCCTATAAATATCCACTACTTGGCATATATAGAACGTACAATTGTTAAGGTGGCACTCTTGCCCCACCCTACCCTATTTGAATGTGTACTATACCAATATTGGCAATAGGGCGATAGGGAGGTACTGAGTTCATGTTTCCCACCTGGAAGTGGCGTGTGGAACATCACCTAGCGAAGCTAAAGTTTACAGACACACTGGTGAGAGCTCCTGATCAGTGGCCCCATCAAATTTTTGGTCAAGTGCTAATCCAATATATTTCACTTGACTTGACCAAGAAATTGGAACTACGTTCATAGTGACTATGTGACTACTACTAGGTTTCGAAAAGGAAGCTCTAGGCTTATGTTGAAATATCATAAGTTGAGTTTTGGAAGCGTTGGGAGAAATCTCCCATTTTTGTAAATAAGAAGAAAAAATATCTAAACTTTTCTGCAGTCTGCTGCAAATAACACGAAGACTTCTTCCTTTAGCGGAAATGCCTGTGTCATCAGCGAACAACCCTGAGACAAATCAGGGAGGTCCGAAGTGAAAATGTTATACAATATAGGCCCAAGAATACTACACTGCTCGTACGGATTTGGAATTTTGATAATTTACCTGCAGAGTTGTGTCAGTTAAATAATTTTGAACTAATTTTATAATATAGAGTGGAAAATTAAACTTTTTCAATTTGGCAATCAAACCTTCATGCCAAACACTGCCGAATGCCTTTTCTATGTCTAGAAGAGCAACTCCAGTTGAGCAGCCTTCAGATTTGTTTGAGCGAATTAAATTTGTAACTCTTAAGAGTTCATGAGTAGTTGAATGCCCATGGCGAAATCCAAACTACTCATCTGCAAAAACTCAGTTCGTTTTTATGTGAAGCATCATTCTATTCAAAATTATGTTTTCAAAAATTTTACTTATTGAAGAAAGCAAACTTATTGGACGGTAGCTAGAAGCATCAACTGGATTTTTATCCGGCTTCAAAATTGGAACAAGTTTTGCATTTTTCCTTTTATTAGGAAAGTATGCCAAATGGAAACATCTGTTAAATAATTTTATCAAGAAATACAAGGTACTCTCTGGGAGTTTTTTGATGAAGATATAGAAAATTCCATCATCACCTGGAGCTTTCATATTATGAAACTTTTGAGTTATAGATCTTACTTCGTCCAAATTAGCCCCCCAGGAATCATCAAAAATATTTTCTCGAGAGAAAATATTCAGATAATCCCGAGCAACCTGATTCTCTAGTCCTGTTGATATTAAGACCCAAACTGAAATTATGGGAACTCTCGAATTGTCTAGCAAGTTTTTGAGCTTTTTCCAAGTTTGTGATCAAAATTTTACCACCTTCTTTAAGCATTTGATTCGGATTTGGAACTCGCGTCTAATTTAGAAGCATTATTTAAAAAAAGTTTTGTTCCTCAGGGCAGATATCGCTTTTTAATGTGTTTATGAACATCCCGCTATATCACTTTCATAGCAGGATCGCGTGTTCTTTGATATTGCTTCCTACGAACATTTTTCAGACGGATCAAGAGCTGAAGATCATCGTCTATTATAATTGAATCGAATTTAACCTCGCATGTTGGTACTTGCTTCAACTATAGTTTTTCCAAGAGAATGGAGTGGTTTAGCGAGAAAATTTTAGAAATTGTTGTTAAAGGCCAGCTGTTGGAGTATTTAAATAGTAATAGTTTGCTGATACCAGAACAATCGGGATATCGGGAAGGTCATTCTTGTGAAACCGCGTTGAATTTGGTATTAACGAAGTGGAAAAATAACTTGGAGTGTAAAGATACGATTGTTGCTGTTTTTTGGATCTTAAACGCGCTTTTGAAACAATTTCTAGGCCCTTATTGTTAAGATCAATCAAGCGCTTTGGAATTACGAGTACTGCATATCAATGGTTTGAAAGCTATTTGTCTGACAGAACTCAACGGACTGTTTTTAATGATTCTGTTTCCAGTCCCGTGGGGAATAACCTTGGAGTGCCCCAGGGAAGTGTATTGGGGCCCCTGTTATTTATTATGTATATTAATGACTTGCGACGTGTTTTACGATTTTGCGACATTAATCTTTTTGCAGATGATACTGTGTTATTCATTGCAGCATTGCATGCCGTTTTACACTTGAATGAAGATTTGCGTTCTCTAAGTAGATGGTTGAAGTGTAAGCAGTTAAAATTGAATACAAGTAAAACTAAATTTATGGTGGTTTCGCGGAATCGAGTATATGAGAACGTCTCTGTTGTAATTGATGATGAGACAATTGATCGCGTTCGGGAGATTAAATATCTTGGCGTGATTATTGATAACACACTTAAGTTCAACTCTCACATTGACAATGCCATCAAGAAAATTGCCAAGAAGTATGGAATTCTATGTCGACTGAAAAACGATTTAACTATTGCCAGTAAAATACAGCTATACAAATCAATCATCTCTCCTCATCTTGACTTTTGCTCTTCCATTTTATTTCTGGCCAATGCAACACAAATATCGAGATTACAGCGCTTGCAGAATAAAATAATGCGTTTGATTTTGAGATGTAATAGATTCACTTCCTCAACTTTGATGCTAGACGCCTTACAATGGTTGTCGGTGAAGCAAAGAATTGTATATTTGACTATGGTGTTCATTTTTAAAGTAGTTAACGGTTTGCTGCCTCGATATTTGTGTGATCGAATTGAAAGAGGAAGTGACTTTCATAGATATAATACTAGAAACGCGGTTGAAATAAGAACACCACATTTCTTGACTTGTGCTTCACAAAATTCATTATATTATAAAGGAATAAATGTTTTCAATTCGATGCCTAGACATATCAAACGTTTAGCAACACTTACAGAATTTAAAAGACACTGCATTTCACACGTTAAAACTGTCTTTTGAACAGTTATCCAGTGTTTTTTTTTATGAATTGACAAATTATGTATCTTGACGAAGTTATCTCTAACGGATTATTTTATATGGATAGCTGTCATAACGACTTTTTAATAATTATTGTAGCACTGCAAAAACTATTTCTGTTCGCCACGAGGGTGGATTTTTAATATTTGATTTAATAGTAGATTCATTTAAAAAAAAGTAGTCTACAAAGGTTTGAGCCTCACGCGCGTATTACGGATATAGAGGACTGAATTTAACATTTGATAAAAAAAAAATGCAATTTTGAAGCTTATTTGAAATATACCTTGAGTTAGTAGTAAGTTTTCTGACAAATGTTCGTGAGCATTCCTGACATTGCTGAAAATTATGATAGCATCAGATTGCGGGGTTGCTAGTGTAATAGGATGCTTTGTTGATTGTTCATTAACTCTTGATTGCTTGTAATACTTATGAATATTTTAGGTGGACAAAAAGGCGAACTAAGAGCTTTTCCACATTTATATCGCTGTGAAGCAACTGTAAACTCTAGAGGGAATTTATATCTGTAACTGAAACCAGTTCGATTTTGTTTGCGAACCTGGTTAAAATGTCATATATAATTATCTTAAAGATAAATCGTCCAGCTCAAACCTTTGTAGGGGTAAGAGGTGGGACCATCATCATTTCATCATTTCAAACGTTAAAGTGATCCGATGCCAGCGCTGCGGCGAGTAGTTCGCGGAACTGATAATATTCAAATCAACCGTTAAATGCGTGAACGAAGATACACATTGAAGTGTTACGTCTGTTTGTCTGTGGTATAAGCATACAGTGGTCACTTACATCAGTAAAGATGGTATCATTTCTTGATCGTGGATTATCATCAGCTCTACAAATAACACGATCAAGAATGTTCGAGCTTATAGGCCTGGTTGGAAAGGTGTTCATACATACAAAGCCGAATGATTCCAAAAGTGATTTGTACCTCACGACCACATTGTTATTTTGATAATTAAGAGAGTGCCTTCCTTCAAATAACAACTGAAGCGCGGTAAAAATCGGTAGAACTGTTTCAAACACACAGTTGGTACTTGAGCGGGTCGGTTTTCATCTCTTTTGCCAGTGGTGCCGGGGGGGGGGGGGGACACCCCTCACCATCCCTCTCCAAAGGGGGAGTTTGGAAAAAAGAGATGAAAAAACCGATTTGTACCTTCCTTAAAAAGTTGTTCCAGCTCGCTATTCTAATATCTATATGCAATCTTCACACTGCAGTACTCTAACGGAACTATCAACTCTATGCTTTCATCTACTCCATCTATCGTATAAAAATTACCACTACAGTCTGTTATTTGAAATTAGCATCTTCAACTATGTAAATTCTTCGAGATAACTACCATCCGTCGTCTGGCTCGCCGTGGCGGTGTCTGACGTATCTCCGGTCTGATTTACGAGGTGTGCTGAAGGTGTTCCTGAAAAATGAGATCCGTGATGCTGTCACCTACACTAAACAGCGATGAGTAAATTTGCCTCATGTGTTCCAGGTTTTTGCAGGATTTTCAGGGAAAAATTCCCGAATTTGAGAAGTAAAGATTGGATTCACTCAGTCTATTGGTACTACTCCGAGACTGAATAAAATTTTCGTCAATTTCCTCATTTTCTGGCAGATTTTTTAGGGAAACCATGAGACAAATTTACTCATCACTGAGTTCCTGCACTTTTGGCGATTATGAGTGAACTAAGCTCAAATTTGGGTCGTTCTCATTCGCCGTATACGCAAAAGGAAATGAGCCAGTGTCGCTACTTGATAGCAAACTACTCATAATGGGAGGAGTCTTTGTAGCCCTTATACCACTTGGTTGCACATCATTCTGCTTTAACCTGAAACACCTAACAAGCAACAATTGACTGGTCGTGGCAAAGGAGGAAAAGGTCTGGTAAAGGAGGCGTCAAGCGTCATCGCAAAGTTCTTCGAGATAACCGCCATCTGTCGTCTGGCTCGCCGTGGTGGTGTCAAACGTATCTCCGGTCTGATCTACGAGGTGTGCTGAAGGTGTTCCTGGAAAATGAGGTCCGTGATGCTGTCACCTACACTAAACACGCCAAGCGTAAGTGGCCATGGATGTCCTCTTCAATAAAACGGCCCTTTTCAGGGCCAACAAGCTTACATCAGTAAAGAGTTGGAATAGAATTTATCTGTGCTTGTTTGTCCATATTCAGAACCACAAGCCCCCAACGACCACACAAAATGCTCTCCAGAGTTGTAATCTTGTAACCAAACTTGGAAGCAGGGGTGCAAGTGATTTTGATTGATTCTTTTTATCAACTTTCTCTTTGAAAAAGATTACTACAAATTTGGTACGCCTACAATTCAAAAACGGAAAGAGTTGAGATAATAGATAAATGATCAATTTAAAGAACTGCTCTTCACATTTATTTCGTCCACTAGCGGTCCTACGTCAAGCTTCCGTGTGTGCCCCTAGGAACAGACCCTTCTACTTTTTTTTACATTCAATGCAATAAACAACATCACTTTGATTATCCGACATTCTTGAAGATGAGTACTGTAAACAAATCATAAACATTTTTTTTAATGGAATCCACTCCAACGATAAAACTACAATAGGCTATAAACGTACATATACACTCTATCTAAAGTAAAATGCACTGGCACAATACACTGAAAAAGTAATAACCAAAAGCAAAGCTTTTCTAATTCAACAATCGACTGTGGAAGAGTATTCGTAACTACGGCAGGCGTACAACAAATGGTGGTGTGTTCCCGAGCAAAGTACAGCATCAAAATGACAGCAAATTGAAATCAAGTTTTGATATCAACATCAAACTGAAATCATAATTTGATTTCAGTTTACGCAATTGACAAATTTGATACCTTATTTTGTTTTCATTTTGCTGTACATTTGCTCTCCAGAAATATGTTGTTGCGGGTTTGTTTTCATTGCTTCAGCATAGCATCAAATTGAATACTTGTTTTGCTATCAACAGGAAAAATGGATATCAAATTTGGTTTTCAGTTTGCTCTCACTGATAGCAGAAATAGTTTTCAATGTGATGTCACAGGAAGATTTTTTGCTCTCAATTTTGATATTTTAACCGTTAAAACGACCAAAACAACAGCAACCTGAGTAATCATTATCAGTGAAATTTCAATTTGATCTCAAACTTTGCTCTGGTTAGATCCGACTATTTTTGACTAATAAGAATCCCACAATAATTGTTTTGTTCTCGAGGAGCTTGGGAGTAAACCCACGATCTTCTACTCAGTAAGCAAAAGCGGCAGCCGCCAAGCTAGCCGAGCTCCTAAATTTAAATTCCAGTCCTGTTTAAAATAAAATTAAACAAACAAAAAACAAAACAAAAAACGGAGTCGAAGAATGATCCAATTTATTCCAGCCATGTGTGATAAAAAACACTAATGCCCTTTAAGGGGGCCACTTCTGAGGACGGTTGATAGTCGTGGAGATTAATTCGCACTCGCTGACACAAAACTATTCAAAACTAATATTTTTAACTTGTTACAGTTAAAAAATATGCGGAAACAGATAAAATCAGCGCCAACGAAAACAAAACCCCAACATCATCACCGCGTAAATAAGCTGAAATTAAAATTATCACTCGTGATGCCACAAATTTCTGGTCCGGGAGAAAAAAAAAACAAACAACGCAGATAGCGCCAAATCTTCTGATGCTTGCAATTTTGCAAACATGATGAATCCTGGCCTACATATAGCTAAAATTAACGCAAAACTGCCTCCCCCAGATTCAGGTCTGAGTTTTCAACCTTCAAATATTAGCAGTTGAAATTCCCAAGTTTGAGGGGCTATCCACAAACCATGTGGTCAGTTTTTAATAGATTTCAGACCTCTCTCCTCCTACGGGGACATTAATTCATACACATTTATAAGAATTTATAACTCTTGTTGGCCGCCTCATAATTGGATCTGGCCTACACATTCATTGTCTAAGAAGGAAATTTTCAACAAAATCGATTGATTCTCCCTTAGAACAACCGACAATCATGATAAATAACATGTTTTCACTCCAGCATGTTTTACTGTGAGCACGATCCATTTATACTCCTACGCAGCACATACCGCCGAAATGCATTACACCAATTCATTGAGGCAACCCACTCGTTGCACCTGCTTTCATTATTTCCCACTCATATAAATTCCCTTATTGTGCATCCCACATGAACTTTTCCGCCCCTGCGCGCGCGAAGTTGTCCTGCCTTCACTCCATCACACCGCGATTCCACCTCATCCTCCGAAGCGACGTGTTGTTTGTGCTCATGTTCTTAACTGTCGCCAGAGGTTCATTCATTTCGCTTGTTCTCGCATTCTCTCACTCGCAAAGGCCGTTGTTCGAAGGAAGCATCTCACTGACGTCACGCCGTGGCATTCCATGTACCTACCTTCATATCTACATGGAGGAGCCAAGACCTACGTGAGAATGTGTGCGATTTTCGGGAAAAGCTTTTCCGATCGATAACTGATGTGGTCTCTCGCGAGGCTCTCGGTCTGCTGCTGCTGGTCACAGTCTGATTTTCACCGTTGGAAAAGTCGGTCGGATTTTCCGTTCTATCATACAGCCGTGCTCCGGGGGTCCTTGGTCCTCCAGGTTTTGAACTAGGCTTCTTCCGAAGGTGGAAGCTTGACAAGTGCCAGTTTTAATCATTTCTTTTGAGTTACGGAAGGTGATAAATTGATTTTCGGTTGTAATTGGCGGGGGTTTGAAGAGTTTTCAAGTCCGTGTGAGCAATGTGAGAACGATAAAGTGCAGGAGCTTGCCGTCAGCCATTACAATTTTCCAGAGTACGAATCGAGTGTGGAAATTTTTTCAATCCGTTGTTCGAGGCCACATCCGAAGAGAAGGTGCGGGAGCACACGGTGAGAGTTTTCCACGAGCAAGTTGTGGAAGGGGGCGCATTGTAAATTAAAAAAGGGGTCATCACGAGGTCGTAGCAGGCGGACTTTTAATCAGCAGCCTTCTTAGACCCGCAGAAGAAGCTTCACAGTGGCAAAAATAGCCTGCTTTGATTCTTACCGAAGGAAGTGATTATGTAACACATTTAGGATACATATTCATACCTAGCTTCGAAAGCAAACTTAGCGATTGAGTGATGTTCGGGAGAGTTGCACGGGAAAGTTGAAAGTAAAAAAAAACCCGAGACTGTGTGGGTTAAGCGTGTGCACCATTTTCATTCATATCGAACGTTTTCGGAAAACCGTGTGTCTTGGTGGAATATGTGTCCCAGCGTTTACGAGCGTGAGTAGACCGACAACAGCATCTGTGGTGAGAGTTTAATTGGTGGAAAGTTGTAATTCAGAAGCGACTTGGCTGCCTCAAAAGCTAGAGAGAGAACGAACCTCCATGGTACAGGGAGGATCGTTGAATCGATGTTGTTTGGAATTCACTTGGCCGGAGCAATCTGAGGCTGCATCTCGGTGAAGGCGCACATGTGCGGGCTACGTTTTAGAACAAGAAACTCTCCGTCTCAGAAGACATCCTTACGCTGGGGTGACAGCTGCTCTCTCTGAACAGTTGACCGCCACGGTTCTACAGCACACATCAGTGGATCCCATCACAGAGATCGCCTCCATCTTCGTCACTTCATCCATCCCGATCGCAGCAGTCTAACATCGAAGTGTGAACTATAGAGACTAATACGTAATAGTGTAGCCATTTCGTCGAACCAGCCACAAGGTCGAAAATACACAACTAACAAGAATCTGAAGCAACAAAAAATGGTCGCTATCAAAGTGTTGAATCCTAGTTCTAAGTGTAACGTTTTACGCGTAAAATATCTGTGATGTGTTAAAAGTCTACAAATCAATGTTCTAAGATTTCAAAACAAGTGTCGAAAGCGGAAGAAAAGCTTGTCATTTACAAAGTCAATAAATTATAAAATACTAGCACACGAGTGAGTGCAAAAGGAAGAGCTATATAGAGTAGTCTTCCCAGTCGCCATTCAACATCTACACCGAATCACTCACGTGAGCCAGTAATTGGAGAGGTCCTTGTGCACCGTCTTTTCGAAGGTGAGTTACCAACACTATTGTGCGGGCAGGAGGGCTTCCATCTGATAAGCCACCCTCTGACGTAAGGGAATTCTTGTGTATTCGTTTTTTTCTTTCGTTGTTTGCTGGGGATAGTTACATAACCTTACTTTGTGCTGGGTTCACGAGCCACGGTACCGAATGAGAAAACAACGGCGTCAGGTGATTTGAGAACGACGACGACGATGATGATGATGATGATGATGATAAATCTCTTCCCGATGAAATTTGATACATGTGGGTAATGCGTGAAATTAGTACATTAATTATTCAATAGATGAAGCGTGTCAGTATAACGGGAAGATCATAGCCCGTATTGATTCCGCTAAATAACGGTGAAATCGAACGGATTCTGAATTAATAATTAAATAATGTGCGGCATAGAATTCCGGGTACATGTGCGTTTCAATCATTTTGAAATCAATGGGGTCTTTGAGTTCATTGATTTGTTCACAGATTTAATAGTCATAAATTTATAAAAAAATATGAAAAGTACAGTGTGGTTAAAAATTATTCTAGGAAAAAGTTCATAACTTTGACTTTGACATAACTGATTTTGGTCAATTGATGTGTCCATTGTGTCAATTATGCTGAGTTTCATGGAATTTGGAGGGCAGTCTCAAGTATGCACCTTTAGAATTGATGAAACGATCCATAAAATATTGAAAAACGTTCCATTAAAAACATCCAAATGTTCCATAAAACATCGGAAAAAATCCTTTAAAAAGTGTGGATGATCCATAAAAAATATCAATATTATCAATATTTTATGTGAAATTTAGCAACACAATTGTAAAAATGTATCACTTAGTTTCTAAAGAATGAGCATTGAACTTTTACGAATTACCCATAAACATATTGCAATTGATCCATAAAACAATCAGCAATGATCCTTAAACTAAAGAAAGTAATCCATAAAAAATCAAGTTTGCGCTCTTAAAAATATAGGCATGATCCATAAATTAGACGTATATTATTCATGTTTAGGACACAATTTTTTTGATCCATAAACCTTGAAAAATTGCTCCATTTCATGTCTACTTAGATTTACTGTCCTGCCCGTGTATTTTAGGTAGAGGTGCGAAACGACGGGCAAACGTCTAGAATTAGCTTCCAAAAGAAGATTCTATAATAATATTCTTAAGAAGCTTCCTATGGAAGCTTCATTTAGAAACTTCTTTGAAAAGCTTATTCTAGACGCTCGCCCATCGTTCCGCTCTTCTGACATAAAAAAAAAACACACACACGCACACGCACTTGTAAGACAGCACCTGAGTAGCTACGCAGTAATGTAGCAATTTTCCAAGGTTTATTGATCAAATTAAAAAAAGGGTTCAAAACAAGAAAAACATATGTATATCCTATAGACTATCATTGGAACACAGCATAATAGGAACGTCTACCAATAACTAGAACACCTACCAAAACGTGAATAATGTACGTCTAATTTATGGATCATACTTACTTACCAATCAGGCTAAGGCCTTGTTGTCCTCTGCTGTCCGAAGAAGTCGTCTCCACTCTACTCGATCCATGGCCACAGTTCGCCAGCCTTGTAGCCTGCGAAGAGTCCGCAGGTCACCTTCTACTTGGTCCTGCACGCCTCTTCTTCTTGTTCCTGTTAGGGCGCTTTCGAGAACCATTTTCACTGGGTCGTCGTGCGGCATTCTTACGACGTGCCCAGCCCACCGTAGTCGCCCAATTTTTGCGATGTGGACGATGGATGGTTCTCCCAGCAGCTGGTGCAATTCGTGGTTCATTCGCCTCCTCCACGTTCCGTCATCCATCTGCACTCCACCGTAGATGGTACGCAACACCTTCCGTTCGAAAACACCAAGGGCGCGTTGGTCCTCCACGAGCATAGTCCAGGTCTCGTGGCCGTAAAGGACCACCGGTCTAATCAGCGTCTTGTAGACAGTCAACTTCGTGCGGCGGCGAATTTTATTCGACCGGAGCGTCCTCCGGAGTCCAAAGTAGGCACGATTCCCTGCCATAATGCGTCTTTGAATTTCTCTGCTGGTATCATTTTCGGCGGTCACCAGTGAGCCCAAATACACGAACTCATCGACCACCTCGAATTCGTCACCGTCAATCTGAACTCGGGGTGGGAGGCTAACATTGTCTTCCCTAGAACCTCTTCCTTTAATGTATTTTGTCTTTGATGCGTTGATGGCAAGTCTAATCCGTCTAGCTTCAGCCTTCAGTCTGATGTACGTTTCCGCCATCATCTCAAAGTTCCGTGCCATAATGTCAATGTCATCGGTGAAACCAAGGAGCTGGATGGACTTCCTGAATATCGTGCCACTCGTGTCTATCCCAGCTCTTCTGATCACACCTTCTAACGCGATGTTGAACATCAGACACGAAAGTCCATCACCCTGCCGTAACCCCCTTCGAGATTCAAAGGGACTCGAGAGTGTCTCCGATACTCGAACAACGCACATCACTCGATCCATCGTCGCCTTGACCAATCGCGTTAGTTTATCCGGAAATCCGTACTCGTGTATAGTCTGCCATAGCTGATCTCGATCGATTGTGTCGTATGCGGATTTTAAATCGATGAACAAATGATGTGTGGGCACGTTGTATTCGCGGCATTTCTGCAGAACCTGCCGAATCGCGAAAATTTGGTCCGTGGTAGCGGGGGCACCCATGAATCCCGCCTGGTATTGCCCCACGATCTCTCTTGCATATGGTGACAGACGGCGGCATAGAATTTGGGAGAGTACCTTGTAGGCGGCGCTCAGCAGTCCAACTTGTCGCCCTTTTTGTAGATTGGGCATACGACACCTTCCATCCACTCCTCCGGTAATATCTCCTCCTCCCACATCTTGGCAATTACCCAGTGCAGCGCTCTAGCCAGTGCTTCACCACCGTATTTTAATAGCTCACTTGGTAGTTGATCTACACCAGTTGCTTTGTTGTTCTTCAGCCGACCGATCTCCTCCTCACCTTCTTGAAGATCAGGGGCCGGTAGCCTGTCGTCTTCTGTGCGTGCTCCAAGGTCTGTTGCCGTGCCACCTTCGTTTTCTGCTGCTTCACCGTTGAGGTGCTCGTCATAGTACTGCTTCCACCTCTCAATCACCTCACACTCGTTCGTGAGAAGGTTAGCGTCCAAGTCCTTGCACATATCGGCTTGCGGCACGTAGCCTTTGCGTGAACTATTTAGCTTCTCGCAGAACTTCCGTGTGTCGTTTACGCGGTATAGATTTTCCATCGTCTCGCGATTTCGGTATTCCTGCTGACGCTTCTTCCTTCGGAAAACCGAGTTTTGTCTGTTCCGCGCTTGTCCTTATCGTTCCACATTCAATCTCATGTGGTGTTGCAGCATTCTCGCCCGTGCTACATTCTTCTCCTCTACTAACAGTTTGCATTCGCCGTCAAACCAGTCCTTTCTTCGGTCCGGGATTGCAGCACCTAGTGCCGCTGCAGCACCTAGTGCCGCTGCAGCAGTACTACCTATGGCTGAACGGATGTCCCTCCAGGCATCTTCAAGAGAAGCTGCGCCAAGCTGCTCTTCCGTGGGCAGTGCAACTTCCAGCTGCTGCGCGTAGTCCTGGGCAACTCCGGCGTCCCGTAGTTGCTCAATTTTGGGTCGCGGCGTTCGACTTCGACGTGTATTATGCACCGTCGAGAGTTTTGAGCGCATGCATACTGCAACTAGGTAGTGGTCCGAATCTATGTTCGCACTGCGGTACGTGCGGACGTTGATAATGTCGGAGAAGAATTTCCCGTCGATTAGAACGTGATCGATTTGGTTTTCTGTGTGTTGGTCGGGTGATCTCCAGGTGGCTTTGTGGATATCCTTGCGGGGGAAAAAGGTACTTCGAACTACCATACCCCGGGAGGCTACAAAGTTCACGCATCGTTGGCCGTTGTCGTTCGATTTAACTAATTTAAAATCTAAACCAATCTTAATGCTTATAATAAAACCTATTTCAGCTTCAAGCTGTCCAAAACGAGACTGCTCTGAGGAAGTTGATTTCATACCGACAAATTTAAAGGATTCATTTTTACCTATTATGTACATTTGTTAATTGGATGGGGATTGTTAGAATTTTGAGAAATGCAAAATTTAAAATCTCAAAGCTAAGCTGAAATTAAAATTATTAGTACTGCTTGTTGTTTATTAATTTATTTGATAAGGCTCAACCGAATTAACTTTACAGAGCCGAGGATTCTTGTTCACTATACAATACATCTTAAAACTATAGTAAAAAGGTACAACACAATAAACATTTTATCTTCCGCTATCCAATAAGCCTCCTCCACCAGAACGGGAGCCGCTTCCAGTGCTTTCATTGTATGGCATATTCGCCAACGAGGGTCAGAGCGCTTCCATTGCAGCAATGGACGCAAAACGTGGTCATCTCTCACACACTCATCACGAAACAGTTGCTTTCCAAAGTCAACGACGCATCGACTGAAAGAACTGCTGATGAAGAACAATGAGGAGGACCAAAAAATGGTTGACACACATTGAGAGTGGTCTGCTTCTGTCGACAGCCGAGTGAACACTCTATTAGTACTGCTATTATTTTGAACAATTTTACCAGGTGTCTCACTTTGGTGCAGGTGCTTCCAAAAATTTTATGTTTTGCAATCGTAAAATTGAACATATTTGTAGTTCTCTGGCAAACGTTTCAGCTCAATTGATCATAAGTTAACAAAGTTACATCATGTCAAAATTGATCATTTTGTATGTAAATCGGCATGCGCTGCTAATTTATCGAACACAACTGTACCTCAGCGAAATTTTTCACTCCTACGTGCAATATTTCAAATGTTACAGTGATTTGAAGGTGTCCGGATTAATGTGTATACGGTCCTTAGTTTTGGACAGGCCTGCTGTATTAGTTTTAGAAACACATTTTCCAATAACCAATTTTTGGTGTGTACATTCTTTACCTGTATAGTGTAGTGAATCACATTTTGAGCTCAAGTTTCTCGCCAGTAAGGAAAAGTATATCTGATTTACGATGTCATGTGAATATAAGAATAATTTGTAAATTGCCCTTTATTGTTGTGCGGGAAAGCGAAATCCTTGTCAACTAAAAAAGAAAGCTGTCAACTCAATCTTCCGCTCATCTCTAATTTAGCGAATCGTGATAAACATCTCATGCTACAATTTGCCACCCACATTGAGGCGCGCATTAGCAGACCAAAGAAAAAAAAGGTCATCCAGCAAACATTTTCGTGCAGCTAAATTGACTCCCACACTCTCCCATACTTTGGTGCTTCCCTCCAATATGCTTTCATGTGAGTGAACATGACCATGCACTGTTTCATGCAGTTGCAACAAAATACTGCATTTGTATGGAGGCAAAGCAAATGAGAGCTTGTAATGCCAAGGAATCAAGTGCTTTTATCCTTGGGTTAATTAATATGAGCTCAGGATGTCTTAAAATGGCCGTGAAGATGCAAAGAGAAAGTCGACGAAGAGAATCTGCTAATATTACTTATGCCGGTAAGCTCCACTTCGGATTACCTTTAATACCGTCCCTGTTTGGATGATCTGCAAAATATTTGCTTAAAGTCCCATTGATTAAATCTGATGTCGACATCAACACAGCCGGACATTCTTCATCGGGATTTAATCCGAGGATAATACCAACCGGTTTAAAATTGGCTCACTACTTGACTGCCTATTGGTCCCAAGCAAATCGATTAACGTACCCCATTCCAGCCGAAGTTCTAGTTCTACACTATGTTTATTTTGATTCGCTATGAAAGTTTGGCAGATAAAATGAGGGGTTCGTGGATTTTCCTATTTTTCGAGGGGTGCATCGATTAGCTTGGGACCGAAGATAATACCAGAGCTGAGCCAAAAAGTTGAGCACGTTTCTTCGGGACTTTTTGGTCTTAGAGCTACCTCTATGATAATACCGGTTGGAGCTTACCACCATTAGAACCTAATGCATTGTTGAGCTGGAGTTGAGGGCCGACATCAAGTCCCAGTAGGGAAGTAAGAAAAGTCAAAGAAGAATAAGATTCTTTTGAAAAAAGACTAAAATCATGATTTCTCGCATCACAATGTATTCATACGCAACTTATCAGTGCCATCAAGCAGGTTAGACAATAGAAATTTTCACGTTCGGTTGTATTGGTGAGATATGTGAGAGCGTGTTAGTGAAAATCCGAGGAAAATACATAACAAATCGCTGGCAAATTAATTTTGACAAATCTAACAATACATTTTTTAGATTAGCTACACGGTAAGAAAAAAGTACCCAACGGCCAGTTCACTTTTACCTACTTTTGACTAGTTTGTCTCCTTTTTTCCTTCTAATGTTGTCAAAAACGGAGGAGCAAAACCACCCAACAGGAGTAGTAAAGTGTGGGAACCCAACGTTGAGTATAATCATATTTACCTACTGTTGGGTACAACTAACTTACTTTTGGTTAGAAAAGAACTTAATTTTGGTAACTTTTTTCTAACCGTGCAGAGGAAAATAATAAACAACTTTACACGGTGTTGAACACAATATAGTGTGCGTGCGTTAAACGTAACTTATATCCACAGGAGTGGAACTTCAAATCAGAAAGTGGCTCCACTGGTCATTTGCGAACACTAGCGCACCTAGCGGTAGAAGGCATCTTCGGCCTGCAGTTAAGATAGGCAGCATGCTATGATAGTGTGAGTGCACATAGAAAGCCTATGTGGAACGCTACCACATCACATCGCTCGTTGAGCAGAAAAACGAGCACTTTTTGATTCACCGATTTGTTTGCACTTCCCCTTCTGTTCTGTGTTATATCTCTAGATTTGGCTATCATGGTACTGGAATGATGCAATGTGCGTGAGTTTTTCTCACTAGGCTTTGCACTGATGCACTAAATTATGTCTGTGAGCGTATTAATAAAATTCAGGGATAGGTACTGGCATTCGGGGTACGTAATTTCACTCGAGCTAATGACTTTCGGGATAATGGTAATCGAGGTAATGTCCTAAGACCAAATAGATTTGTGGAGACATATACAACTGATTATTTCATAAGTGATGGTTCGAGTGCTTTTTCAAACAGTTTTTCGCCTGTTAAATTGGAAATTGTTTTTTTAATATGTTTGTAAAATATGCAACACATACTACATAAAATCTTTATACGATATCAACGGAAATACCCTAAGCTACAATATGCAACCAATGTTTCTTATTTGAAAAAAGCGCAGCGATTAAATTTACTCTTTATATTATACTATCAAAGCTACTCGCATTATCAAAGATACCCCGTTTTACGGTACCACCATCTTTATACTTACATTCAGGTATGCTTTTAGAAATCAAAGGTGTTTTAGAAAATATCTGTAGAAATATTTTTTTGTAAAATTTTTGAAAACCCTTTATCATTTTTCAACCTGGTTTCCCCCCAAATATCGTGATTTAATGGAAAATCTAAGTTAGCAACCATACACACTATGTTCAAAATGGTGGATCAATCAATTTTTATGAAAATCTGGTTTTTCTTCGTTAAAAGTTTTTCGCTAAATTTGAACAAATTTGGTTAAAATCTGGATTTGCGGCAGAGTTTTAAATTTTGTATGGGAAAATGTATGGGAAACGAAACGAACCTATTCATTTGTTTGCCAAATTTAGGCCTATAGGCGAATCCAATAGAAACTAAGCGATCGTTTCAGCCTCTGGTGGTGAATAAGGGAACCATCAAAAGAGTGATGAGGGCTGAAATTTTCGCCGTGAAGCATACGAAGAGGAAAATGTTGTTACCTTTTCTGATTAATTTATGCATCGCAGGTGCTTGTAATCATCATCCACATGGAATATTTTGTTTTCTGTATCGATTTTTGTTTGGCTAGTGATCCGGCTGGTGCTTCCACATATTTTAAGAAAAGTGAAGATTTTTAAAACTACCCCAGCGGTTATGATCTTCCGGATTTTTAATGTGGTGTTATTTGAGCTGTAAATCCGTTAAAATATGTGAAAAATAATAAAATAAGACCCCTTCCGATATAAATATGCAAGATACGCATAGCAATATGCGTTAATTTGAGATGTAAAAATTATAATTTTGATGTAAACAAACGGTTTGGTTGACGTTTCCTCTCATAATCGCCTAGCGCACTCTACATTGGTGGTGCATAGAAACAGCCTATTGCTCCGCGCATACCTACAGGCGTAGGTACGTGTCAATGGTCTGAAGCAGGCATGTCTAAACGCAACACTACACTGCGTACCTACTACCTTTTTTACACACCACCAAGAGCATTGAGGTGTAGGCTCCGTACCAGTGTTCGATAGAAAACACCAAACGCAGCGAACAGGGCTACCGGTGCCCGTGCATAATTCTCGATGAACATTTCAAATGGTCCTATCTGCTTTGATCGATTCTCTTCATCGACTTTCTCTTCCACTAATAACTCAGCTGCAAAACCTTTCCCTGTTGTATTTGACGTTTTGGACGCTAGATAAGAACTTCATTTATCAAACTATGTGGTAAAATTAGCGCGAAATCTGTTTGCATAGCAGTGGTTATGAAAAGAGAAAGTCGATGAAGAGAATCGATCAAAGCAGATAGGACTATTTGAAATGTTCATCGAGAATTGTTTGCACCGGTGTATGGATCTTCGGCAAGCACCAAAGCCGAGTGTTTCTGACTTCGGGAAACACCGCAGCCGAGTGTTTTCGATTTCGGAAAACACGCTTGCTGCTCGCAGGAATTATCTTTGGCGGGACTTATGAAAGATTATTTTCTTACACAAGGAGCAAATAGACGAGTGGTCAAAGCATTGGTCTCATAACGCTAATGTCCAATGTTCGATTCCGGTCTGTCACCTTTTAATTTTTTTGTCAACATTTTTTCTTAAGGTAAATCTATGAAATTCATTTCGATTTCTTTGGCTAAAAAGGATCTCGCAATCTTATGAATCCTATGAGCTCAAAGGATCATCTACCAGGATTATTAAAAATACGCAAATCACCCACTTCGCAAGAGCGTGTTTCTGTTGCCGTCCACCCACTGGTATTTCTTGGCTTTATGTTAACTAATTGAGCTGATTGTTTTCACACGAGCGCTTTCCAGCGACATTTAAAATTCTCCCTCGAATCGAAATTATAAACAAATTTGTTCAAATTTTGTCCAGTTGTTGGCGGATACAATACGGGGGGGGGGGGGGGGGGGGGGTACGGGGGGGACAGTTATATCGAATTTGTTTTTGATGCAATTCCAACCTGGATCGGGTAACAAGGCTGTCAAACATCACTGTGAACGTTTGTTGCTGTAACCTGGCTTGGATTGAGTTGAGATTCGCACTGACAATAGACCTTTTTGACGTTTAATCGTCTTTCTCTATCTAGCACACATGGATGAATGGACGGTTTGTTTTCCCACTAATCTGTTCCCCTCTTGCTCGCACTCGTTCGATTTCAATGGTGCAGTAGTGTGCGCCGATTAAACGTCAAAAAGCTCTATAAGATCGGGTTCGCACGGGTTGGAACTGGTTCCAACCTGCATAATAATCAAATTCAACATTAGTAATCTAGAATTGGTGACCGGAGAAACTTAACGAAGGGAAATTTGCAAATACGCTAGGAAGAAGGTTGTGTATGGTTCAAGGGGTGAAGAAATCATGTCTTCATAAGGAGCAAGAATCATCAATTGAGGAGAGAGTGTAATAGACAGAAGAAAATAAATCAAGAACAACATGTTAAAAGGGCATATGAGTTTTATGTAAACCTTCTTATGCCATTTTCTCGCCACCCATATGACACCATGGCAAACCATTATCAGGGAAACTTTCCCTTCCCGATGATGTTGTTGGTTTGCGTGGGCGACCCTCGGTTAGCAAGAAAAGGTCCTACACAGATTTGGTTACAAAAAAGCTTATATGTCCTTTTCACAAATGGCTCTTGAAATAATTGTTTGAGTAGTATATATACATCCTTATTCTTGACTTCGTTCGAACCGTATTTTCCATACAAAACAAAAATGTTTTGTAAGGAAAACGCAGTTCGAACGAAAACAAGAATATACACGGAACCGAAAAGTTACCCAAAATTAAGTTCTTTTCACCCATCTCCCATGTTCCGTTCAATAAGCTAATTTTCAGTAAACCGCTTATAGTAGTTTACATTTGACTACGGCAAAAATAATTACTTACTCGTGAGTATTTTCTACCTAAAATTAAGTTCGATTGACTCAAATTTGAGAATATCTCATATACTCACTAGTAGCTTATTGAACGATAGTCATGAGAAAGTCGAATCTCTCGTTCCGTTTTTGACAACAACAAAAAGTGAGAGTGGGATGCAAAACTCAAAATAACCCAAAATTAAGTAAAAAGAACTTAAATTTAGGGTAATTTTTTTCTCTGTGTAGGTTATAATAACACTATTATGAGATGGAGAAGGAGAGATTTATACTTTGTCGACAGTGGTTTGAAGAAGTTAGAAGAAAGAATGACAGAGAATGAAGATGAATGTGTTTAGTTGACAGTTTACGCCGAGTGAAGGTGAAATGATTTCGGTTGATTATTAATATCTGTAGACATTATAGATTCAAACGTCAATTTGTCGAAACTCTCTAAGAGGAAGAAGTGACAATTCGCTTCTTCCTCTTTTATTTCTATCTCTATCTCTATCTTTATCTATCTATATCTCTATCTAACGCTCATGAAATCGGCCAATCAGGAGCTGGTTCACGTTTGACAGAAAAGTGGTTCATTTTCGCCCCCGTATTGTCACCTCTTCTCTTAGGAAATTCTAATAGCGAATTCGTTTATTATCGGGGTTGGAACCAGTTCCAACCCGTGCGAACCCGAACTTTTTGTCAGTGCGAACCTCGACCCGTGCCAGGTTTTAAAAACAAACGATCAAACTGACGTTTGCTAGAAAACAAGCAGACCCAATCTTGATACCCGATCCAGGTTGGAACTGAATAATAAACGAATTCGCTATAAGCTTTCCCACACAAACATACACCATCATCAGGTAGGGTAAAGTTTACCCAACATTATGGTGGTGTTAGTTTGTAAGGGTGAGCTAAGAGTTTGACCAAAATTTCGAATGAACCTCTTTGTTCACATTAGTAGGTACGGCTATTTGAATTTTTTTTCTTGAAATATAATCCTTTTCCATCTGTCCTTCTCCACTATAAACATAAGCCATAAAAGGCTAGGACAAGAGTTAGTGTTCATAATGTCCCAACCGTCAGTGGAAAATGATGCATTACACAACCTTTCTAGTCTAAATGCTCCAACGACCCACCAATCAAAAAATTACCAAAAAAATATATATATATATATATGGACGTACGGTACAGATATCAATCATACAAGGTCTGGAACAACAGCCAGCTTGCTGGTGTTAGAAGCAAAAATGTTGTAAACATTGCTGATCAACCGAATGACGCCGTCACGTCTGCAAAACATTCCATGCTGCGAAAATCAGACGAGACGTCACAGAAAACAGCTGTTTTGTGTAAAAATATAAACATTGTGATGAAATATGAAAACCACTAAACATTTCCACATTTCACTAATACCAATAAGCCGGTTGGGTCAGTCCTTGTATAATTGAGATCGGTGCTGTTCGAGATGTGCACATCCCAACTAACATTTTCAGCTTTGTAAGCCAACTTTTCCAGTGTTGTGCTGTAAAGTAGCTGAAAAGAAGCTGCAGATACAGCTACAAGCAAAAGCTAGCAAAATAGTTTTGGAGAGCGTTTACTCAACTTTCTCACAACAATTATTCAATTTGTCAGTCGCACTGAATAACATCAGCCAATAAACGCTAATGTCACTTCTATACACACACTAATCAACTTTCAACTTGTAGCTGCAAAACAAAGCTAACAAAATGAATATATTACTCATTTGATGGCTTCTAAACAACCAACCACTCTTGCTGAATAACATAAACATCAAAAGTGCATTTTCAACAACTAAACAACCTGTACTCAGCTTATAAACTGTGTTAGAGCAACTTCGGAAGCATTTTCACAGTCAACTAGGTTTATTTTTAAACGTGTGCAGTTTTACAGCTTTTACTCTGCTCTTTAATAACTAGTCGAGAGCAGAGTGCAGTGTGCACTATTATAAAGCCTCTACTCAGCGATTTTGTTGTAGAAGGGAATGATGATTTGTTTACAAAAGTTCAAAGTGTTGACGTAGCACAGTTGGTAGTGTCAAGGTTTGCCAATGAGGTCGTTTCGAGTTCGATTCAGGTTCCGGTGCAGGGTAAATAACTTGGTGATGATTTGTAACTAATTTCGATTAATTTGATCACAGCAAAATAAACTCAATAAATTCCTTCATAAAAAAGCGTAAACAGTATTTAACCAGGCTTCAAGAGAAAGCTGTGTAGTGATTATTGGATAACCGGGATCACACACAACTAAACAGCAGGATAACAGCTGTAAAGAAGCGTTAATGGATATGCAATAAGAGCTTCTCCCTACCGTTCCAACAGCCATAAGTAGCTGACTAAGTTCGCCAGATTTGCTTGTATAGAGGTTGAGTAAAGGTTTCCTCATATCGTATAACGTTTGAATACAGCTTGAGGCTGTATAAATGAAATGAGTAAAGCGTTTACATTGTGAAAATTGTTAGTTGGGATTTCTCGATGAACATTTCAAATGGTCCTATCTGCTTTGATCGATTCTCTTCATCGACTTTCTCTTCCACTAATAACTCAGCTGCAAAACCTTTCCCTGTTGTATTTGACGTTTTGGACGCTAGATAAGAACTTCATTTATCAAACTATGTGGTAAAATTAGCGCGAAATCTGTTTGCATAGCAGTGGTTATGAAAAGAGAAAGTCGATGAAGAGAATCGATCAAAGCAGATAGGACTATTTGAAATGTTCATCGAGATTTCATCCATTTATTGGGAGCTGAAGCATCGTGTTTAAATTTATTTGCCGTACAGTAGGCCTGACCGTTTTGGTATGTGTAACGCATCTTAGATGTGAAACATAGGGTAAATGTCGGCTTCGGCACCCATTGACTGTTTTCGGCAATCAAAATTTAAACGTTAATTTCACTATGTTTTACCATCAACACACTTCCCTGAATGTATCCAAATGATTCTTTAGTTTTTCAGCTTCAATCTGATTATATTTGTAGGACCGAGCAATCCTGTTATGCCAGATTTGTCTTCAAATGGAGCATACGTAATACAAAATGGGGCTGATTTCGAGTTGCCGATAATAGAACAGCTGGTTAACACGCAGTTCTAATGGGAAGGTTGCCGAAGAAAAAGGTGCTGCCGACAATAGTTACACTCACCTAAGAAGTTTAGAGCGTTGTAAAAACGCTTTCAAACAGTTTTGAAGAATTCTGTCGATTGGAATGGATAGAGAAGCAAGCAGCAGATGAATTGAAACAAACAGACACGTCATATATGTGCGTGACGCTGTGAAAATGCTAATAGAAGTGCGGACGCTGCTTAGATTGACGAGAATACGTAAATTCCCCTATATCAAATAGACAAGAAAATGATGGAAGTATGTCCATCATTTTCCAGGACGCTTTCAAAAACTGGCTGTGTTAGGATTAGATTACATTAGATTAGATTAGCTACCCTAGTGCAATAAGACCACTGAAACCGTGCATGGGTTTAGTAGAACATTAAAAAAGGTTTTCAAAATCGGGTCATTACTGTATTATTGTATTCAGTTTGCTCTCTGCTGAACGCAGCAACAGCGGTGTCGATCACGATATCGACAGTTTGTATGCGTTTCGATGTGCTTTGTATGTACATTTCTTATGTTTCCGTTGAAAGCAAGTTATGAGGGGCGTTGAAAAAAAGTATACGATCAAGTTCAGCTTTTCCAATAGATGGACGAAATCGTCAATTTTATAAAGGCACTGCAAGCGAATCCCGTTCAAATGGAAGCAACTTACCAGATTGTGGAGGAGAAGCACCTTCAAAGTACAAGTCAGATGAATCACTGCTGCATGCATTGACGCATAACTGGGAAGATTTGATTTTTCATTATGTGAATGAAAAATGCAGTAGAGGTATACACTTAGTTTTTTCTACCGAGCTTGGTGGTGCAAATCTTGGCAAAAAAAGTTTTACTGAGATCTCAGCAAACATTTAATTTGTTTGCTGAGATTCTATCCGAGACTTGCAAATGTCACTTTTGCTGAGATCTCAGTAAAACTTATTTTGGCCGAGATTTGCACAGCCAAGCTCGGTAGAAAAAAAACTAAGTGTGTATACATGTCACATGAGGAGGATTACGTTCAATATGCTCGAGAGTTCTATGATTTACCACCGGAGGCTACGGACCGCGATCTAACGTTGGTGCTGGGGAAACATGGTAAAGTAATGGATGTCATCCGGGAGAAATTCCCTGTGGAGCTGTGGCACAGGTTTACAAGGTATATACATAGATCTGGATCAACAATAGAAAAGGGCCCATCAGCATTTGTTAACAAACCGTTCCAAAGCCCATTCCTCACAAATCGAAGGCCGCTCACACAAACTAACACCATCATCGTGTAGGTGGAAGTTTCTCCTATCCGATGATGGTGCTGGTTTGCGTGGGTGGCCTTCGCTTTGTGAGGAATGGGCTTTGGAACGGTTTGTTTACAAATGCTGATGGGCCCTTTTCTATTGTTGATCCAGGATATGAAATAGAAATGTGACGTCCCCGGAAGCCCAGAAGACCAATGGAAGCAAGCGATGCCGCAAACTGAGCTACTTCTCGTGGTGAGCGCTATCCGATAGATGCTCCAATCGATTCGTTGATCTTTTTCACATTGGACATGATGTGTTTTATGACTGAAATCTAGCGGCAGTATTCGAAAGTACTATCAATACAGTTCAAATAAAGAGTTATACCTAAAAACCCTGTCAATTTAGAATCAGTACGCTTTCAATCGAATCTATCTCAGAATCTGTTTGGTTTAGAATAAAACGTTATTAGAAGAAAATGTTCTACATTTATTGTAATCAAGAGATACAATATGGGTCAACTTTACCGGCTGCTTTTTTCCAGTATCTGGCCATTGAAATAGCATCCTTAGCCATTTTCCCACTCTTCTTCAGTTTAGCTTTGATGTTACCCCAATACATTTCGATTGGGCAACTTGCCAAATCTGGCCACAACTTGACGGGGCCCCGGTGGGACCTAATGAACGACAATGCTCCATACTACGTTTTTCAGGCATTCGTTGATGTATAACTTCCGTTCATATTGTTGGTTGTGGTGAAAATCGGAGTCTTCTGGCCACTGCTGTAGATTCCTTGCCAAATCATCAGTTTACCGGAAAACTTGGTTATATTTCTTAGGAACATCTCCGCGAGTCCTAGCAATATAAAACTTCTATCCCGGAAGCTGTTTCAAGTCCAATTTGACATACTTTTCATCGTACATACACCGGCATACAGTTTTCGGACCCGTGTTTAAGCTGTAATCTTTTGCTTTAAGCTGGGTTTAGACAGGGCTTGATCAAGTCTATTGAATTCAACTGACTTGAACGCGAATTGAACGTGTAAGCCATGTCATTCAACTGACTTGATAGACTCACTTGAATTGAAAAAAGTTGAACCACGCTCAAGTTTTCAAGCCAATTGAATTCAACTGAGTTGATCATTTAACTTGTCTAGTCTAAACCCAGCATTACGGCCCGGTTCGGTTGCTTAATAGCCCAATACAATATTCCGAACTGTACTGCGAACAGCACTGAGTTTGTTGACCACATTCACGTCCAAAAGTTCTGGATTCACTGTGAAAGCCTTCATGACGTTCTGACGCAGGATTCGGTCCACTATACCGCTTCGACGCTTTGATTACACCTTACGGGGTACAGACAAACGTTTCTGCACTGCACAGACGGTGGTTTTTGTCCATTTTCAACTCCTTTGCGATCCTCGTACTGGACCATGTCGGGTTTTCATATCTTGTGTGCAGATTTGAATATATTCTTTTTTCTTCCATCGTGTGGAAATTCAAGAAAACCTAAACCGAAAAAAAAAGGAGAAGGGTCTGTGCCTAGGGGCACGAACGGAAGCTTGACGTAGGACCGCTAGTGGATGGAATAAATGTGAAGAGCATTTAGTTCTTTTAATTGATCAATTATCTATTATCTTAACTCTTTCCGTTTTTGAATTGTAGGCGTACCAAATGTGTAGTAATTTTTTTCAAAGAGAAAGTTGATTAAGAGAATCAATCAAAATCACTTGCACCCATGATTCCAAGTTTGGTTACAAGATTACAACTCTGGAGAGCATTTTGTGTGGTCGTTGGGGGCTTGTGGTTCTGAATATGGACAAACAAGCTCAGATAAATTCTATTCCAACTCTTTACTGATGTAAACTTGATGGCCCTGAAAAGGGTCGTTTTATTGAAGAGGACATCCATGGCCACTTACGCTTGGCGTGTTTAGTGTAGGTGACAGTATCACGGACCTCATTTTCCAGGAAGACCTTCAGCAAACCTCGTAGATCAGACCGGAGATACGTTTGACACCACCACTGCAAGCCAGACGACCGATGGCGGTTATCTCGAAGAACTTTGCGATGACGCTTGACGCCTCCTTTACCAGACCTTTTCCTCCTTTGCCACGACCAGTCAAATGTTGCTTGTTGGGTGTGAAGTTTTTTTTTTTTTCTTTATTAGAGAGATTTTTAGCCATAGGCTAGTTCATCTCTTAGTTGGGTGTGAAGGAGTGGACTAGCCACCACCTTCCTACAGCTGCAATTGCTGTTCACCACGCTGTCCGAAGTGAAAATAAGCTAATGCCATTTTAGTTTAAATGATCTTTATTTTAGTTTAACGTGGACGATTACCATATAAATTTTTTACTAAGTGATTTAATGATTTCTTCATCTTTAGGTATGGGCAAAATTCAAAATTTGTTTTACAGAATTAGTCCTAGACTTAGTACACGGTCGACCACCTTGGTGGGATTGGTTTGTTTTGTTTTTAGAATTTGAAGAGAAACTACTTAATACTACTATTTACAGCTTAAAACTAACCTACTCTACTATATACACTTAACCTACTATGTACAAATTGCTTATTAAAGCATGTTCAGAAAGATTGCATTTTTGAATAAATTTAGTTGTCATATCATCAATTTTGGAATCTACTTTGGGAATTTCTGCCTCTTGATGGAGGTCTGCTATTCTTGTGTCGAATGGACGATCTAGGATCATCCTCAACACTCTATTCTGTGCAACCTGGATTTTGTTCCTGTGGGTCTGAGCGCACGATTCCCACACCGGGGCGGCATAGAAGATCGCGGGGGCTATGATCTGTTTGTAAACAGCCAGTTTGTTTTGCCTTGAGAGGCGGGATCTGCGGCAAATGAGCGGATACAAACACCTAACCAAGGCGGAGCACTTAACTAGGGTTTTCTCTATGTGCGAGCGGAACAGGAGCTTCTCATCGAACAACATCCCGAGATAAGTAACATCAGTGGACCACTCGACCCTTGTACCATCCATTATTACGGTACAGGAGGGAGACGGTTTAAGTTTTGGTGATTGTCTGTGAAGGAACATGATCGCTTGGGTTTTCGAGGCGTTGATTTTGATTTTCCACGTGGTGGCATAATCAGTAAAGGTGTCAAGGCATCGTTGGAGCTTGTTCGTAATTTCACGAGGCATCCTACCCTTGACAGCTATCGCGGTGTCATCTGCAAACAGAAAGAACACGCAACCGTCTCCTAGAGGAGGGATGTCCGGCGTGTAGATGCTGTAAAGCAGTGGTCCCAGCAGACTCCCTTGCGGAACACCTGCTGGGATCGGAAATTGTCCCGAAAGGGAACTATTCAACGACACCCTGAACGACCTTTGCTGGAGATAGTTACGGGTGATTTTCACAAGGTATGGTGGAAAGTTAGAGTTACAAAGCTTGTATATAAGTCCGTCGTGCCAGACATTGTCAAACGCCTTTTCGACGTCTAACAAGGCCATGGCTGTGGACTTGGATACAGCTTTGTTACTTCGGATGTTATTCATCACCCGCACTAGCTGATGATTGGTGGAATGCCCCTTGCGGAACCCGAACTGTTCCGGAAGAAGAATGTCATGTTCCTCCACAAACTTGTTTAGTCGGCTGAGGATCAATTTTTCGAACAGCTTGCTCAGCGCTGAGAGCAGGCTAATCGGTCTGTAGCTTGACGGTAGTGAAGGGTCTTTCCCAGGTTTGCGGATCGGGATGATTTTTGCCACCTTCCAGATGCTTGGAAAGTAGTGCAGCTCCAAGCATCTGTTGAAGGTGGCAGCTAGCAGCGAGTACACCCTCGGGCTGAGATTTTTCAACGCTAGGTTGAATATTCCGTCAAACCCGGGAGCCTTCATGTTCTTACTGTATTTCAGCGCTGAGCAAATTTGTTCCTCTGTAATCCGTTCTTCTGGAGGGACGGCACAAGGGGAGGCATCTAACGTCAGGACGCACTGCGCAACCTGGTTCTCGAGTGGACTTGGGATTTTAGAGCCAAGCAAATGCGACTGGGCAATGTGCTCCCCAATCGCATTGGCCTTCTCTTCGTTGGTGATAAGCCGTTCGTCATTGACTCTAAGTGGTGGAATGGGCTTGGGGTGAGACTTCAGCACCTTGGCAACCTTCCAGAATGGTCTGGAACGGTCGTCCAGGTTCTGAACGAGCCGCCCGAAACTCTCGTTCCGGATTGAGACCATTCTGGAAGCGATCTGCCGATTCAGATCGACCATTTCGTATTTACGCTGCAGATCCCCAGTCCACTGAAACTGGCGTCTACGAACATTTCTGAGCCGAATCAAGAGTTTGGTGTGGGAATCAATTGCTTGAAACTTACCCCTCACAGGAACTCGTCGAACGCACTCTTCGTCAGCCACGGATATGGCTTGATGGAGACCCTCCAGGGCCCGGTCGATGTCATCCACTGTGTCGAGCGGTGGGTTGTCGTCGATGTGGCGGTCGACCACGCGTCGAAACTGAACCCAGTTGACTCGATGGTAGTCCTTCCGCTGGCACGGTGCAGGGGCCACGTTGTAGCCCAGCTCGGTCAGCACCGGTTGGTGGTCCGAACTCAGGTCGTTGACGGCAACCGGCTTGGCTAATCTGGTGTTTGCCAAGAACAGGTCCAGCGTCGATGGGTTGCCCGTCGGTGATGTGAAGGTTGGTTCGTCCGGAAACCAGACGGAATAGAGACCATGCTGGGAATGGTCGAATAGCAGGCGGCCGTTCTGGTTCTGCTGGTAGTTCCGCCAGGCCTCGTGCCGGGCGTTCAGGTCCCCTCCGATTACAAAGCGGGCATTGGTGTGGGTTATGATGGCAAGGTCGTTCTTGAACTGCTGTGCTGTACCATTGCTAACGGTACATTGCCGGGGGCAGTAGGCGGCGATGAACCGGACGTTTCCGGTCGATGTTTCCACCTCTATGCCAACGGCCTCGATGATGGAAGTGCGGTAGTGGGGTAGGGTGCAGTACTTGATGCCTTTCTTGATGATGACCGCGACACCGCCCCCCCTGGAGCTGGTGCGATCAAGCCGGACAATGCTGTGGTCGGGCAGCCAGAAGCTGTCACCGGTCTTGAGGTGAGTCTCGGTGAGAAGGCCCACGTCGATGTCGTGCTTGCGGAGGAAGTCTGCAAGCTCAATGTTTTTCGCCCCTACGGAGCGAGCGTTCCAGTTGGCGATCTTTATGGGTTCACGGTCCATAATTAGCGACGAAGGAGATGATAGCTTGGAGCTGTTGTGTTCTTGTTGCGCAGGTGCGCTTGATGATGATGGCCTGGGCCAACAGTGTGACGATCTCATCCGTTGACAGCGGAGAATCGTCTGTAGCTTCACCGGTTGTACCGGCCAATCCCGGAGCAGGGGGATCCGTCGATGGGCCGGAGGCTTGACTGGGTACTGCAGCGGCAGCCGACTGGGCAGCAGCCAACTGTTGGTTGAGCGGGAGCGGCGCCAACACTGGAATTGGCCGTGGTTGGACCGGTGATAACGGAGGAAAGTTCTGCGCGTTGTTTTCCGGGACCTTCTTGCGACCGGGCTGGTTGTTGGACGAGGCCTTCTTCCGGATCTCGGCGTATTCGGCCCGCTTCGGACAGGCCTTACTCGTGGCCTTGTGGGCAGCACCGCAGTTGGCGCATGTGGGAGCGGCTTCCTCGATGCTGTCGCAGTCGTCGATCTTGTGGTTTTTGCCGCATTTGATGCAGCGGCTGGCCATGCGGCAGTTCCTGGTGCCGTGCCCGAACAATAGGCAGTTCGAGCACTGAGTGACGCCACGGTGGGTTGGCTTATACCGCTCCCACTTCACTACGATGTGGAACAGTGTGCGTGTCGTATGGAGATCCTTCACGGTTGTGGAGTTCTTCTGCAGATGGACCAAGTAGAGCTGGTCACGATACTTGATGGCCTTGCTGCGGGTCATCTTGTGGATTTCGACCGGCTTGAGGCCGTTCGCCTTAATCTCGTCCATTAAGGTGGTGGTGTCCATGTCGTGGAGCCCGCGCAGCACCACTTTCAGCGGCTTGGTGGCCTCGACGTCGTGGGAGAAGTACTCCAGCTTCATCCTGTCCAAGAGGGCCTGGACTGCGTTGTAGTGATTTTCGGCCGAGACCATCAGTTTGTAGCCTTCCGTGCACCGTTGAATGGTGCAGCGAAGGCCCTGCTTAATGTAGAAATCCAGCTGCTCCCATAGCCCGGGAGGGAAGCCCTTCACATAGAAGGGTGGCAACTTAACTTTTTTAGGCACCGTCTCAGGGTCCGACTGCGGCTGGGCTCCGTTCTGCAGGGCGGAGAACGGATTGTTGCTCAGCAGCTTTTTTGCTGCCGATGAGGTGGCGCTGATGTCTTCAGGTCTGGGTCGTTTAGTTCCGGGAGGCCCCGGCTGCGGATCCGCAACGCCTGTCGGGACGGGCAATGGGGTTTTCTTCTGCTTCTTCTGAGCTGGCTCGGTGGTCGCGCCGTCTCCTGGGAGAGTCTGTTTTCCCGATAAGCCGGCACTCGCGTTACCGCGCGATTTCTTACCCATGGCTGGGTCAGCGAGAGCGTCACTAGACAACGCGGAGCTAATTCGACTTGCGAACGAACGAACGAAACTAGAGAGAATTCAAATCGACTGAACTGCTCAACAGTCTGGCAGCGAATGATGAAGCTAATGCCATACAGAAGCGCTCTTTTATATCTTTTCAGGTTAAAGCAGAATGATGTGCAACCAAGTGGTATAAAAGCTACAAAGACTCCTCCCATTATGAGTAGTTTGCTATCAAGTAGCGACACTAGCTCTTTTCCTTTTGCGTACATGGTGAATGAGAACGACCCAAATTTGAGTTTAGTTCACTCATAATCGCCAAAAATGCAGGAACTCAGCGATGAGTAAATGGTTTCCTGTGGAAAACCTAAAAAATCGGCCAGAAAATTCGGGAATTTTTCCCTGGAAAATCCTGGAAAAACCTGGGAAAACATGAGGCAAATTTACTCATCACTGAGTTCCTGCACTTTATTTCTTATTTATGAGATAACTAAACTCAAATTTGGGTCCTTCTCATTCGCCGTGATAGATATCGGCGCCGGTGGTTAGCGTGATTACCTCTCACCCCAACAGGCCTGGGTCCAATCTCAGTCGGCGCCACCGGCATGTTCTAAGGCATAACATCTCTGATCACGCCTTCCTTCGGGAAGTAAAGCCGTTGGTCCCCGGTTGAGTTGATGGTAGGGTCCCGGTGTGGGAGCTGCCTCCCTGGCGTCGGTAGCATTTGAGCTCAGTACGGAAAACAAATCTCGCGTCACTTTTCAATAGGTCCTATCTACATTGATCGATTCTCTTCATCGACAATCTATTTCGTAAATAACTCGGCTTCACAAATGTTTCCTGCCGTCTTCGTCGAATTAGATGCTAGATTGTTGCTTCTTCCATCGAAAATATCCGGCCGTGGCGATTCAAAGTTGATCAAGGTTGATCAAAATAATTTGTACCCCTGCTTCCAGTTTGATTACATGAGCATTTTGTGTGATCGTTGGTTCTGAATATGGACTATCAGGCAGATGAATTCTATTTCTACTCTTTACTGTAATAAGCTTGGTGACCCTGAAAAGAGCCGTTTTGTTGCCAAAGTCGGTGATGATTTAACCTCCGAAACCAAACAGAGTGCGTCTCTGTCACTTCAAAACGTAGATGACATCCATGGCCGCTTACGCTTGGCGTGTTTAGTGTAGGTGACAGCATCACGGATCTCATTTTTCAGGAACACCTTCAGCCACACCTCGTAAATCAGACCGGAGATGCGTCAGACACCACCACGGCGAGCCAGACGACGGATGGTGGTTATCTCGAAGAATTTGCGTTTAGTTCTGAATATGGCGATGAGTGTGCAAAATATTACGCAATTCCATCCTCCCTATTCGCACGCGCCCGAGGTTCGGCGGCGAATGCCACTTCGACTTGTTTCGTCTACTTACTACTCTCTGACGACTGTGCTGCGGAAGCAGCATTTGCATTTAGGTAATTGGTGGATTTGTTAGTTAATTCGACGCTTTTGGACAATGCTGGACATTTACCAGTTTTTCAATAGTTTCTTGTTTCTCTTGATTTAAACGTAGCGGTTAAGTTATTATTCTCGATCCGAATTCGTGAGTGGTCATCTGTGGTTTGCTGAGAAACTGTCTCGGGGATTGACAAAAAATGGGGGCTCAACCGGGATACCAAGCTGAAGAGAATCGTTAAAAGTTGTGTTCCATGCATTTTGGCAACGTGAAAGGCCGGAAATAAGGAAGGTTTACTACACCCAATTCCCAAAGATGACCTACCCACCATCTTGGTCCATTAACAGCATCTAAGAGATCCTGAAAGTATCAATCTAAGGAGATCCAGAAAACTACTTTTGGAAATCCGTCGAGAATCATTTCTGATCGTGGAGCAGCATTCACGTCGTCAGCGTTCCAGGACTATTGTGAAGCTGAAAGAACTGAGCACTTGTTGACAACGACTGGTGTTCCTCGAGGAAATGGACAGGTGGAGAGAATCCATGGAATCATTGTTTGACCGAAGTCCTTTTGAATTGCTCTTTGGAACAGTCATGAGATCTCCGGAAGACGTACGATTAGTTGTAGCAGTAATGCAGGAACGGGACGACATCATCGAATATCGGCAACTCTCACCTTTTCGAAAGTGGTATTGGTTTGCGTGGGCGTACTTTGGTTCGCGTGTAAAGGGCCTTAAAAAGTTTATTTACAAATGCTTTTGTGCCGTTATCAAATGTTACGCCTGATATAGCTATTTACATGTTTTATACATTCTGAAAGAGCTACTTCCCGTGGTCTGCACTATCCGATGTATGCTCGAAGTGATTTGTTGCCATTTTCACATAAGAAGAGATATGTTTTATATCTGAAATCTAGAGGCAGTATTTAAAGTTATTATAACTTTAGTTGAAATAGCCAGTTTTGAGGGAAAGGTGGCAAAATGAGCTACTTACCGTGGCCAATACTATCCGACTCATGCTCCAATTAATTCGTCTGTTTTTTTCACATAGAAAATAAAGTATTTTGTGCCTAAAATCTAGCGGCAGTATTCAATTCAGTTCAAATAACAAATTTTGGGAAAAATTAGGCAGAATGGGCTAATTTATTGAATTGCACAGTGTGAAATTATTTGAAGCAGATTTTCTTGGCTTCTATAATATAAATCAGTGCATTTTTTGGCTGTAGATCACCAGCAGCTGCATATAAAGCCAAACAACAGTTAATTTCGCCTTAAAATAGGAAGAAACGGGCAAAATTGGGCACTTCCGGTAGTTTGCGCAGGAAGAATCCAACGGCATTTGATTGCTCAGATTACATTTGCATTAGAAAATGTATTTGAAATAACGATGCACCGAATAGTGCTATTCGGCCAGATATTCGGTGATTTCACCATGATTTTTTTTCTTCCTTTGGTTTGTTTTTTCCGTCGATCTTGTTTTCCGTGCTGAGCACCAATGCTACCGACGTGCCAGGAAGGCAGCTCCCACACCTGGACCCTACCTATCGACCCATCAACTCATGAACCGGGGACCAACGGCTTTACTTCCCATCCGAAGGAAGGCGTGATCAGAGATGTTATGCCTCAGTACATCCCGGCGGCGCCGACTGGGATTGAACCCAGGCCTGCTGGGATGAGAGGTAATCACGCTTACCACTACACCACCGGCGCCGTTATTTCACCATGATGTCAACTGATATTCGGCCATTTCCCACATAACAAGTGGTTGACATAGTGTTTGAGCGAAATGTTGAGACTGCAATGCTTGAAGTTCGGCCTAAGTATTCGGCCGAATATTCGGTGCATCACTAATTTCAAACCTCTTGAAACCAGCGGCACGAAATACGTGCGGTTCTGGTCGCAAATCGCCAACTTTTACGGGGCACCTGAACATGCCTGTGTGGGCCAATGTGGTCAGTATGCCCATTAAGTTTACTAGATTTTTGGTGTATGCACATACATTTTATACGCCACCACTGGACACCCCTCACCATCCCTCATCAACGGATGAGTTTGGTAAGGGGATGATCTACCCGATTCATTCCTTCCTCAAAATTGTCCTTTGCTCGCTTTCTACTTTCTATATACAATTTTCACACTAGGGAACTATCAACTCTATACTTTCTTCTCCTCATATTTCGTGTAAGAAATGTCCACTTTAAGTCTTACATTTGACGTTATGCATCTCTAACTATACAAACATATTTTAACTTCTGGGCCCGGTTGATAATCTTATCGAGTTTACAGTTTTCCTAATCCGATCCTGAAAGTATCAATTGAACATGAACAGCAAATTTATTTATGCTCTGTGAACCACGTGATGGGCTATACCATTTAACTATATGCCCGTGTCTTGTGTGACGTAGGCGTCTCGCAGTTGCTTCGAGCTGAATAAATTACATCTTAAATTATACTTAACCTCAATTGCTTTGCCAAGAGTAGGCAGGCGTAGGTAGGAGTTACCACTCGCCATCTGCCATCGGGAAAATTTGTGTTCACAGCGGAGGTAAACAAATCTGCAAATAAGGACATTCGCTTCTTTGGTTGCTTTCCAAATGTGCTGGAATGTCACATGTCATGTGTAACATGGCGAAATTCTGAGAGCGAGAGAATGCAAGAGAGCATTGTTTGTAAAATGAATGTACACTCTATTACTCTCCCGTTTTTCCAGCATTGAAAGCATTGAAATCGCGGCATGCTTCCACGATGAACTACCCCTGAAAGCTTTTCCAGCTCATCATGAATGTGTTGGTGAGTTCCGAAAATGGGTGGGTGGTTTGCCGATTCGCTTGGGCGATGGGAGGACGAACATTTCATAAACAACTGGGCTTCGCTCACTCTCGCGCCATTTATTCGCTGGATCGGGAGCATCGGAAGGAAATTTCGCTCTCGCTAATGGATGAGACGGCGAAAGCAAAAGGACAACATGTGTTTTCCGATTCTTCTGGCCGGGCGAGCGGGGCGGGTGGGCCATGGAGGAGAGTCTGATGATGGTGGTCTTCTACTGCGATGGCTGACGTACGCGCTTCGCCGATGGTTACATATGATTTTTTGTTTCTTTCGGTCGTGTGTGAGTTGTGTATCGTAGGTACTATACACACGAACGTGAATGGCCAAATTCGTTGGTCCGTGCCGAAGGAAGCATGAGGTTGGATTTATAAATAGAAACTAATAAAAATTAATTATTTTTTGTTGATTCTTAATTTTGTTTATTCTCCGGAAAACCATTGGTATTGAGGATGATATTTCACAGGGAAAGCGATACGTAGCAACTGAATTTTTGAGGACTGTCTTATCGAATGAAACGTCCTACAAGAAAATTGTTTTAGTGGCTTTGTCATTATTTATTATTCCGTCGCAAAGGTCAACGTTTTTCTTCTTCTAGGTAACGTCTTGATATGATCAAGGGCATTTTTCATCGTAACATACTTTTACTTTTTTGTTGTACTTCCTTGATCTGGTTCTTCCATGCTTGGAATCGTTACTGTTTATTGTTGAACACTTTTTACCGTCTCGCCATGATATGGCGCGAGTGTAGACGTGCAATAAGCATTATTTATTGAATAGTTTCCTCTAGCGTATACTTGGAAAGATAGTGATTTATGATCATCGACTTGCTTAAGTTCTTCCGATTTAGAATGCTGACATAAGAAAAGAGTATTTTATTGCACCAATGATACATTTGAAAGTCGAACGTTTTCGAAATAAATTACTCTTCTTCTATTACGCTCCAATTAGAATTAGTGTCTTTTGAAGATTTCCACCGTTATTAAATGAAAGATTACTAAGCTCACAGTACTTTGCATCGATAAACAAAAAATCTGTCTTGATGGAGGATTTCATAGCTTCTAAAATCTACAGTTCTTGCTTATGCTTTTGTACACAAGTTGATTTTTTATATTATGGTCAAATTTTACATAGTGAATGAGCCAGTAGTTGAAGAATTAAGACATTTTATAATTTAAAAAAATATATAAACTGTGTGCATAAAATTTTTATACGTCAATCTATAGCATTGAACCTCTTGTTTGCTAGAAAAATATTACACTGTGATTGCTCCAGTAGTTGTGTAGTTGCTAACTTGGGTTCCTATTAGTAGAACGCATTGGTTTCTGATGGATTCGACTATTATAGCAACCCTACCACAATTATAGGTGCAGAGCAGGCATGGAAAATCATTTACATTCATTTACATTCACTTGCCGCAAACATAGATAGGGTAGAGATCTACTTCAGCCTAATCGCCCATTTTGGGCCTATCGAGCAGAAAACTTCAAATAAATCCATGATTTCAGAGTTAACAAGCTAATTATGCTTTTGGTACGATACTTTAGTTAATAAGCTACGGAACGAAGTCAATGAGAACGCGTGATATAAAGGTTTGCACCCAGGCCGAGTTTAGAATCCGTAGGCCGAGTTTGGCGTCAAGAAGCAGTGTTAGACTTTTGACAATATCTCAACGATTGGTTTTTCTTTATCAAATCTTACGGTAGATACGGAAAGGTAAATAAATTTGGAAGTCATTAGTAATAATAACATTCCGTTTGGTGCTAAACTGCGCTAGATTAAGGAAGACTAACTGCGGGTTGTGCTTAATAGGCTGGAAATGGGGTAGTTACCTCTATTACTGGAATACCTATCCTATTTAGTCTATCTTGACTTCCTTTCCTTTTGAGTGTACATACGGTGAAACTAGCGATAACGGGGAAACACCGATAATTTGAATTGCACTTCCAGTCATGTAATGGTACATTTAGAAGTGGTTAACCCTTTGTCTGTACTTTGGGGTCAATTTGACCACAGACCACTTTGAAAAGCAGTAACTTTTTTATTTGTCGATGTATTTTACCAATTCTTTCGTGATTAGGTGCGTCCACCAGAGCTATATAATATTAGATGCAATCTGCTCAAAAAAAAAAAAAAAAATTAGAGAACATAGGGGAAATGACGGCTTCGGCATGCCAGACTATTATCGGCAACCCAAATTGAAACACTATTTTCACTGGATTTTCTTACGAAAACACTTCGCTGAATGCATGCAAACGATTCTTTATGCTTTCAGCTTCAATTTGACTATATTTTTACCACTTAGAAAAAGCAATCTAGCAAGGTTTTCTTGAAATGCAACACACGCACTACAAATTGTAGCTGATTTCGAGTTGTCGATAATAGAACAGCAGATTTACATGCAGTTCAAATGGAACGGTTGCCGAAGAAAAACTGGTTGCCGACAATACTCGCTCTCACTAGAGAAGATTGGAGCTTTGTAAAAGCGTTTCAAAACAGTTTTTGACAATTCTTTCGACTGAAATTGTTAGAGCAGCTGGCAGCAAAAGATTATAAACAAACCAATACTGCATATGTGTGCGTTCCTTACAGAAAAAGGCTATAGGAAGAAGGTCGCTGCTTAGGTTGCCGAGAATACGTAAATTCCCCTATATATTCGAAACATTTTATTGAAATACTTACTGGATTTCAAAAAATTCAAATGATTGGCAAAGTAAAATTAATGGACTTTTTGATTAAATTATCAGCCGGATCTCTCGGGAGTAGGGGTTGTTGTAAAAATATACCAATGAAGTGGCATATTTTTATGCTAGAGATGTTTATATCACGAGCTCCCAACCATATAGGATGTTGCTTCCTCCTGCAAATATATTTGAGAATACAAGGTCTTCAAAACTATGGATAGTGTGACATAACGGATGTTCAATAAAAAAAATAAGATTTTTTTTTCAGTCATACAGCCAGTAAAATTTTTTTTTTCAACGAATTGAGTTTTTTTTTTAAAAAATATAATGTTTATTCTTAAAAAAAAAACGTCAATGAATATTGGAGAAGGGACTCTGGTCAGCCGTACGACGCAACTTAGTAGCGATGCTCTCACAAGAGCACTGGACGGCACTGACGTCCATCTTCCGGATCATCGTGGTCAACTGCTTCGTATCTTTGGTCCTTTTGTACACTAGGGCACTGAGGGAGCCGAAAAAAATCTCAATGGGACGGTACTGGGGCAAGTTGGTCAGGATCCTTTCTTTCGGCACGTACGGTATCTTTTTCTGCTCAAGATACTCCAGCGTCTTCTTGGCGTAATGGGAAGACGCCTTGTTCCGCCAGAAGACGTACTTCCCGTCCGCATGCTGCTCCTTTAAGAACGGCAGAAGAATTTTCTGAAGACGCTCCTCCTGGTATACTTGTTGATTGATAGCCAGACCGCCATGCTTGAACCACGGCCTTGAAATCCCTCTGTCCGATATGGCGATGTACAGCATAACTTTTTTTTTTCAAATTTATGCTTAAACTTATATTTTACTTCGGGGGGTGTGGCCGTCTTGTCGCTGGAATAGTAGCTGTCATTTCCTGGAATGTAGGTCTTCGAGAGCGGAAAGTAACTTTCGTCGTCCAGCACGCACGACGTCCTGCGGTAGTTCTTCGTTATCCACTGGTACTGCGATTTCACGGTCGCTATCGCCTCGTCCGTGTACTCGGGGGACCGAGTCTTCTTCCGACAGATGATGATCTCCATCTTGAGGGTTCGGTGAATCAAGGTATGGGAGCAGTGATATTTTCGGCCGACGTCACGCACTCGTTCCGTCGAACTGCTTTTTCAACGCTTTCTTCTTCTTCTTCGTCATTATCTTCGCCGGACGGCCGCTACCGGCCTTCCGCTCCACGCTCAGGGATGCCAGGATCCGGTAAACTGTACTCACGGGCCCGTATTCGTCTCGAAAGTGGTCGATGACCATGCGTTTCGTAAAACCGTACAACACGCTCGCGGAGTGCTTGCTGTTTCGATGCCATCTTGATTGAACTGACAGCACCCGAGCGAAAAGAAACATGCCACCCATTTTTAGGGAGTTCAGAGAGCAATTCTCTTGGAGAGAAAAAATATTACGCTCTTTACTTTAATTACAGAAAGGTATTGAAATTATTCTCATTTTTTATTGAACACTCTTTAATACACTTACTAGATGGCGCTAACACTAAAATGATCAAGTAGCGCCATCTTAAATATACATTGTATAACGCTATCAGTAAGTTGTGGCTTACGGCGGAGCGGCTACGAGCAGAGTACTTCCCTCAAAGACGTCTATTCTTCTATAACCTTTCCCTTTTCTCCTCGTTGTCCTCGGTGTCACTCGGTGGGGCCCTTCGACGATAGCAGCGGTGGTTGCTGTTCGTACTGCTTCACGTCGGCTCCAGACATGGTCTGTGCCGAGCGTCTCCTTTTACACTCCTAGCTGCCTAGCAGCGGTCCTTGGCGTTTAGCGGGGGGATGAGCGAGGCTCTTTTATCAGAACCCCCCCGGCGACGATGGTGACGAACCACCGAACCAACTACTCGCCGTAGATGGCCCCGGTAGTCACTGCAGTCACGTTCCTTCGGTTCGGCCTGCTTCGTCTCTCCTTGGCTCTTAACTGCGGTGGCGAGACTGGCTCTACTGGCTGAGGACGGCGGTGTTCGGGGATCCTTAGTGATTAGATGGGAAGCGAAAGAATCCTTTAAGCTTAGCTTCCCTTGGCGGCGATCCAACACCCTTCGCTTATGCAGCTCATTACCCCTCCAGCGGACACATGCCACAAAAACGGCACTCCAACTTCTCGTTTCCACTAAAACGGACGGGGCAAATAAAACGCGTCGTATTCTAAACGTGGTTCGTATCTTTCTCCTTTGTCGTACTCCCAATCATGGACAATAACGAACGATCACATAACCGCCATCGTTCTCCTGCAACCGCGCTCGACTGCCATGCTGCTTATATTTTTCGCCTTCTTTTGCAGCGGGAGGAGAAATGGGACCTAATTTTATTCTAGACGCGAGACAATTCAAAATGATAATTTTTACACTGCATTCTAATCCTAAAAACATGCCTACACGAATAAAATCTACTTAGAAAACAACAAATTAAAATATTTACAAATAAAGCAGTGGTGAGTATGTTGCCGAGCGAGTGACCAAAACAAAAACAAATCATAACAGACAAGGCACACGCTCATGGCAAACACGTTAAAAGGGTGGGTTATTAATTGTCACCCTAGACGAGGGGTACATATCTAAAGATCAGACTCATATGGATGGTTCCCATCTTCAGCAAAGTTGTACAGATGCACAAGACCTATCTTAAGGATCAGATTTTTAGCTTAGAATTCACTCACCAGGTGGTGCTAGTGTAATATTCATTTGAATTGTTTGCCCTAAATTAACATCTTGTCTAGATAGAAGGTTCCCGTCTTCAGTAAAGTTGTTCAGATGATTTATGGTAAAGAGTTCAGTTCAGAATTAACTCACCAGGCGGTGCTAGTGTGATAATAATTTTTAATTGTTTGCCCAAACTTGACATATGGACTAGATAGAAGGTTCTCGTCTTGTGTAGCGCCTCTAACAAACCATGGCCACAGATGTCTAGTTACATTGAAATTGTTGTCGACGCCATTGAGAATGGATTTTTCCTTTGTGTACTGGATAGCTGCATCCTTTTTCATTTCCTCAAAGGATGTTTGCAAGCCTCTGATAAGTTTACTTGCCATGTCTATGGTGACGGTTTTGCTTGCAATGATTCGTTCACTTGGTCAATATTTTTGAGGATAGTCTCCCATAGTTTGAGAAGTTTAAAACCAATTTGTTTCAATAAACTTGCGCCCCGTACACCGTGGCACTGTTATATTTTGTCTGATCCGTTAAATCTGTAAAAACAGAAAGACGGTATAAATTGATCTTTTTAGATCTGAAACGCGCAGTACTACTACTGAATATTTCTTGTACAGTTCCAAAGAAGATAATCATGGTGTGTGAAGTACTGGCTGCGTGAACTTCGACAAGATTTAAACTAAGTTAAACTTTGTTTATATCTTTAGCTTTTATTTTAAGTTTTATCGAATTAAAATATCGTTCTCCTCAGCAATCTTGGTCAGAATAAAATAATCCACGATTAACTATATGTGAGGCTTACAAGTAACATTTTCAGCTTTATAAGCCAACTTTACCAGCGTTATCCTGTAAAGTAGCTGATACAAAGCTGCAGATACAGCTACAAGCAAAATAGTTTTGGAGAGCGTTTACTTAACTTTTTCACAACCATTATTCAATTTGTCAGTCGCACTGAATAACATCAGCCAATAAAAGCTAATGTCACTTCTATTCAAATATTAATCAACTTTCAACTTTTAGCTGCAAAACAAAGCTAAGAAAGTGAATACATTACTCATTTGTTGGCTTCTACACAACCAACCACTCTTGTTGAAAAAAATTAACACCAAAAGTGCTTTTTCAACAACTAAACAACCTGTACTCAACTAATAAACTGAGTTAGCGCTACTTCAGAAGCTATTTTACAGTAGACAGTTTATTTTTAGACCTAGTGCATTTTTACAGCTTTTACTCTGCTCCTTTACAAAGCTGAATTAACTAGCCGAGAAAAGTGATTCATGTGCACTGAATGAAAACTGTGTAGTGATTATTGGACAATCGGGTAAAGGTTAAGTAAGCGCCTTTCAAGTTCACACACAACCAGTGTTGGCAAAATCAGAAATCAATTGATATTATTCCGCTCTCATGCGCTCGCAATATCACGCGCGATATTGGAAAAAAAATATCATGCTTGATATTGATTTTACAAGCTCCTTTGATATTGCGAGACTATTCACAACGTGCAAAAATCAAGCTGAGAGTTGACTCGACACAAAAATGATTCCATTGCACATCGTTTTTTTTTTAGATAGTTTAGCATAGTTTGCTATCTCTTTTTAATCTTCACCGATGGCAGACGCGAAGGGTCTGCTGTAAGCCGTTATGGAAGTTTCGGTTACATTCGGGTGTAAAACAAAAATCATTAAACTCAATCTCACCACAGTTTGGTGAGATTTGCAGTTGGTGAGTTTTGTTAGCTTGATATTCCGAGCTGCGATATCACAGCTTGCAAAATCAACCGCAGTAGTTTGCTTGTTGATGTTTGTCTACGAAAATCAAGCGTGATCTTGGGCGTTGGTGGAATTTGATTGTTTGATATTTTCCCAACACTGCACACAACTAAACAGCAGGATAACAGCTGTATACAAGCGTAGATATGCAATAAGAGCTTGTCCCAACCGTCACAACAGCCATAAGTAGCTGACTAAGTTCGCCAGATTTGCTTGTATAGGTTGAGTAAAGATTTCCTCATATCGTATAACATTTGAATACAGCTAAATGAAATGAGAAAATCGTTTACATTGCGAAAATTGTTAGTCGGGTAGTGAATAGTGATGGCATTCATGATGATTAAGAAAGAATTCATTAGAAACATTCACTTTAAACTGGTAATTATTTAGCCGTGCGACGTATCAAACTTCATGATTTTACAAAACTCTACCGGTAATGGCCTTATTGATAGTTCACATTCACACTAGCCCTTCCAAGCATGTTCCAGCGCCTCCGGGGAAACGGCCAATTCTAAACAAGAACCAAAACCCGTCGTGTGACATTTCAAACTTCATGATTTTACAAAACATGGCTGGTAATGGCCTTATTGACAGTCAACGGTCACACTAGCCCTCCTGGGGATATTCCGGAGCCCCACGTGGCCAATTCACGGTATGAATCAAAACCCGCATTGTGACATATCAAACATCATGATTTTACAAATTTGGCTTGTAATGGTTTTATAGAGATGCCACGGTCACTTTATTCATGATATGGCATCTGAACACATTTGGCACACAGGACTGTCCATGTCGTCCATCGCTAAACAACTCGAATGAAGTCAAATTATATATATATCCGAACATGACATACGTTGCCACGCTTCTGAGTTCACCGACATCCACGCTTTAAAAACGCTCTATTTCTCGTTGGTTCTTAGTATTCTGGAGTGCGTAGCTCCAATTTGGTCCCCTGATTATGTAGCTCATGTTCTTATGATAGAACGGGTACAGAAACGGTTCTTACTTTTTGCACTGAAACAACTTCCCTGGAACGATCCGACTAATCTCCATCCTTATTCCGACCGATGCAAGCTCATAGGGTTGGAGCCACTGTGTGTCAGGCTGAACTTCTCGCACAGAATCCGCTAAACATTTCTCCCCGACGGTTCCGGAACTCAGTTCAAATAGCAGTCTCGTACCACAGAACTAACTACGGGTTGTTTCCATTCGTGTCTTCGCTTGTGCAATGTTTGTTTGTTTGTTTGTTTATTAAGGACATTTTACATCTCCGCGATGCATTCATGTCCGTTCGATTTGATGTTTGGTGTATTGTGTATGGTGTGCAAGTGTTTTTGTTAGTGTAAGTGCTACAATTCAGTTGCTTCTCTCTTCTTTTCTTCTTTGCTTCCAACAATTACTTTTCTCCTTCGCTTCACTTCATACTACTCTCCTACTTCGCTTTTCTTCACGAATTTCTTCATCTTTCTACCATCTTTACCTGTGTAATTTGTTATTCTACTGTTCTTTTAATTTGTTATTCTAGTCTTCTACTTCGTGTTGCTTAATATTTCTTTCACCTGTGCAATTTGTTATTCTAAAGTTCTTGTAATTTGTTATTCTAGAGTTTTTTGTACAAATCCGTTTCATGTAGGAAATTAAGCATTCGTGTTGTTCTTTCTTCCGTGTTGTCCAGAGCTTCACGTAGACTGGTGCTGATGTCATTTTTCCTTCTCTCTTCGTCGTATTTCCTGCACTCAAGAATGATGTGCTTTACATCCAACACCGTGCCACAACATTCACACACCGGTGGGGCTTCCTTCTTCAGAAGAAACGTGTGGGTTAGTCGCGTATGGCCGATTCTCAGACGTGTAAGCATACGCTGGTCGGCTGAACTTCCTCGTTCTGTCCATCTGTGCGTGTCGAATTTCACCTTCCTCAGCTTCGATTCTGTTGTGCTAAACCACTGCCTATTCCACTGACCACGTATCGCATGTTTCACCGCTTTTTTCGCATCCTCGCTTGGAATCGGTACGTCGATGGCTGGTTGTCTTCTAGCCTCATTGGCTAGTCGGTCAGCTTCAGAGTTTCCCCTGATGCCGGCGTGTCCAGGAATCCAGCAGAAACGGAGGATTTTGCTTTGCACGATTCTCTCTACTTCCTGCACCCAAGGGTGCCGGGAAGTTCCAGCCTCCAAAGCCAGTAGGAAGCTTGCGGAGTCCGTGAGAATAACCAACTCATTTTGAACATTAGGGATGGTGGCGGCCATTTTAATAGCGTAGGCCTCCGCAGAGAAAACACTACATTCGTTCGAAAGACTGTAGGTCCTAGATAGCCCTTCGTAGAAGAATGCAGCTCCTACCGTGTCTTCACACTTGGAGCCGTCCGTGTAGACGATGGTTGAACCATAGAGGTAACTCTAAGACCACTGGGTCCCGAAGAAAATCATTATTATTTTTGGCTCACTCAGTACCAGAACAACGGTCCCAAGCAGTCCCAAGCTATTTCACTCACCCCTGCATGTTCTGCATGAATCCACACACCCCTGATGTTATCTGTCAAACTTTCATAGCGAATCAAAACAAACATAGTGTAGTAATAGAATTTCAACTAGAATAGGGTACGTTAATCGTTTGCTTGGGACCAATAGGCTACTAAAGTGGTGAGCCAATTTAAAATCGTTAGTTTCGTATTGATTGTTGGTTGAACTATGGAAGCGAGTCTCCAGTAATTGTCGAAGAACTGGACGAACTTTCTCCGGTGGGTCTCCAGCGCGTATGCTTCTTTTCACATCCCACACGATCGTCGGTTTTCGTGCGTGCCACAAGCGATTGCTCTGCCTCACGAGTGAACCGACAGCAGGAAGCGTTGAACCGGTTAATTCTTGGAGGCGATTTGAAGCGCGTGTAATCAGAGGTAGGTTGCTGCTGTTTGGATTCTTTGTGAGCATTCGGATGGCAATGTGTACTGTGGTCTTTGCTGCTAGCAGTTCGAAGGGTAGAGTCCCAGCTTCGGCCATCACCGAGTTAATCGGGCTCGTCACGAATGCTCCGGAAGCGAAGCGAACGATTTTGTTGTAGGAAGGAGCGAGAGTCTGCAAGGTTGCTGGCCCTCCTCGACTAACAAGTCCAATCCCGTAGAGCAGCTTCGCAGTAACTATGGCTGACCCAACTTGCAGCAGAGAGGTCCGATTACCAGGTGGAAGTTTTGCACCGATCATCTGTAAAATCCGTAACCGAGATTCGCATGCTTTCTTAACCATATTGCAGTGAGGTTTGAAGGATAACGTTCGGTCCATGGTTACACCTAAAATCCTCAGCCAGTTGGTCTTTGGCACGGGAGTTCCCTCGATAGAGATATCTCGCACGGGATCCCGTCGTGCGTTCGGACTGCAGTAGAAGACATGTGACTTTGTTGCCGACACAGTGAAACCAACGCTTTTCGTCCATTTGTTGATGGCTTTGACGGCAGCCTGTAATTTTCGGTGTAAGCCTTCAGTTTTAGCACCTCGCACTGCTAAGAGGATATCGTCCGCGTACAAAAGAATGAAGACTCCGTTGGGCACTACTCGGAAGATGGGCTGCATCGCGATGAAGAACAGCGTCACTGACAGGACAGAGCCCTGCGGAACTCCGTTTTCCAACGGATACTGGCGAGACATATGCCCCCCAATGGATACCTGGATCGTTCGCTCCGAGAGGAAACTTTTCATCATGTTCAGCATCCGACCACGTATTCTCCATGACCTCAGAGTGCGGATTATGCCGCGCCACCAGGTGGTGTCGTAAGCCTTCGACAGGTCCAGGGATGCTATCAGACAGTGCTCGTCTGTGCTTGGAAGCGTTCGTTCGAGCTCGGAAAAGTACGTGTCGGTGCCTCGCCCGGCACGGAAAGCGTGCTGTCGTTTGTCGAGTCGCCCGCTCGACTCTAGCTCGGTGATCAGTCGTCGATTTATGATGCGTTCAAGCAGCTTCGCCATGCAGCTGGTGAGCGAGATTGGACGGAACGCAGCGGGTCCGGTATCGAGGCAGTTTGGCTTCGGAATGGGCACCACGATTGCATTTCGCCAGCTGGTGGGAAACTCTCCATTACGCCAGATCCGGTTGAGCAGCTCTAGCAGTGTCATCTTCACGGACAAAGGTAGACGTCGAAGCATTGGGTACCCTATCATGTCGGGTCCTGTCGAGGCAGCTCGCTCTTTCTCGAGAGCCCATAGCAGTTCGCTTAGGGTAATGTCGCTGTTGTACACGTCGTCCGTGTTTGGCGAAACATCTATGGACTCTCTTTCAGCTGCTGCCTTAGTCTTCTGAAAAGAAGTAGGGTAACTGGAGGTCGCAGATCTATCGCTGTAAAAACTGGCTAGCGCTTCCGCAGTTTCTTCGGGGTCATCGGTGAAGCCATCCGATCGCTTGAGTGCGACGGTACGTTGTTGTCGGCTGCCACGTAGCGTGTTCACCGTTCGCCACAGTTCGGTTGTCGTGCTGCTTGGTGCAATTTTGGCCACGAAGTTCTCCCACGATCGTTCTTTTGCTTCCTTTATCGCCTTCCGTGCTACAGCTCTGGTTTCCTGAAACCTCGCCAATGCAGCGGGTTGATCAGGATCAGATGTCTGCAGCCGCCGCAGATATCGAAGACACTTTCGTCGATGTCGAATCGCCGCCTTCGCTTCAGGGCACCACCGTGGTACCACTTTAGGCCCCATACGGCCGCTGGTTTGCGGTATGGCACGAGTTGCTGCTGCAATTATCTTCTCCGTGAAGCTGTCTACGTCCCATTCAACATCTGGCCGGATGGTTTCTGCGGTGATACGTTCATATAACGACCAATCAGCGCGATCGTACAACCATTTCCGCCGTGTCGTTCGTGAGGATGACCACCCAGGAATAGAAACTGTTATCGGGAAATGGTCACTATTGTGCGTGTCCGGTAGGGTTCGCCACGTGAATCTGCGAGCCACACTCTCGGAGCAGAAGGTCAAATCGATTGCAGAGGTGTTGCCTGTGGCCGGGTCGATGCGAGTGGGTGAGCCATTGTTCAGAATTACCAGCCGCTTGTCCAAAGTAGCTTTGGAGATAAAACGGCCGAGCGCGTTCACTGTTTGTGATCCCCATGCTAGATGATGAGCGTTGAAATCTCCCAGAAACATGATAGGACCTTCCAGTCGGTCGAGTAGATCACTTAACGCATCCTGACACTGTGTTGAGCTCGGCGGGACGTAGATAGAGACTACTGTTATCTGAATCGGTGTGTGGATGCGCACAGCGACGAGGTGTAAGGAGGTGTCTACTTGCAGTCGCTCGAAAGGTATGCCTTCTCGGACAGCAAGACCAACCCCGTGTTGCCAGTAGTGCGTGTTATTGGATTCCAACAGTAGCGTGTAGTTCTTGCCGATGTAGTCTGGTGGTGCGACAGTCTGATTCACCTTGGTCTCCTGGAGTGCGATGATGCAGGGTTCGAGCTCAGCTATGAGGAGTTTCAGTTCACTGATGTTGCCCCTGAGCCCACGAATATTCCACTGAAGTGCGAAGCAGCCACCGTGGTAACTGATACTAGCTGACCGTGTGATGGACGACGATGAGGATAGTGATGGTCTTCGTGTTGGCGGCGCGTCGCTTGAAGGACTTTCTCCGGGATATAGCTCTGGTGGGGATGTAACAAAATCTGTAAAGATATTGGGCACGGCAGTACCTTTTAGCGGTTGTATCGTGATGGGACTGACCTGTGGGACGTCTTGCCCCACAGTGTCAGCCGTTGCCGAAACTACTACACGATTTCTTCCCAAATTGCCGGCAACAGCCGACACTGGGGAAAGACTTTGTGTAGTATCGTTGCTTGCTATGGTGCTGTCAGGCGTTGAAATCCATGGAAGAGCTCGGAATGAAGAGAATGACGGGGTGCTGTTGATTTTGGTTGCTCGTGTAGGGCGGCGGCCAGGGCAAAGAAGGGATACACCTTCCCCCTGCCGTCTATCCCAAGTTTCCAGTGTTGTGTCGTAGTTTTCATCGGCTACAGCGGTGAATTCATCATCAACGGGCTGGAGAAAGACGTCCCGGATGGTTCCTTCGGTCTGCTGTACTTGCGTTGGAAGGGGTATTTCACTTTCCTCACTTCCAAACCGATTACCTTCGTTGTCAGTATTCGTGCGTAGGTCATCATTGTAATCCAAACGTTGTTGTGAGACGGGGTTATCAAAAGCGCTTGTATTGGCTGGCGAATTTTCGATTGTTGTGGGTAAAAAACGAGGTGGTATTATGATAGGGTAGGTGGTATATTGTTCTATCGCTTCATAATCGACCGCAGAGGGGGATTCTCCATCAACGGGTTGGGGTAAGACGTCCCGGACGGGTCCTCCGGCCTGCTGCGCTCTCTCCAGTGAGAGTGAAGGGGGTACTACACTTTCCCTCCCTTCAAGTCGATCGTTGTTGCTGTCCGGTTCGCTTGTCAGGTATGAATTGCTGGTCGGTGTTAAACGTATCGAGGAGTTATCCTTATCGAAGATGCTGGTTAGGGGGCTTGTGCAATGTTGTCTGTGACAAATTTGATTTTTACATGACTAAAAACGTTTATAGAAATAGGTTTAGTAGTAATATCTCGTTTATAAGTAGAAAAGTTCAATCTGTACGACTAGTAAATAAATAAATAAATCTAACATGCCCGGGAAACCTAGTGTAGCCGAAAGCCGTCAATATGGTCATTACCGGCCAAGTTTTGTAAAATCCTGATGTTTGCTATTTCGCACGATGGGTTTTGATTCATATCGTGAATTGGCCACTTCCCCAGGGGCACCAGAACATTTCCTACAGTTCAATTAATTATATCCTACACTTCTTTACATATAGCGCCACTATTTTCCTGATATTCATGTTTTCAGAACTTTGGAGCTGGTTACTCTTGGAGTGACCATAAATAACAACCATGACAGGTCTCAATCGCGTTAGATTTACGGAAAAATAAATCTCCCAGAAGTTCTTTCAAGTTTTCTCAAGTTTCAGCAATTTTCCTGAAATGCATGGAACTTATCTGAGGAACTCGCAAACTTCCTAAATTGTTTGGAACAATCCTGAAATTCTCGAAATTTTCTATAATTCCTCGGAGCCTTTTAAAAATTCCTGCAATTTCTAAATGGAACTACTCTGAAGTTCTCTAATCTTCCTCGAAGTATTCAAAACATCCCTGAATATTATGAAAGTGCCTAGAAATCACTAAACATCTCTGTAATTCTCTGGATTTTCCTGATGATCTCGGAACTTTGCTCAATATTAAATGTTTGATACAAAACATTTTGGATTGCACTTCTAAGGTGATTAATCATTTATCTGTTAATGTCAAAAGGAGAAGCTGCTTCCCAAGTATGTATGTAAAGGAAACCACTCATTGTTGCAGGCACAACCATTAGACAGTGGACTGTCCACCTCGTACGACTTGATCAAGTAAAACACCTGATTGTATTCAATTTACCATTGTATGAAGGGCCAAAAACTCGTTAGCAGAGACACTTAGGCCGTGGGATCAAAGAGAATCTCCTTCCAACAATAAAATCCTACAACCCGGTAATGTACAAGCCATCGCACTAGAGGATGTCGCAATGAGTGGGGAAGAAGAGCCCGCCTTCAATTCATGATTTGTTAACGACAGGAAGTTAGCAATTCCACTCTCCCCATTCAAATCGCTTCAATCGGGTGCCCTGGTTGGAACGTCCCATACCCAGCATATTATGTGTCATATAATAATGGAATGAATGAACAAAAAAAAAAGATCTCACCCGATATGTTGCAAAGGAATCCATGACTTCACGGCGATTTCGAAGAGCTCCCATAGATTAGAGGACGATTTATATCCTTCTGCAGTTAAACAAAAACTATCGTCTCTGAAAGACTCTCGATAGAACAACACGATGAAAGCATGACATTCGAACACGGTGAACCGGCCTCCCAGGAGGCAATGCAATTCGCAGGCACACTTACAACCACTGGTTACAAAAAAAAAACTCAGCCGTTCAAAGAAACGGATCCAATAAACAAAGCTCTCGCAAAATCACACCCGTCGTTGTTAAACGGCAAAAAAAAAAACAAGGAATCGGCGGGCAATATTGTAATACGAAATTTCCACTGAAAATCAACCGGGAATGCACGAATTTCACCACACCCAACTGCGAAACACGTTGAAAAGCACTTTTGGAACACTTTCGATCGATAACACTTAATTTTTTTTTCAAAAGTAGTTGCGAACAAACCAACATCATAAACTGAAATTAAAATTATCATTCACGATGCCACAAATTTCTGGTCCGGGAGAAAAAATCAAACAAAGCAGATAGCACCAAATCTTCTGATGCTTGCAAACATGATGAATAAAGTTTTCTTTCTAAAACTTCTCGGAAAACGAGAAAACCACCAATCGCACACGTATAAGCGTCCGGGAGGCAGAGTGCCAGCGCTGATCAGGCAAATGCAGCCGAAAACTATGAAAACCAACGCACGCACAAAACAGAGAGCAAACTTTAAACACCACCGTATCCGAAGGGGTTCGAAACTGCACTGCCAACGAGGAACTTCTTCCCAAGTAGCCAAAATTTCCACATTCAACCATAAAACTCACTTTCAAGCTCCATAAAGTTCAAATAAAGTTCCGTCTGAACCTTTAAGTTCCATAAAGTTCAAATAAAGTTCCGACAGAACTTTCTTCCAAGCAACCAAAAGTTCCAAACTGCATATAAAGATCCAACACAACTTTCTGGGTACTTAAGGAGCTATAGAAAGCACACGAGGAAGTCCCAGCGGAACTTCTTAGCAACTTTAAAGTATCTTAAAGTTCCCTGCGGAACTTCTAAACAACTTGAATGTTTCTCAAAAGGTCCGTCATAGCCCACATGAAGCAATCCGCACAAGTCTTTATTAGTAACAAAATTTAATGTACGTAAATCTGAAATGATCAGTGGCGCACATAAATCATAATTCTTATATTTATGCAGTACATCAATATTCCTTCGGAAGGGAAGTAAAGCCGTTGGTCCTCGGTCTATGAGTTGATGGGACGATACGTTGGGTCCAGGTGTGGGAGCTGCCTCCCTGGCGTCGCGTCGGTAGCATTGGTACTCAGTACGGAAAACAAGATCGACGGAAAACAAATCGAGAAAAAAAAACTGTTCATAAGACAGCTTTAACGTGTGAAATGCAATGTTTCTTAAATTCTGTAAGTTCAGTTGCACGTTTAATGTGTCTAGGCACAGACAAACAGACGTAACTATTTATTGTGTATCTTCGTTCATGAATTTAACGGTTGATTTGAATATTATCAGTTTCGCGAACTACTCGCCGAAGCGGATCACTTTGACGTTTCTATACATTCTATGGAACTTTTATGCAATATTGTTCACCTGTCAGCGAGCAAGCTTGTTTTCCGCGAGAAGCCCGATAGATGTCGTTGCTGAGGTCTTATGTTTTGAGATACTATGTTTTCAAGAAAAACTTTTACAAAGAGTTACGTCTGTTTGTCTGTGGTCTAGGCATCGAATTGAAAACATTTATTCCTGTAACATAAAATGAATTTTGTGAAGTCAAGAAATGTGGCGTTCGTAGCTCAACCGCGATTCAAGTATCATATCTATGAAAGTCACTTCCTCTTTCAATGCGATCACACAAATATCGAGGCAGCAAACCGTCAACCATTTTAAAAATCAACACCATAGTCAAATATACAATTCTTTGCCACTCCGGCAACCATTTTAAAGCGTCCAGCATCAAACTTGAGGAAGTTAAGCTATTACATATCAAAATCAAAAGCATAAGGGTAAATGTCGGCTTCGCCACTCGTTGACTGTTTTCGGCAACCAAAATTTAAACGTTAAATTCCCATCAACACACGTAAAACGTTAAATTTTCCATCAACACACTTCCCTAACGTATCCAAACGATTCTTTAGTGAAGCATACGACAGTCTTGAAAACTGTCACTGTAGAAGTAACGGAATGACTGATCATAGCCACCTTTTTTTTATTTTATCACTCTCGAATCGGACACTCACTCAAGCAAACGTATCAGTTGATTTTGACAGTTGACAATGAAAGTTGGTTACTCACCACTTCACTCAATCAGGCGTGCAGTTTACACTCTTGTTCATAGTGAGTGTCATCTCATCAGCAATTTTTCTATCAATCAGTATTGTTGACATTCGTTTACTTATCGTTGATGATAATCGTTACATTCATTTTTCCTATAGTAACCTCCGGTTCTAGCGCACAGGTTTTGTGCCCTTTCCACAATGAAACTGAATAATAAAAAATATTTCATTGATTAATATGACCTGAAGGATTCTGCTTTTTCAACGGTTGTTAAAAAAAAGTTACCGTTAAGGGGGTAGTACACTTTGAACATCCAAAAAGTAAGGTGGGGTTGATTTCAAGTTGCCGATAACAGAGTAGCTGGTTAACACGCAGTTCTAATGGGAAGGTTGCCTAAGAAAAAGAGGCTGCCGACAATTAACCACTTCATTCGAGCAGTTAAAATGACGTTTACTACCACTCGAAATTTGAAATAATGCATTATTTTAAGATTGTTTAGCCAAAGTAGCCAAAATTTGTGCGTTTCATAAAAAAATAGAAATTAGTTGGTCCAGTTTTGTGAAATCGCTGGTAGAAAGTCTCGCCTAAACTGCTTGACAAAGTGGTCAATAGTCACACTCACCTGAGAAGTTTGGAGCGTTGTAAAAACGCTTTTCAAACAGTTTTGAAGAATTCTGTCGATTGGAATGCAACAGATGAATATAAACAAACAGACACGTCATATATGTACGTGACGCTGAGAAAATTCTAATAGAAGTGCGGACGCTTAGATTGACGAGAATATGTAAATTCCCCTCTTTTATTATTTTGCAAGCGCTGTATTCTAGATAAAAATTAAATGGAAGGGCAAAAGTCCATATGAGGAGACATTATTGATTTGTTTAGTTGTATTTTACTGGTAATAGTTAAATGGGTTTTTAATCGACATATAATTCCATGCTACTTTGCAATTTTTTTTTTTTGAAAATGTATGTGAGAGTTGAGCTTACTTTTCTCATCAATAATCACGCCAAGATATTTCAAGCTGAACATTGCATTAGGTCCTAAGAAACATTGATCGACTTTAGTCGACTTTCTCTTTCGTTAATAACTTGAGCACATAACTGTTTCTGGTTATATTTGCCGTAGTAGATGCTAGATATAAACTTCTTTCATCGATCTGTGTGCAAAAAACTAGAAATGTCTTTAATTGGCCGTGAGCAGGCATGGAAAATCATTTGCATTCATTTCGTGCATTCATTTACATTCATTTGCCTCTAACTTTTTTATCAACAGAACTCCGCAAAATAATATATTGAGATTTTGTAGGTTTTGTTATTAGCTACAACTTGTTAACAACTCAAATCCGTATCTCTTATGCATGACGAACCAGAGCGAACAGAATCCACTACTGTTTTTCAGTGAATGTATTTTACATTCACTGAAAAACAGTAACAAGTTCTGCCCACTCTAATTCGTGATGCATAAGAGATACACATTTGAGTTATGGGCAAAAGTTGCAGCTAATAACAAAACCTACTAATGCTCTATACATCATTTTGCGGAATGCTGTTGATGACAAAAGTTAGAAGCAAATGAATGTAAATGAATGTAAATGATTTTCCATGCCTGGGATACAAAGCGATAGTCGACAAAGAGAATCTGTCAATTTTACTTAGTACCTAATGCATTGTTCAGCTTGATTTAATCTCCCTAAGTTGGAATCGAACCAGCCTCAGGCTGAAAGCCTCATTAATAAAGATAAATCAATCAATCAATCAATAATCTCCCGAACGCGATCAATCGTCTCATCATCATTTACAACAGAGATGTTCTCATTTGCTCGATTCCACAAAATTACCATGAATTTAGTTTTACTTAAAGGTTCATTAAAAATGATCTTAATATGAATAGATCGATATTCTTATCACTAGTCTTCGAAAATATTAGTCCAGAAAGTGGTACATAGCTTAGTCTTGAAAGTGGTACATAACACATGTACTTCGAAGACTTTTTAAAAAAGAACTACTTTCTACGATGTTCAGAACAATAATTAAATTAATTTTACTTCAATTCAAATCATACAAGCTTTTCCTACAATCATAATTGATTACCTAGCACTTCTACTTCTACTTCGTTGTCGCTGCGTGTGCTACTCCGTCAGCAGATTTGGTAGATGTCATTTGATGGCTTATTGCTTGGCGAAGAAAGGAATGATGAGGGTTGAATTTGTTGGTGTGGTTCGTGATTGTTCTTTCTAGCGTGGTCAATGCATTTGCTCGCTGTTGTTGTTGTTGTTGTTGGATATGGTGTAGGTGATGGTCTAAGTCTTTTGTCGCTGGTGAAGAGAGGTGTTTGACTCATATATTTTCGACACGTTGAGTTGAATTGTATATTTTCGTTATTTCATTGTTTCTTGGAGTATTTACATATTCATAATCCGACATGAAGATGAGTAGCATTAAAATGTCAAAAACTAATCCCTAATAATCTAATGAACTCAAGTTGCAAGCGCTTGTAGACCCTGTTTATTTAACCAATTGAAATTAACGTCATCTGTTGGACGCTTGGAACTCTTTCAGTGTTGTTCATCGGTGCATTATGCCAATATGGCTGTTGATTAAATTAGCCTGATTGAACGTGCACTGCTAGCATTACAAGGATACAATGCACATTTATTGTTTTATTATTCACGAAACAGCACCAGAATCAAAAAAATAAATACATACAGTCGAATATTGCTCAATCAACCGCTAATAATATCAACAATAACAATAATGGTGAAAATCGCTTCCAACACTACCGATATGTTGTGAAAATCCTATTATGAAGAAGAATGAACCGCAAACCAGCCAGGCAGCCAATGAACGATGCGAGCCGACTATCGACCTACATGGAACGAATCGCAGCCAGCAGGATATTCAGATTTAGTTCAAACATTGGAAAAGCTGCCCCCCTACACATTCCTGCGCGCACATTTCCCATTCTTAGGAACGTCTACGTCTGTGTCTGTTTCTGCCTGCCTGGAGCTATTTCTTTGATGGTGATGGAATGATGAAAATGGAAAGGAGTGTGGAAATGAATTAAGTACTGTGTATACATATAGGGGAGGGTGGTGATAGTTCGGAGGCTTTTCAGTTCTAATTTAATTTTGATAAATTTCTGATGCTCTTCTTGAAAATTTAAATTTGGCAGGAAAATATAAATCGACATATCTCGCTGTCTGCTAACCCTGGCTTTCCCTAAATCTTCTAATACGTCGTGAACCACTTAGCAGCCTTTTTACATTATCACGCCCGTACACGCGAGTGCCAATTTCGAATAAGCTATTGAAAAGAGGGTGGAAACTGCGAATGGCTTAGGATAAAATTAGCTCCGTCAAAATTGAAATGGAATGAATGAAAGCGAGCTGCGAACGCGAAAGCGCACTCTACAAATTTCCCGAATTTTCTTCCGTCTGATCCACGACGAGCGGCGAATGAATTGAGAACGCACAAAGGCCATGCTTTTGAGCCTTCTTCCTTCGTCCTTCAACCCAAAAACATCTACAATCTCGTTCTATGTGTATAGTAGTAGGAGTAGCACACAACTTTCAAGGTCATTCACCGTACACCCGCGCGCAGGTTTTCTACTTGGTATATTTAGGTATTTTGATTTTCATTCCATTCACCTCACACGCAACGGATTGCTTCATATATGCTACTGATTTCTTGGCTCTTCCGCTTGTTTTGATCTTTCGATTTTTTCTTTCAACGACGTGCCTACGTTTATTGTTCTTCATTAGGAGCCATTTATTCCCCATGAATATCAACACCGTTTTCAAGATTCGATCGAAATAAGCGTGAAAAGTTGAACTTATTTGAGACATTTTTTCTGCAAGACTGATTTTTCCTAATTTTTTAAATTGTTTCACGTGAATGGGTTGTAATTTGAATTCATGCTCAAAGCGAAACCGCTGAAGCAGCACAAAAAAGGTGTCAATTAAATAGATTGCATTGGATAAAGAAGTGATATCTCATCCGGTCAAGGGGTGAGTTGATCCAGGCCAAATAGCAATAAAAGTTGAATATCAGACTCAACCTTCTAAAATTTACATGAAAGTGTGCATTATTGTCTGTTACATGTTTGTGCTTAAATCCACCCATTTTGAATGTTCCAAACATTTTCGGAATGGCGTATTCTATATTTTTAAATATATCATGAAATGAAAATAACTTCACTTTTAATCCAAATGCCGTTTGAGAGCAAGGTCTCAGTAAAAATAATATTTTTTTCCTTGATTTGTTTTCCGTCGATCTTGTTTTCCGTGCTGAGTACCAATGCTACCGACGTCAGGCAGGGATGCCGCTCCCACACCTGGACCCTACCTATCAACCCATCAATTTCATGAACCGGGACCAACGGCTTTACTTCTCTTCCGAAGGAAGGCGTGATCAGAGATGTTATACCTCAGAACATCCCGGCGGCGCCGACTAGGATTGAACCCAGGCCTGCTGGGGTGAGAGGCAATCACGCTTACCACTACACCACCAACACCGCTAGTAAAAATAATATGTGAAAAGGTTTTAAAATGATGATATTTTTCACCAAAAAATACTTTAAAATTGGATACTTTAAAATTGGTTAACATTATACAACATCAAATTTTGGTCAAAACTTTGAACAGTTATTATGGAGAACAAATGTTTGACATTGTTTTTTATTTATTTATTTTTCGTCGATCCTTGTTTCCTTGCTGAGTACCAATGCTACCGGCGCCAGGAAGGCAGCTCCTACACCTAAATGGACCCTACCAACGGCTTTACTTACGCCGACTGGTATTATTTATTTACTTATTCATTTCGTCAAGCCAGTGTAGACTACATACAATGATTATTACAATGTTTACTTACATACTATGCATTAATCCTATTCTGTTTTAGCTTAGTTTTTATTTGCTGCTTGCACATAGTGATGTTAATAGTTCCGCAATGAAAATTATACAGGCGCATCATTCCATTGATTTTGCATAGTTTGTTCTGTACGATTTTTCAGAAAATAAATTCCGTGTTCTAAGACATCGACAAGGTGTGTAAAAGTTTAGTTGTGCGAGAGTTTCTGCCGAATCTATACGCATTGAAATAATGTCGTTGACGAAGAAAAGCATTGCAAATTGGCGGCGCTCTTTAAGTGTTTGTATATTGATGAGCATGCAGTGTGCTTCATAAGATGGTAATGGAAATGTAGTCCAATTTAATTTAGGTAAAGCAATTGTTTTTGGACAGATTCTATGCGTTCTTCCTTTATGGAAATGTATGGATTCCATACTAGGTGGCAGTATTCCAGAATTGGCCTTACATACACACTAAGATTTTTTTTTACAGGAGTCAGTACTTTTTTACTGGGTTTTTGAATTGCTGAAAAAGTCGGTAAAAATTCAAATGACCGGTATCCGAAAGGAATCAATGAAATCGACCAGTTTTATTTTATATCATTAAATGGAGTTAACATAACTAAGTATGTACAAGTTTAGAACAAATTTTCTCATTAATAAATTTTCCACAGATTTTTAAACTTTTACCGAACAGTTCTGCAATTCAAAAACTCAGTAAAACCATACTGACTCGATTAGTGTGTATGTGGTATATAATAGCTTAATAGTGTATGGGTCTTCGAAATTATGACTGAACCTTTTAATGAACCACTGAACCTTTTAATCCACATTCGGAAAATGTGGTGTATACTTCTGTGAAGAAGTTTGCAAATTTCAGAAGAATTCTCCCCTACATTTGCATCCAAATTCATTCACGAAGGAAAATTGCTACTTTTTAATTTCGTGTTTAAATAATTAAAAACCTACAAGGGACTTCCCTATGGGGTTGTACGCAATGGTTACGTAGAACTACGTGCTCTTATGTAACAAATGTTATTAACTGGTCTGGTCTTATATAACAAATGCTGTTAACTGCAGCAGGAGCTTGTGTAGGAATAGAAATTTGAGCGGGGTTCTCTCTGTTTATACTCTTTAGTATGACTATGATTGCCCTGAAAAGATCCTTTTGATATGAATTTTAGTTGGGACATGTTCAGAAATTTAACTCTTTTGGAAAATCTGTTTGGCCCTGGAAAGGGCCAATGGTAGTAAAGCCTTTGAAAGATGATGATGACGTGTAGGCAGCGTTGCCAGGTTGCCAGATTTATCTGGCACAGCCAGAGAAATTTTTGCTCTGCCAGACAGATTTTTTGAGAAATCTGGCAGCTTCCTATATTAATTTGCTGTGCCAGATTTTCGCCAGACATTTTTTTCGGGTTTTGCCAGATTTTTTCTAAATAAGCCTGGCATCTCTGCGTGTAGGCAGCTGTATCAGCACATCGGACCGGACAATCCCATTTCTCCGGTACAATGATTGTGCACTCGCAAGAGTCTCGGCCCGTCTGCTGCTCGACAGGGGTTGAACTGGTGTCTGCAACACGTTGGAAGGCCGCAGAATATCAGTGTCCACCCAGCTAAAGCTCCTCCCCTTTTTAGATTTTCTCGCTCAACTCCTTCTTTCAACAAGTTGGTAAATCTTAACCATTAACAGAAAGACTTATAACACTTTTTTCGGCGAATTTATGATACTGTTGCACGTCATGGTTCTTCTCTATGCCTGTTCAGATAAAATTAATACTTTTATTTATTTTCTCTACTGCGCTAAATCAAATGAGTAGAAATAAGAAGGGATGTCGGTTAGGCGCGTGAATTATTGAAAATTTGATAAATATTTAATCGAATAGCTGGAAAAATCTTTGCGATTAATCGTTAATCCAATAATTAAACTTTTATGCATCCCTAGAAAATAGTGTAATTTCATGTTTTTTGGTGGTCCTTTGAAAATGTCCAACAGCAGAATTGCAACCAACAAGTGACCTTTTTCACACTATTTCTGCTATGCTCTTCTATATCCAGAACAACAAACGTATCAATCAATGAATGTGTTTGCCGTCGAGTTATTAACGAAACAGACAGTCGATGAAGAGAATCGATCAGAATTACTTGCACCCCTGCTTGCATGTTTGGTTAAAAGATTACAACTGTGGAGAGCATTTTGTGTGGTTCTGAATATGGCGATGAGTTAGCAAAATGCTACGCAATTCCATAGCACACGTCCGAAGATCGGAGACTTGTTTCGTCTACTAACGCTCTCTGATGGCATTGTATGGGGAAGCAGTAATGCTACAACGACATGTTTCGTCTAGAAACGATTATCTGATGATTTTGTTGGGGAAGCAGCATATGCATGTACGTTATTGGTGGATTTGTTAGTTATTTCGACGCTTTTGGATAATGCTTGACATTTACCACTTTTTCAATAGTTTCTTGTTGAAAATCAACAGTCGGAAGCATTGCTATGCGTAGAAATATTTCTGTTTGATTGGTGATAAAATTATTGAAATTGGTCCAGGGGCAGCTGAGTTGTTAACGTTTAAAATCTTTCATAATTTCGTTACATGTTCCATTTTCGGTTTTCACAAAGTGTACCCCTATAGTAGGGGCCTTAGCCTTAGCCTAGTCAGTAAAGGCATGGTATTACCAAGCCAAAGGCGGCGGGTTCGATTCCCGGTTCGGTCGAGGGAATCTTTCGGGTTGGAAATTTTCTCGACTTCCCTGGGCATAGAGTATCATTGTGCTTGCCACACAATATACAAATTCATGCATTGGCATTGGCATCGAAAGCTTGAAATTGAGATTAATAACTGTGGAAGTGCATTTAGAACAATAAGCTAATATGCGCTAAGCAATAAGCTTGAAATGCGAATAATAAGAAGAAGACCCCTATATAGAAATCACAGACGTAGTCCCACGTCAAAAGTTCTTAGGACATGACTTGATTTTATTTTCGACTTTGTGGTTATAATCCTCATATGCAGAGTTGATGGCTGTTTTTAGTTGGTTGCATGAGTTATGATAGTTTCGCAGATTGATTTAAGTTTTTTCTTTTATGTATAGTTTATGAGCTTTCTGTTTTTATTCTTCAAATTTTTCAGTTGTTGATTGAACCATGCGGATAGTTTATTGTTTTGTGTTCGTCTTCTTTTTTTGTTGTTGGTACAGTTTCTAAAATTAGGCTTTGAAGAATTGAGTGAAATTTTTCTACTTCAGTATCGAAATTTCCTTCAATACTTATTAAATTCGGTCAATTTATTGTACATAGTCTACGTTTGGCTTGTTCGTAATTTGCTTTATGGTATTCCGGCACTTCCTCGAATTCCCAGGCGCTGGAGGAAGAATAAATTTGTACGAATATTGAGTATTCAATTGCTGTGTGCAACACTTCATTTTTCCATAAAGGTGCTAATGATGTATACACACAGACGTCTTCAGTAAAATTTGTAAATAAAAGGTCTAAATATGAATTTTGTTGATTTTTTATATGGTTAATTCGATTAAGACCAAAATAAGTTTTGTCGAATTGTAATGTTTCGTCTTCACCTACGACTGGGAGTAGAAATGATTCATTTACAAAGTCTGTAATAAAGTCTGCGTTTCGTTGATTGAAGTTGCCATAGATATGCAGTTTTACTTCTGGTTCCATATTTGACATTATATTTTCCACAATTTGAGAAAAAAAAAACAGTTCAAAAGACTGCTTGTGGGAATGTTCAGGTGGAAAATAAACCGAAGAAAAAATGTGTATTTCATCGGCGATAAGTGCTTTGACCCAGACATTTTCGAATTCCTTGTGCTTAGTTGCTATTAAACCCAGATCTTTTCGGGTGAGAGGTAGTTTGAAATTGTTGGGTAGCAAACGATTCTTAAAACCATTATAATCGATTTTTGAACATATATTACACGAATTTCGAATAAACAAAAGTATATTTTAACGTAGGACTACGTATGTGATTTCTATATGGGGGTACACTTTGTGAAAACCGATAATGGATCATGTTACAAAATTATGAAAGATTTTGAACGTTAATAGCTCAGCTGCCTCTGGACCAATTTCAGTAATTTTATCATCAATCGATCATAAATATTTCTATGCATCTACTAAATTTACGACTTAATCATTTTTCATGATGTCACTATTGAAAATTGCACGAATGAGTAATTGTTGCTATGATAGTTAAAATTAGCACCGATTGCCTGCGAAAAGCGATTTCCCTAACACAGATTTCAAAGTTGGATTCCAACCGTTCTCACCAAACGGTGTTTAGCAGCAGCAGCAGTGCTTTCGGCACGTTGCGTTGAACATTGTTCTCCAGTACACAACGAAAGCCAGCCTGCAAGCAGCGAGCTGCAGCCCACATCCATAGAATGAGGGAGAAGCCGCACCGCTATTGATCAGAATCAGTAGCTCTTCGTGAGTCGTTGTGGGCCATCTATGTCAAGCGCGTTATCCTCATTCCAAACACCATACAGCTCACCAGCCTCATCTGTGTTTAACACTCTAATAGCTCAGCATTACTCAACCATCTCGTGATGGATCACCGTAAATTTGTAAAAGAGTATTTTTTGGACATTTGTCAAGGTCATCAATCGGTCAGTTCCCATATCAAGATAGAGCTGGTAAACCACGATGAAATTGCCACACACAAAATTGATTCGCAAAATTCGAGTTTTCATCCGATTGCCATCAAATTTTCAGGGATTGAGAAATAACTATTAATCTTACCATTTTACTCGTATTTTATTTACAGTCCATACGCAAATGCCCGCACCTTGGCCTTAACCCCGGCCATAAGATTCTGCACAACCTGTGAATCAACCGTTTTTTGCATGTAAACCCATACTTTCTTCAGTTCCTCGACTGTCTTCACTACCTTAGGTCGTTTAAGAAGGTGCTGCTTCATAATCGCCCAGTCCTTCTCGATGGGGTGGAGCTCCGGAGTGTTGGGAGGGTTGAACATTTTCGGCACGAAATTGACCTTATTGTCCGCATACCACTTCAGCACGTCCTTGGAATAGTGGCATGAGGCCAAATCCAGCCAGAAGATTGTTGGGACGTTGTGGGCCTTCAGGAGAGGAAGCAGCCGCTTCTGGAGGCACTCTTTTATGTACACCTGTCCGTTCATCGTGTCCTGGGTCACGAAAGGTGCACTCCGCTTCCCGCACGTGCAGATGGCTTGCCAAACCAGGAATTTCTTCGCAAATTTGGACATCTTCTGAGTGCGGACATGCTCCGGAACGCTGAACTTATCCTTGGCCGTGAAAAACAGGTTGCCGGGGATCTGTTTGAAGTCGGCCTTCACATATGTTTCGTCGTCCATGATGCAGCATTCAACTTTCGTCAGCATGTTGAGGTACAACTTCCTGGCACGGGTTTTGGCGGACTTGTTCTGCTTCTCGTCGCGATTAGGGGCCTTTTGTACCTTGAACGTTCGAAACCCAGCCTTAGTTTTGGCCTTCTGGACAAAACTTCGGCTTAGGTGCAGCTTCTTAGCCACATCCCTAACGGAGGCGTTCGGATTTCGGTTGAAGGCCCCAACTACGCGGTTGTGATTTTTGGTGTTGCACGGTCTATTATCGCGATTCCCAACGTTTTAGCGATGGAACGATGCGAGAGATCCTTGTTCTCGTGATGAATGCGCAAGATTTTATCACGCACGAGCTGTTCTTTCGACTCCATTTCCGCGAGTTTTGATCACAGGACTTTAAAACTTACAGGATGTAAATAATGCACTATGAACTAAATCCACCCAAATTTTCATTAAATTCTACCCAACGGTTAAAAAGTTAGAGCAATTTCATAGTGTGGCAATTTCATCGTGGACACCCTTGATTAGGGCGTAACAGCTTTTGTAAACAATGACTTCTTTCGATGATGTCTTAAAAGTCAAGGCTCACCCCGCAAAACAACATCACCATCAGGTAGGGTAAGACTTCTCCTACCCGACGGTAATATAGGTTTGCGTGGGCGTGCAATTTCAAAAACCAAAGTCGGTGATGGCTTGAAAGTGGTCTGTTTTTGATCCCGAGATGATGGATTTTTAATTCTTAATACGCCAATCGATACGATTTTTTCTACGAATCTGTTAAATTAAGACTATAGTTTTTCTTCAAAATGTCACTATTGAAAATTTCACGAATGTGCTACTGTTTCTATGATGATTTAAATTATTTCCAATTGCCTGAGAAAAGCGATTTCCCTAACACAGATTTCAAAGTTGAATTCCATTCGGTCTCACCAAACGGTGTTTATTCAATCACCGCGTGGTGAGTGGTGGTGTTCTGCAGAACACAACGAGCTGCAGCCCTCATGAAAACCCATGAGAAGGAGGAAGAAGTCGCACCGCTATTGATCGGAAACAGTAGCTTTTCGTGAGTCGCTGTGGGCCATCTATCTGTGGGAATAAGCCTGTCATACTAAAGAGTACAAACAGAGATAAACCCGTTCAAATTTTCTATTCGTGCACTAAACACAAGCTCCTGCTGCAGTTAACAAATAAGATTTGTTATATAAAAACACGTAGTCCTACGTCCCCATTGCGTACAACCCCATAGAGCTGTCCCTTGTAGTTTTTTTTATTATTCATTTATGGTCACCTATTTTTGGGATTACAGAAACGTTCCGATGTTGGAAACACGTTTTCAATGCCATTAATTTGCTTATTCTCTGCATTTAAAAACTTCAAACTTTGGGTTAGATTTCAGCTTTGAAATTAGCAACGCTTATGGGAGGCTAAAAAGTCAAATTTCACTGTGGCCAAGAACGGAACCATGCTGTAGTTGCACAAAAATCCATAGAAACAGAATGAAAACAGTTCCGAGTAAATACGGGAAGTTGGGTTTGCACTTTTATCTCAGAATTATCTATTTTTAAGTTTGTGTGGCGTATCTCTGAAATCCTGCTAAAAACATGGTATATTAGGGCAAGTGGAAATGATAATTGAAAAATCTCAATGCTGAAATATGGGTGCGATAAAATAGGAAACTTCATAGAGCTGATGAACTCTACTTTTGATGATGTAATTAGATCTATGGAGTTTCTTGTTATATCGCAGCTACACTCCAGCATTCAAATGTAGAAATGACCTTGCTCTCTTACTCCTGGACACATGGAAAATTAAATGAAAGATATTTCATTTATGGAGATGTCCTGGAGACGTAAAAATAAAACAATTATTTATGCCACTAGGGACCCTTGCAAAAAAAATAAACTAATGTAATGTATCTTCATGGATCCAATCGCTTTTTCTATCGCTACTGCTATTGTCAGAATCATAATCGCTGTCAGAATTGTCTTTAAGCTCATGTTCACTATCTGTGTTCTCTTCTGCTTCAGCTATAAAGTATTCTTGCGTTGTAAGACATTTTTGGATCAGACCACATAGCACACTTCATCATGTCAGACAAGCTGTTTTCGGCGGATGTATTAAGCCTCAAATGGGGCCGGGAGTAGTTGTATCGCTTGTGGCACTTTTCACCGCACTGCTCGTCGATGAAATTTGACGTAAATGGCTTCCAAAATAAAAAAAAAGATATTGTAATATACGGAAAGCGAATTAAACTAGAAACTTACAAGCTTTTCGGCAAATTCTGCAAGGTATTTATACTTGTGCATACACGGTGGAAGGTTCCTGATAAAGGGAAATACATTTAAAATTCTCTTTTCAAGTTTTGAATACAGCTCGGTGACTTTCTTTGAATCCAGTTTTCTCGAACTCAGGGACAACGAATTAATGAGCCGGATATTCTCCGATAGTTCTTCGTCAATTTTATGGATAGAAGCAAATACCTTTAGTTGTGCGAGCAATTGTTGGGCCATGTTTCCGTTGTTGGAGTTACTAGATCCTCCAATCTTCGGCCGGTTTATTTGCATTTTAAAATGCTCCTCAAAATGATTTGCAATTTTCCTGGCCCCTGCTTTCACTTCGGGATGTGACAGAGCAGGTTGCCCTTTCACTGTTTTTTTCGCGGATTGCCTTAAAAGCCACTCTATAGCATTTAATTGTGAATGGAAAAATGATGGCCCAATTCTTCCATTTGGTCCTGCTACGCATACTGGACAAGCATGTGTGTCAAAATTACCTACTATTGGAAAAGCGGTCATTTCCATCGATTAAAGTGTAGAGTGCTGACAAGCGAATTTCCAATTTCTTTTCGGCTGTAGACACTACCACAGGTCTGGTTGATCTCATCGACTTCTTCGAAGAACTTATCGTACTTTTTTTCGTCAATTAAAATACATTGATATCGAAAATAATCATCTCCCACACTCTCTGCGTGCACAATGCACACACACACACACAACGTATTCCGCGAACATCAAAATTGAATAATCTTTGATTGATATTTCATCCCTCGTTTCGTTCCTGACCTACATACCCACTCCCCATAGACAAAGGGCGAGAGTAATTTTACGGCAACGAGTTGATTTATTCAGTTGCCATCTCATCTATATAGCCGAAGTTTTACCATCAAAACGGCAAAATGAATCCCATTTCCCTCATCTCGTCCACGTTCTTCACGGAGGCATCTAGATTGTATTATCGCATCATCAAATTAGCTTGGATGAGTAGTTGTTCCCCGAAGACGATAGGGACCTCCACCCTATATAATGGGCTCCAGTGAAGGCAACTCATCTCCAATCAGTATCATCCGGAAATCAAGGCCATGGGAGGGGTTTATCATCTGACATTGATTGATCGGTGCACCCCTTGCTCTGGGTGGAATGCGACCGTTATGTCGCCTGTGGGGAGACATGAATGACACATTTTTAGCAGGCCTTACCTGGGGAGCCCAGTTAATGTGTGCCATATTTCGCAAAAATAAAGTTTCCAGTGGACAAATTGGTAATTGGTTTGGGATTTCCAAGGTTATGCGATTGATGTTGCTGTCAGAATTAATGGGAGAGTTATCAACGCGGCTACTTAATTCCGATGATAATTATCGAAGTTCAGAGAGCAATTCCGTTATTAATTGATTTGCATTCAATTAAGGGGATAAATATAAGTAAGTCGTTAAAAAAATCATGGATTGGTATAAGCACACATTTACTTTTTTTTTACGTAGGACTACGTCTGAGATTTCTATATGGGGGTACACTTTGTGAAAACCAAAAATGGAACATGTAACAAAATTTTGAAAGATTTTGAATGTTAATAACTCAGCTGCCCCTGGACCAATTTCAATAATTTTATCACCAATTGATCAGATATATTTCTACGCATCTGCTAAATTTAAGACTTATTTTTTCAAAATGTCACTATTGAAAATTGCACGAATGTGCAACTGTTGCTATGATAATTAAAATTATCACCGATTGCCTGTGAAAAGCGATTTCCCTAACACAGATTTCAAAGCTGAATTCCATCCGGTCTCACCAAACGGTGTTTATTCAATCCAATCATAATACAACGAATGGCTGCCTGCAATAAGCAAGCTGCAGCCCACATGAGCATCCATAGAAGGAGGAAAAAGCCCCACCATTATTGATCGGAATCAGTAGCTCTTCGTGAGTCGCTGTGGGCATTCTTAGTCAAGCGCGTCATACTAAAGAGTATAAACAGAGAGAACTCCGCTTAAATTCCTATTAGTACGCAAAACACAAGCTCCTACTGCAGTTAACAAATAAGATTTATTATATAAGACCACGTAGTCCTACGTCACCATTGCGTACAACCCCATAGGGTTGTCCCTTGTAGTTTTTGAACTTGTTTTCAGGGCATCAAAATATACATTTTCAACTGTAAACAAAATAAATATGAATACATTTGGTAACGAAGTTGCTGAGCTATTCTTATTTGAAGTTAGTGACTAATGAAGCCGCCCTGGAAAATACATTAAGTTGCAAATACAGATGAAAGAAACGCGGATCGGAACAATCCGCACAGACCTACGCGACGAAATAAGGACTACGATTGAAAACTCGAAACATAGAACTGCAAATCACTCGGCTTCCCGGGCTGCGATAGATTAATCTATGACGAACTTCAACCGCGCAACTTCGAAGCACTGCAGGAACTTTGTTGGACAGGACAAAAGGTATAAAAAAAAAGCGGGCATCGAGCGGCTACTTACTACCAGAGCTGTGGCACCAGCAACGAGCTGGGAACTGGCTTTGTAGAGCTGGGTAAGATGCGTCAATCGCGATCAACGTGAGAATGTGCAAGTTGAGGATTAAGGGCCGTTTCTTCAACTACCGTATGCGTGATAATGTTTGCACCATCGTACAAATAAGGTTCCCGTTTCACCTGTGCATGCAATGCCTTGGTTTTCTTTGCATGCACGTAACCTATAGCTCATACCGTAGTAGGCTGTGTATAAAAGAAAATGATTTACTTAGTTTGACAGTTGCACCATGACGAAGTGGCAGCGTATTCGTGATTGGTCCCATGTGCAAATGTCGCAAAAAGACATTTCAATCGCCGTGGGAGTGTCCCGGTGGACCGTCAAAAGGGGTTTAGACCGAAAAAAAAGGAAGGACAACTATGCGCGAAGGTGGCCACAGGTCGTCCGAAGTCAGTTCGGGTTCCGAGGGTTATCGCTGCTATGAAAAGGAAGATTCGGGTGAATCCAGTGCGTTCAATAAGGAAAATGGCAAAGGAACACGGGATCAGTGACTTTACGGCACGGAAGATCGTAAAGGAAGATTGCGGGGTGAAGTCGAGGGCACGGAAAAAAACTCACAGGATTACCAACCGCATCCGGGAGCTACGAGTCGAACGATGCAAGAAAATCTTGAACTTCCTTAAGCGAAAAAATCCGGTAATCCTGTTCACCGACGAGAGCATGGCAACATACCTCGGAGCACGCGCAGAAGACGACAGGCTACAGTCCCCTGATCTTCAAGTTGAGAAGGAGATAGGTCGGCTGAAGAACAACAAAGCAACTGGTGTAGATCAACTACCAAGTGAGCTATTAAAATACGGTGGTGAAGCACTGGTTAAAGCGCTGCACTGGGTATTTGCCACGATTTGGGAGGAGGAGACATTACCGCAGAAGTGGATGGTATGCCTAATCTACAAAAAGAGCGACAATTTGGATTGCTGCAACTACCGCGCGATCACACTGCTGAGCGCCGCCTACAAGGTACTCTCCCAAATTCAATGCCGCCGCCTGTCACTATTTGCAAGAGAGTTCGTGGGGCAATACTAGGCGGGATTCATGGATGCCCGCACTACCACGGACCAAATTTTCGCGATTCAACAGGTTGTGCAGAAATGCAGCGAATACAACGTGTCCACACATCATTTGTTCATCGATTTAAAATCCGCATACGACACAATCGATCGAGATCAGCTATGGCAGATTATGCTAGAGTACGGATTTCCGGATAAACTGACGCGATTGGTCAAGGAAGGCGACGATGGATCGAGTGATGTGCGTTGTTCGAGTATCGGGACACTCTCGAGTCCCTTTGAATCTCGAAGAGGGTTACGGCAAGGTGATGAACTTTCGTGTCTGCTAATCAACATCGCGTTAGAAGGTGTGATCAGAAGAGCTGAGATAGACGCGAGTGGCACGATCTACAGGAAGTCCAACCAGCTTCTTGGCTTCACCGATGACATCGACATCATGGCACGGAACTTTGAGACGATGGCGGAAATGTAGCTTGGCGGATTGGATTGCCATCGACGTATCGAAGACTAAATACATGAAAGGAAGAGGTTCTAGGGCAGACAATATTAGCCTCCCACCTTGAGTTCAGATTGACGGTGATGAAATCGAGGTGGTCGATGAAGCGTGTACTTATTTGGGCTCACTGGTGACCGCCGAAAATGATACCAGCATGAGAAATTCAAAGAAGCATTAAGGCAGGGAATCGTGCTTACTTTGGACTCCGGAGGACGGGCCGGTGGAATAAAATACGCTGCACACGAAGTTGACTATCTACAAGAGGCTGATTAGACCTCATATGCTCGTGCTCGTTGCTGGACTATGCTCGTGGAGGACCAACGCACCCTTGGTGTTTTCGAACGGAAGGTGTTGCGTACCATCTACGGTGGAGTGCAGATGGAGCAGGCGAATGAACCACGAATTGCCTCAGCTGCTGGGAGAACAATCTTTCCGCCATCATCCACATTGCAAATATTGGGCGAGTACGGTGGGCTGGGCACGTCGTAAGAATCCCGACCCAGTGAAAATGGTTCTCGAAAGCGCCCTAACTGGAACAAGAAGAAGAGGCGTGCAGCGGGCAAGGTGGATCGACCAAGTAGAAGGCGACCTGCGTACCCTTCGCAGACTACGAGGCTGGCGAAGTGTGGCCATGGATCGAGTAGAGTGGAGACGACTTCCTCGGACAGCAGAGGACAACAAGGCCTTAGCCTGATTGGTAAGGTAAGTAAGGTTTGAAAAAACGGGTCGCACGATATACCATCACTGCTTTGACCAAATCGTCTCATTTAAGGGGGTAAGACTCGGTCAACAGGTCTCGTATGCATGACGAAGGCCGATTTTTAAAAAAAAAGATAAACATATTTTTATGTTTTTCATATTAAAAATCGTCAGTTTTTTTTTTATTTTTGTATTAAAAAAAAATGAACTTTTATAATCCGGCTTCGTCATGCACACGGGATTTTGTGAGTATTCACACCAAATTTCAGCCAATTTGGTCCATAAAGTCCTGAGACATCGTGGGACCCGTAAATCCACTCTGTTTCGCTTTGCAAGTTTGACAGTTCGCTTTACGCGTGGAACAAAATTTGGTCAACGGTTTACTATACGAATACGTGTTTACTAATACGAATCGAATTCGAACGCTTTTGAAAAATCGATTTTTCGGTCGATTTTACATATATGTATTCCCTTAACTATGTTAAATTAATCGAATTTTGCAAGAAAAGCACGTTCTCATTAATACCGTTGATTGTACATAATGTAACAATTTGAGTAAAAACAGAACTAATACATGGTTTTCCTACTGTTGATTGGTGGTTTGTACGGATTTTGGCTTTGCAGTTTGACGTGAAAATTTATCGTTTGATCTAGCCAGACTGCATAGTAGACTGATGCAAAATTTGACTTTCGTTTCAAATCGGGTCCTGATTAGCCTCTCAAAGTTACAACTCATTTGGTAAGAAACAGACTACGCACAAGCCATTTGAAGTTTACATGTAAATTACTATGGGAAATCTCAACTTTTTGTTCATTGCCTTCTACTCTTTTTCCATATTGAGCTGCGAAACATGTAACCAGTTGGTTTCAATCCGTGGATTTTCGTTTGTATGAGTTGTTGTTGTTTGGAAAATTCACGTTTTGTTAAACCTAAAACAGTAGACACACACAAGAGCGAGAGGGTTTGTGCCGCTGCAAACAACAACGTAACGTTACTGAAGGGAGGAAAATCTTGACTTTAAAATAACAATGGATGCGCAAATTGGATGATGAATAGCTAGCCATCTTAGATTTAAAAGATTAGGCAGAAGTAATCAGGCGTCCGTGTAGACCGGTATCGTGAAGTGTAGTGCATATTTAATACAACCCCCTCCCCTTGTGGGGTTTGGACTGGAAAGCCTACCTCCGTTCAGGTAATTGATTTTTATTGCCCTGACGGAAATTTCCCTGACTGAATTTGATAATTCTCAGGACCTCTTGTGCTTTTGTACATTTTGTACACCTCGTACCGTAAATAAAACGGCCTTACACGGCTCGGCTCGGAAGTCAAGATGGCTTCAGAGCCTAATAGTAAATGATCCTCGATCGTCCGTCAGGGACGATTCCCTCAGACAGGTGGCCTTAATTGTCAAGGAGGGTCCGGTCTCGGCTCGATCAAGGTGGCCATGCCACGGTCAGCCGATTTTGTCAACGACGGAAGACGCCTGCCAGCCAAACGAGCCAGCAACGCCTGCTGAGCCGTATGTGGCTGATGAACGCCACCAGATCCGCCATTCTCCCAAAGCTGCAACAATACTTTCTGCAGCCCGCGCCGCAAGTTTCCGGCCACACGGTAGTGCAGGAGCAGCCGTGTGGGCCAACGCCAGCATCGCGACGCCGTAGGAGATCCCGCTGCAGCAGTGAGTACTAAATTTTAAACCCTCGCATACACGCCACATATACGTGAAAACCCACAACCGCACGCCACAGAAAAGGGCAAATAAATGTTTTAGAAAATGTGAATATTCCTGTGTTTCATACTTTGTCCGCATAACCCCTCCGAATACGCAGTAACATGCCGGCCATGCGACACAGTTCAGGGGTCTCATGCTACTGAGCTAGTTACCCGGGAATGTCTGGTCATGCCATAGTCACAAACAGTTCGATAGCCATTCTTATAGAAAATTTTCTCAGCTACAACTTTGCTGAAGATTGTTTCTATATAAAACGAGACAGGAAAAAGTTATTAATTATTTAGGAGATTGGTAAACTTATGACATGATCAAGCAGCTGCTCTGTAGGCAACACTGTATTTTGCTACTATGATTTGTGTGTCCTATTCAACGCCCCAGAAACACCAATGTTGCCTGCTGAGCAGTTGATTGAGCATGTTTTTTTTTTTTTTTTTAATTCTTTATTTAAGATTGAGCATGATCATAAGACATCAGCACATTGAACCATTGATAACTTTCGATCCTTCCATTTAATCGAAAAGTGGTCCTCAACAAAGTTGTAGCTGGGAAAATTTCCTACAAGTACAGTTGAAAAAACCGAGAAACAGATCGATATGGTGAATTATTAGAAAGACATGAACAAAAATCTTGGTTTTATCATAGTAATTCCCATACAAACTTCAAATGGTTTGTGCCATCTCAGTTTCTCACCAAATGGGTTCAAATTTTGAGAGGTTAGTCAGGATCCGATTTGGAATCGTTTAAGTATTGTGGAGCGAAAATTTCAAATTTTGCATCACTCTACTGCATAGTCACAACCCGTACAAACCACCAGAACTAATTATTTATCTATGAGAACTAGAAAGATAGGTTTGCATACAATATACAATTCATCATGAAATTCCGGTGTCCATGTTAATGGGTGAACTGATGTCCATTATGACACACCATCAGCTAGAATCAAAAAAAAATTCTCCACGTGTAACACGTGCTGCTACCCGAGCACAGTCTGAGACCAAATTGAAAACTAAATTTTATGTTATCATGGCGCTGATAATGATTACTCAGGTTGCTGTCGTTAAGGTCAGGTAAATTATCAATATTGATGAATACTAACTCTTCTATCAGTGAGAGTAATCAATTTGAAGCTCTGCAAAGGCAATGAAAACAAATCTGGAGCAACATATTTTTGAAAACTAAATGTACAGTAAAATGAAAACATAATTTGTTATCAAATTTGTCAATCGCGGAAAAACTGAAATCAAATTATGGTTTCAGTTTGAAGTTGATATTAAATTTTGATTTCGATTTGTTGTCATTTTGATGCTGGACTTTGAGCGGGTTTAATCATTTGATTAATCAGTTCACACGATTGACACATTTTATAACACATTTTGATATCATTTTGCTGTACATTTGCTCTTCAAAAACATGTTGTTGCAGTTTTGCTCTCACAGGAAAAATGTACATTAAATTGAGTTTTCAGTTTGCTCTCACTGATAGAAGAATTAGTTTTCAATGTGATGTCATTGATATTTTATCCGTTAAAATTACCAAAACGACAGCAACCTGAGTAATCATTATCAGCGACACCACAACATCAAATATAGTTTTCAGTTTGATCTCATACTTTGCTCGGGTAATCCACTGAAGGGTAACCGGACTCAAACATATTTTTCCCTTCGTTCTCATCAAGGTCAACAAGTCGTAGTTTCGTTTATGGGTTGGCTTGTTGCTCAGTAGGTATTATTTAGCACCTAATTTTATATTGTCGAATCAGTTTCGTTGTAGTGATTCGATTTAGTGTTATTGTTGACAGGTGTTCTGGATCCGAGTATAGTGTATTTTATACCGGGAGAGTAGTAAGCTTTCTTGATTTCAATCGTCAAAAAATGTGTTCTATTAAGTATGCTAGACAATTGGGTTCTTTAGAAGTATTGATGTAAATGCATATTCGTAATCTGCATTAAACATGGAACCGAAATCCAAAATTTCTTCAATTTTGGTACACTGGAATATTTTAAATATGTAAGTGCAATTACATTAGCAAAAACCACCATCTTAGCCCTCCTCGGTGAGTCTTTGTATGGGAGTGAGTTCTCAATTTTTTAGTTTAGTATCCAAAAGTGAAGTTATTATTTTGCTTTAAATCTTGATTTAAACGAGATGAAAGTCTACGGGATTGAAAAAAAGTATATCGATTTTTGCTCAGATGATGTATAATAACGTATGTATAAGAGATTAGTCCTATGTATGTTTCAATGACTATGGCTGGGTAATGGTCAGTACATTCTAAATGTGGAGCCTTCATAAACAGAAAACCATTGTTCCCTCTTTATAAAGCATAATGGGAGATAGGAAAACGTAGTCATTTTCCTCGTCCTACAAAATCTTCGCGTACCGTACTTAGCGCGTTAAATCGCTTCATCAGCAAACCAAGACCCCATCATCAAGACCATGTCACGTACCACAGCAGACTCATCAATCCCGTCATCAGCGTTCTTCTCGCTTCACCACAGTGTACATATTCTTTGATCCGTGCTATTTTTCTTTCGCTATTATCCTTTTTATACCACTCCAACCAACAACAAGCCGAAAAGGAAAGGAAGCGTAAGTTTATTGTAAACAACCTCCAAGCCGGGTGTATGATAGAGCTTTCTTGTAACATAAAAGCTGACTTTTTGGCTGCTGGTCTTCTCCGCTATCGCCGGCCACGACGTGCGAACGTGTTTTTTTTCTGTTCTGTTATTGATTCCGGTATCTATCACCGTGGAATTACAGCGGTATTATTGGATGGATTAGTGTCTGCCGTGTGTGGTGAACTCCGAGTTAGGTCGATAGTGAATGATGATTTATTTCAGTTTCGTCTTACATAAGGCAGAACCAACGGTTGGAGGATTAAGTTGCTTGAGCCAGGTGCCCACTGTTGTGGCGGCGTTGTGACATCTGCTGCACACTTAGATATTAGGGTAGACAACTACTTCGGCCTAATCATTCATTTTGGGTCTATCGAGCAGAAAACATAAAATAAATCCATGATTTCGGCGTTAGCAAGTCAATAATGCGTTTGGTACGAAGTCAATAAGTACGCGTGATGTGAATGTTTGTACCCTTCTTCTACTCCTTCTTCTTCTTCTTCTTCTTCTTCTTCTTCTTTTTTCTTCTTCTTTGCATTTGAAACTCATTGCACTCTCAACTTAGTATTCTAGATGCATTTCCGCAGTTATTAATTGAGAGCTTTCGATGCCTGTTCCATTTTTGCATTAGTATAATTGTGTGGCAAGTACATTAAACATTACATTAGTATAATTTTGTGGCAAGTACAATCATATTTTTATACCCAGGGAAGTCCAACCCAAAACATTCCTAGCCCGGACCGGGAATCGAACCCAGCCACCACTGAGCTAAGGGAGGCCCCAATGAATGTTTCCACCCATTATTCTCAAAAACAAAACAAGCGCTCCGTCCGAATCAATTTGTATCTTCATCCGAACTGTTCGGTAAAATGCTGGCAATTCAATTTATTTCAGAGTTGGTTGGAAATGCTATCTAATATCAACATGAAGCTTTATAGCGAATTCGTTTATTGTTGGGGTTAACACCAGTTCCAACCCAGTGCGAAACCGAACTTTTTGTCAGTGTGAACCTCAACCTGAGCTAGGTTTGAAAAACAAACGAGCAAACTGACGTTTGTCAGAAAACAAGCAGACCCAATCTTGATACCCGATCCAGGTTGGAACTGAACAATAAACGAATTCGCTATTAGTGTGATAATTTATTAGCTAGAGAAGGTTCCGAAGAGGGTAGTTTGATAGTTCCGCTAGAGTACGGCAGTGTGAAGATTGAATAGAAGTTGAAAATTAGTGAAGAGCCATTAATGCGACAGTACTACACTCAGAATAATTTTCACGTAAATGCTACGTGAAAGTGTACGTAGATTTTTTCCATCGTACTTTTCATATAAGATCTACGTGATTCTCATGTAGGGGCACTCATTTCATGAAGCTTAACTGTTACAGGATTATCACATAGAAGCTACGTGATTTGTTCGGTTACATTCATTGGAGGATTTTATACACTTATTTCCGTAATAAGTAGATACAATCTTTACTTGAATTGATAGTAGTATCATTTAATAATGTTCTTTTAATTTATTCAAATATTCCGCAGACCGCATTCTACTTGGTCGATCCATCTTGCCCGCTGTGCACCTCTTATTATTGTTTCTGTTGGGTCGCTTTCGAGAACCATTTTCACTCGGTCGTCGTGCAGCATTCTTACGACGTGCCCAGCACACCGTAGTCGCCCAATTTGTTCAATGTGGACGATGACGGAAAGATTGTTCTCCCAGCAGCTGATGCAATTCGTGGTTCATTCGCCTGCTCCATCTGCACCCCACCGTAGATGGTACGCAACACCTTGCGTTCGAAAACACCAAGGGCGCGTTGGTCCTGCACGAGCATAGTCCAGGTTTCGTGGTGGTAGAGGACCACCGGTATAATCAGCGTCTTGTGATAGTCAACTTCGTGCGGCGGTGAATTTTATTCGACCGGAGTGTCCTCCGGAGTCCAAAGTAGACACGATTCCTTGCCATAATGCGTCCTTGATTTTATCTGCTGGTATCATTTTTGGCGGTCACCAGTGAGCCTAAATAAACGAACTCATTGACCACCTCGATTTCGTCACCGTCAATCTGAACTCGGGGTGGGAGGCTAACATTGTCTTCCCTAGAACCTATTCCTTTCATGCGTTTTGTCTTTGATGACAAATCCAAACCACCTAGCTTCAGCCTTCAGTCTGATGTACGTTTCCGCCATCGTCTCAAAGTTCCGTGCCATGATGCCGATGTCATCGGCGAAGCCAAGAAGCTGAAGATCGTGCCACTAATGCAATCCAACTTGTCACCCTTTTTGTAGATTGGGCATACGACACCTTCCATCCACTCCTCCAGTAATATCTCCTCCTCCCAAATCTTGGCAATTACCCAGTGCAGTGCTCTAGGCTTTGCTTCACCAGCGTATTTTAATAGCTAACTTGGTAGTTGATCTACACCAGTTGCTTTGTTGTTCCGACCGATCTCCTCCTCAACTTCTTGAAGATCAGGGGCCGGTAGCCTGTCGTCTTCTGCGCATGCTCCAAGGTCTATTGCCGTGCCACCTTCGTTTTCTGCTGCTTCACCGTTGAGGTGCTCGTCATAGTACTGCTTCCACCTCTCAATCACCTCACACTTGTTCGTGAGAAGGTTACCGTCCAAGTCCTTGTACATATCGACTTGTAGCACGTAGCCTTTGCGTGAACTATTTAGCTTCTCGTAGAACTTCCGGGTGTCGTTTACGCGGTACAGGTTTTCCATCGCCTCGCGATCTCGGTCTTCCTGCTGACGCTTCTTTCTTCGGAAAACCGAGATTTGTCTGTTCCGCGCTTGTCTGTATCGCTCCACATTCAATCTCGTGCGGTGTTGCAGCATTCTCGCCCGTGTTGTATTCTTCTCATCTACTAACCAGTGTTGTGAAAATATCAAAAGATCTAATCTCACCAATGTGCATAATCTCATTTGAGTATCGTAGACCAAAAACTCAACACGCAAACAACAGCAGATGACAAGCTGTGATACGGTTGCTATGATATCATGCTAACAAAACTCCCCGGCTACAATTCTAACCAAACTGTGTTGAGTTTGAGCTTCAACATTTTTGCTGTACATCCGAACACGAAACGAAACTTCCATCACTGCTGGCAGCAGTAACTTCGTGTCTGCCATCTGTGAAGCGTAAAGAAAGATAGCAAACTATGCTTTCTCTTTCTAAGAAAACGATGTGCAAAGGAATCATTTTGTGGTAAGTCAACTCGTGGCTGCAATTTTACATGCTCTGAATAGTCTCGCAATATCAAAGGAGCTTGTAAAAACAATATCATGCTTGATATTTTATTCCAATATCATGCCTGATATTGGGAGCAGTGCTGCGATTTGTCATTTTCATTGAGAAAACTTTAGTGGATATAGACAAAATTCATTTCAGCAGCAACACTGATAGAACTGAAAATCAAAATTTCCTTTGTCAAAATCTCAGTCTTTTCTTTGTCAGTGACAAAGATTCCCTTGGTGAAAAAACTGTGAATTTGCGCATTCTGTGTCACATTATTGTTCTCCAGGCTGATAATGATGATGATTCGTATTCACTTTGATGGTTCTATGTAACTGTTTTGCTAAATTAATTTGATTTCGATAGTAATTCAGCAAATGAAAAAACTGCACATCGTCGTCACTGATAGTAATATCACTGACAATTGATATTGATTGCTACTGATGGTGACTCTCTGCTGAAATGAGTGACCAGGGTTGTTTTGTTATTATCAGTTTTTAGTGTCGAAATTTTGCAGCACTGATTGGGAGCCCTTGAGAGCGAAACAAAATCATTTGAGTGAGGATTATGCCATCACTGCTACTAACAGCCATTTCTTCGGTCAGGGATCGCAGTACCTAGTGCCACTGCAGCGGTACTACCTATGGCGGAACGGATGTCCCTCCAGCCATGTTTAAGAGAAGCTGTGCCAAAATGCTCTTCCGTGGGTAGTGCAACTTCTAGCTGCTGCGCGTAGTCCTGGGCGTCCCGTAATTGCTCAATGTTGGTTCGCGGCGTTCGACTTCGACGAGTGTTATGCACCTTCGAGAGTTTTGAGCGCATGCAAACTGCAACTAGGTAGTGGTCCAAATCTTTGTTCACATTGTGGAACGTGCGGACTAGAGTGATGCAAAATTTGAAATTTTCGCTTCACAATACTTAAACGATTCCTTTTCGGATCCTGACTAACCTCTCAAAATTTGAACCCATTCGGTGAGAAACTGAGATGGCACAAACCATTTGAAGTTTGCATGGGAATTACTATGGTAAAACCAAGATTTTTGTTCATGTCTATCTAATAATTCACCATATCGGTCTGCTTCAAAAGTTTTCAACTGTACTTGTAGGAAATTTTTTCAGCTACAACTTTGCTCAAGACCATTTTTTAATTAAATGCAAGGATCGAAAGTTATCAATGGTTCAATGCGCTGATGTCTTATGATCATGCTCAATCAACTGCTCAGCAGGCAACATTGGTGTTTCTGGGGCGTTGAATAGGACACAAAAATCATGGCTACTATGTCACACTGCAAAATACAGTGTTGCCTACAGAGCAGCTGCTTGATCATGTCATAAGTTTACCAATCTCTTAAATAATTAATAACTTTTTCCTGTCTCGTTTTACATAGAAACGATCTTTAGCAAAGTTGTAGCTGAGAAAATTTTCTATAAGAATGGCTATCGAACTGTTTCGCAGCTCAATATGGAAGAAGACTCGAAGGCAATGAACAAAAAATTGAGATTTCCCATAGTAATTTACATGTAAACTTCAAGATGGAAAATTTTCAGCCATCAATTTTTGCTCCGTTTTTTCTCGACTTTTGTGAAGTTGAAATTAGATTTCGCTTATGCTCCCGCTCCAGAAATTTGTGGCATCGCGAGTGATAGTTTTTAAGTTCAGTTTATTTATGAGGCGTTGTATGATTTTATGAGCGGTCGCTTCGTGTTTGCGTCAAGGAGCAATTGACTATATTAAACCTGAGGATTGTACTTAGATAAGATTAGTTTTAGTTTTTAGTTTTAAGATATCAATTGTTATACTGACATGCAGGTTAAAAAACCTGTTTAAAATACTGAATTGCCAAGACATGAACAATGTAAAAACACTTAGATATATATCATAACAATTAAGGCTGGTACGTTATTGCAGTAACTGGAGCACCTAGGTTAAAATGAAATGTAATTTATTTTGAATTTGGAACAAATAAAGAGTTAAAAAAAAAAAAAAAAAAAAAAAAAAAAAAAAAAAAAAACCTGAGGATTGATCCCCGTAAGGCGGGTCAGAGCTGCTTGCAAAGGATTCACTTGGACTGATTTGGTGAGATTGTTCCTTTTTTTTTACTTTTATCTATTTAAACTTAATTTCTATGAATCCGTAGCATTTGGAATCATTTGATTCGGATGAGACTTAACTTTCATCCTATGGATTTTAGACATCCTATTTTTTTTAGGAGACATCCTACTAAATACGTGCCATCTACAGAGCAGGAATTGCTTTGATGATGGAAGTGTACACGCAGTACCAATATACATTTTATATCGGTACTACGTGTATGCGGGGCGTGTTGTAAGTTCATGCATTGTTTCTTCTCATTGTAGACAGCGAATAACGAATAGCGAGCAAGGGCGCTATAACCTAGGCGAATACAGCATTCCCTCCGTATGGGTTGCGTCCGCACACCGCTCTCTGTTGTCCTTCGACTGAGGTCGGCTGGATCGATTGAGGGATGGCAGTGGGTGGGCGGTGCCGTCCACGCTTGTACGGAGGGAGAACTGTACGCTCGAACACAAGGGGTAAATACCTGTGTTCCATCCCAGGAGATCGGACAACCAAGGAGTGTACATTAACTTTCTTAGCTCTGTCACTCCCAACGATTTATATAGTCTATTTTCAAATCCTGCATGCGGAGCGGTTGGTACGGTATGTCCCCGCTCTTTAATTACCTGTGGATTAAATGTTAACCACTGTCTATACTTATTAAGTAGACATGGTAAACATTCACTTCCACAAAAATTAACTAAACGCTACACAGTAGGCCTGGCCGCTTTATTGTTTGTTTCACATCCTTGATGTGCAGCAGGCATTAATAATGACAAGAAAAATGATAAATGTATTTCTATCATTTTCCAGGATTCTTTCAAGTACTGGCTGTGTATGTGTAGACTAGACTAGACTAGACTAGACTAGTAATTTACATGTAAACTTCAAATGGCTTGTGCGAAGTCTGTTTCTAACCAAATGAGTTGTAACTTTGAGAGGCTAATCAGGACCCGATTTGAAACCATTTAAGCACTGTGGAGCGAAAAAGTCAAATTTTGCATCAGTCTAGTGCGGACGTTGATAATGTCGGAGAAGAATTTCCCGTCGATTAGAACGTGGTCTATTTGGTTTTCTGTGTGTTGGTCAGGTGATCTCCAGGTGGCTTTGTGGATATCCTTGCGGAGAAAAAAGGTACTTCGTACTACCATTCCTCGAGAGGCTGCAAAGTTCACGCATCGTTGGCCGTTGTCGTTCGATACGGCATGCAGGCTGTTGTCCCGTCCTACCTGAGCGTTCATATCGCCGATGACGATTTTGACGTCCCGTTGCGAACAGCCATCGTACACCTGCTCCAACTGCGCATAGAACGCTTCTTTCTCGTTTTCGGGTCTCCTTTCGTGTGGGCAGTGCACGTTGATGATGCTGTAGTTGAAGAAACGGCCCTTAATCCTCAACTTGCACATTCTCGTGTTGATCGCGATTGACGCATCTTACCCAGCTCACAAAGCCAGTTCCCAGCTCGTTGGTGGTGTCAGTGCCCCACCTGTTGACTATGCCCCTCTTACCCCTACATAAAAAGCTTGATGGTCTAGTCGAAAGCATAGACAGAACACGGAATAAAAAAGGCAAAAAACGATTACCTACATCGTCTGCGATGTCGACTTATATCATTCGCTGCGGGATTGGCTGCAGAGGATGATAGGAAATGTAACTAATATTCAATGTAATAGATTTTTGGTTTGCGTGTAGAACTACAAGTATTAACAAAATCATCCTCTTTTTATAAACCTTTAGCATTCTTGCATTTTCTCAACTGCGTTCCAACACGACAAAGGTTTGATTTTAGTTGGACCCAACTAGATTCAGCATCCATAAAGCACCAATCAACTTGGAGGTTAAATTTTGTCAGACCCAATTAGGTATGGCATCTGCTCAGAGACTCAATAACCTACTAGGCGACAAGGAGGTTAAAATTTGTCACAACCAACAACGTCTAGCGCCTTCTCAAAGATTGAAATTGATCTTTACCAACCCTCTGGTCCCAATTCAACTCAGGGATGTGTCAAAACCCAGTGGAAGTTGAATATTTATTGACCATTACAACACCCTTGCTCAACTTGATTTTCGAATATGAGTCCACTATGACTAAGTAGTTCACTTCGAAAAGCGAAGATTTTTTCTCGTGATTCCCCGTTCTGAAGTGCTTTTAATGAAGAACAACCCTAATAAAAATAACCATAACAGAGAGCTTAACGACGTGTTCGGGGTATCATCCAAACCAGTTTACCCATCCGGGATACAATTCGTTTATGGTATTTGTTTATTAGGGAATCCCCAGTTTAGTTTTCGTGAAGTGGATTTTAGTCTAAAAATGTTAGTTTCTGCTAAATTGGAACGCCTTTGGATACGGTTGTTTGTTCTCTGTTTTGTGGTGCGTTCACGTTCATAGTTTTCGGCTGCATTACGCGCTGCAAGGTGCGTGAAAGAGTTCGGCACAATCGGTGTTGATGTTGGCTCGCTGCTTGAAACTTTTTTTTGTGTGTTCGAAAGAAATTGATCGAAAGTGTACCAAAAGTGCTTCTGAACGTGTTTCGCAGTTGGGAGTGGTGAAGTTCGTAAATTCGCGGTTTATGTTCAGTGAAAATTCCACATCACAAAATTGCTCAACGAGTTCCCTTTTTTTGCCGTTTGATTTGGTGAGTTCGTTCCAGTTGAAGATTGTTCTTATACATATCTCGATTGCAATTTCGAGGGGACGTCCGGAGAGCTTTGAGATTTAGGCGTTGTTGCTTTTGCGGGCAGACGAGTTGGTCGCCGGTAAGGTCCAGTAAGTGCTGCCAGCAGATGAATCAAGAGGTATTCGAAACAAAATTGGTAAGAAATGTCCATTAAAATCGTTTTATTACAGTTAAACAAATTTCAAAACTATATACGTGCCAGATTTGGAAATAATATTTTTTGAATCTGGAAGTGTGTTTATGATACCATTATCCATTTGATAAAGGTAGAGTGAACATGCGGGGCTTATTGTAAGTAAAAGTGACCTCGGAGTGGTCGTGAATTACCAGGCATTCTGAAATGGGTCACTGGAGCTGCAATAGAGCTAACACCTTCTAACTCCCGGACTAAACCTGCTTTAATTGAAGGGTAATAAAAAGCAGTTTTCTTCCATAATAACACTGCCGGACAGTGGGGGTTAGATTGTACACACACACACATTACAACACCCTTGCTCAACTTAGCAACCGCAAGTTCGTAATTTTTTTTTTGCGTAGGACTACGTCTTTCGGGAAGATGGGGGTACACTTTATGAAAACCGACAAATGAAATTATGAAAGATTTTAAACGTTAATAACTTAGCTGTCCCTGGACCAATTTCAAAAAAATTATCACCAATGGATAAACTGACTGTTGATTTTTAAATTTAAACTATTGAAAAAGTGGTAAATTTCAAGCATTGTCCAAAAGTTTCAAAGTACCTAACAAATCCACCAATTACGAACATGCATATGCTGCTTCCCCAACACAGTCATCAGAGAATGGTTCCTAGATGAAACAAGTCGAAGTAACATTCGACTCCGATCTTCGGGCATGTACGAATACGGAGGATGCAATTGCGGAACATTTTCCTGCCAATTCAGAACCACACGCCCCCAACGACCACACAAAATGCTCTCCGTTTTTTTCCTTGGATTTGCGCAAAACCGTCACGGCCATGGATATCGTCTACACTCTGTAGCGACAGGGACGCACTCTGTACGATTTTGGAGGTTAAAACTTATCACCAACGTAACAAAACGGCCCTTTTTCAGGGCCACCAAGTTCATTTCAGAAAAGAGTTAGAATAATATTTATATAGAGTAACCCATGATTCACCCTTTCAATTTGTCACTAAATACATGATGATGCAAAAATCAAATAATTTTTTAGGGAAATAAATTATGTTCTATTTGTAGTCTTATCGGCGGGTTAAATTTATTCCGTTTCACTTTCATAAACTGAGAAACCCTCATCGTATGCATTCTCCTGCTGCGCGACATCTTCGAAATCGTCCGAACCGTTAAATAATACAGAGTACAGAGAGTATAGACTTAAAGAGAGTACAGAGAGTACAAAAGGAGAGGAGCCAGTGCCGCTACTTGATAGTAAACTACTCATGATGGGAGGAGTCTGTGTAATTTACCGGTGTGTGTCAAAAAGAAAGGCAATCAAAATCTCATTTGTTACATGCATGGAGCATATTTTTGATTTCGCATAAATCAGCCAATTGTTTATGCCAACTATAGCTCAGTGTTAAACAAGGGGACATTTCACGCGATGGTAAAAATTCAGATTTTTTCTGTGTATAGGAGTTTGGTTTGACCTTACAGATGACCCATCTTTGCCGGGTTCAATACAAACCATATTTATAGTTCCTCAACAAAAGTCAACAATTTGTTCTGGTTTAGAATTGCATGTTTCGTCTCTAGCAAAGTAACACTAATTGGCCTATAATAACAAATGGCCCAATCTCGCACATCTGAGTGTCTGGTGATCGCAAAACAATATTTTCTAATTTACTTCGTTTTCGTTTCTCTCTGTCGTTTCAGCATCACTCCATTCTTCGGCCTCACTCGCATCGCACATATTTCATCTCATCAACGGAGAGAAAAACCTCCCGAAAACGAAAAGCCCTGGAACAATAATCGGAACAATAAAAGCCAACGATTCTCACGCCCCCTCTGGCTGTTATTCAAGTACTGAAAAAAAAGATCATAAACCAACGAGAGACACATTTCGTGGCGGCAACGGAGTGTGGAAAGATCATAAAAAAGCTCACCCTCGGTCAGAAAGACTCTTACGCACTCGGTCACCAGACACGACCGTTATTACATCACATCCCTCTCCCCCGAAAAGAAAAAAAAAATAAAGCTTTAAGTATTATTAAGTCACCCGAAGCAAAAACCATTGCGTACTTTCGGATCCGGAGCACCGGTTGACTTCCCCTAAATCAGTGGGACAACAAGACAAATCTTCTCGACGTGACCAATCCACGAACCCGGTGTGGCGTGATTAGATTGATAGATTACAATTTAATCGGGCTGTCGTCTTTTATACCCGAGAATAGCACGCAGCAGCAAGAAAAAACCGCAGAAAGGAAACTTCTGCTGATTTCGACACTAATTAGCGGGAGCACTCTCGAGGAGAGCAAAAGCGAAAAGCCTCAAAATGATTAACATTGCCGGTGTAATCAGTATTGTTTTGTTCTATGTCTTGATATTGGCCGTCGGAATATGGGCAGGTCGGAAGAAGGAAGCCGGAAACGATTCCGAGGAGGAAGTGATGCTGGCCGGGCGATCGATCGGACTGTTTGTTGGTATTTTCACGATGACAGGTAGGTGGCGCTTTCTTCATGTTTTATTGGGGGCCTATAAAAGCAAACTTTCGCATCACATGGGTAACCTCGTGGGTGGAAAATAATTATGAATTGGTTTCTGCCGTGCAAACAGGTGATCGCGTAACGTGATTCGTACTGCAGCTTTAAGCACCATCTCTTCGAACGTTTCTTGCTGGCGGCCCTCGCAACTTCTCCGCCACTCATCCAAAATCTTACCCTTCACGAACTCCTGCTTCCTCTTCTGGGCCGACTTCGAGAGCAATCACTAGCGGTTTGTACGACTCCAACAAACTTTGTGTGTATTGCTTCTAACTCCCACTGGCCAGCAGTGTTATTATGGAAGAACTCTCTCTACAATGTCACATTTATGGTCATTGTAGACAGCTTTAGTCCGGGAGTTAGAAAGTGATGGCTCTATTGCAGATCCAGCAACTCATTTCAGAATGTCTGGAGAGTCGTTTTTCGTTGTTCAAAGTTCTCATGATATCAATACCAACCATACCTAAACCAAAAAGCACTCCGCGTATTAATTACCGTTGAATTCCTTTTGGAATTTCCTTGCAACCCCTTCTAAGAATTTAATTGGAATCCTTCTTAGAATTCCCTTGAGCCTATCCGGAGACTTTTATTTCTTTGAAATTTCTTTTAACTCTATTTAAAACAGCAGAAATCTTTCGAAAATTTATTTTGAAACCCTTTGGAGCATTTTAAAGAATTTCTTTCTAATTATCAGCAAATTTTTTGCAATCAATTTTGTTGGAGTTCTCTTTCGCACTATGGTTGAAATTATTGCCAGAATACTCTTAGAACTCTGTTTCTTGTTGAATTATGATCATAATTCTCTTGGAATTCTTCTTAAAATTCATCTGTCAAACAAATCTCTTCAGAATCACGTAGGGATTTTCCGCAAAGTTTTGTTTTTCACAACTCCTTTTTAAATCTTCTAAAATTACTTAACAATTTAATTTCGAACTTGCATTCTTCTCCACTGAAATTCATCTAACAATTTCTAAGGATATCATGTCAGAATTATTCTGGAAATCTGCTCAGATTTTCTCCTTCGAAAACTGTGTGGGAATCCTTTTCAATATTTGTTTGAAATCAACACTTAGAATTCTTTTAAATTTTACTAACAATTCCAGGGTTTTCCCGCTAGATTCTATAGATTGTTATGTAATATTTTATAGCATTTAAAATGCTTCAAATTCTCAAAGCATGACAATTATGACTCCACGACTCATAAGAATGATATTTTTTTTTTCAAATCTGTGATCTTGAAATTTTTTCAAAATCTCACATTTAAATTATTTTTACTCCAAATCGTACATCACGAAGATTGTTTTCAATCACAATTTTTGAAAAAAGTTCTAGTTTCAGACTCTACACAAATTTTAAAGCTCCAGAATCTTGGGAATCTTCTTAAATCACTTTTTTTTTATCTTTTCAGTAAATCCCTTTCAGCACGTTCTTAAAAATGCGTACAATTTCCTTTTTTTTGTTGAATATTAACAACCGGGAGTTTTTTAAAGATTTGAACCGGGAATTTGAAAATGAAAAATTCTCTGGCCACCCTGATGTATGTATCTTCGTTATCAAATGAATATTGGCATTACATACACGCTACCAGGATCGAAAATATTCTTTTCAAACCTGGCACGTATTTAGTTTAAGTTTTATTTTTTAAATTTTACAATGTATTTGGACTAGTCTCACCATGTTTATTTGATCCTCCAATCCCTGGGTTGATTTTCTCTAAGCTTTGCATCTCATTTCGTGATGCACCTTTGTCGTAATACTTCCTTCAACGTACACAAATCGTCTTGCATTGCCATGGTCATCTGGGAGGAAGTTCGCTTCTAGTGCTTTCCCCAGGTACCTTTCGCGGCCACCAGCTACTACCCGTCCAGTCTTGGGCGTATCCAGCGAGGCATCTTTCATATTGCTCGAAATCTCCGACACGAAAAATTTGCAGATTCACGGTAACGTCGGCCACCGAATCAGCACAAAAACTCGCGACGGACACATTATCTACACATTCCCGGCCTAATTCACCAACCGGTCCGATCTCGCTTGCCGAAAGTGTAGCATCCGAACTCGGAGAACCGGGTTCCCGGGAGGCAATAAAAACCGACACCGAACAGTTGAATTAAAGCTGCGCAGTATATTTTAGAGGTTAGATTCAAGGTCAACACGATGTATCACTAAATGATAACTTTATGAACACTTGAAACCAAATGTCTGCACACAAATTAACAAATTTACAGCAAAAATGTTTAATTCATAAAACAGTAAAAAAGGGATTATCTTCCATTTAATTCCACCTAAATAATTTTGGTATCCATGAAAGATACGTATTTCGACTACAATGTGCAGTCTTCATCAGTGACATGGGTTAGGTTTTTGTCAAGTGGGAATGACGCATCGAACACAATCGTCGCAAAATGTGGATCTTGTTTGACAACGATCCTCGTTCATTATAGCCTTAAGAACACTCCACACGATAGAAGTTTCGTCAAACGGCGCCGGTGGTGTAGTGGTAAGCGTGATTACCTCTCACCCCAGCAGGTCTGGATTCAATCCCAGTCGGCGCCGCCGGGATGTTCTGAGGCATAACATCTCTGATCACGCCTTCCTTCGGATGGGAAGTAAAGCCGTTGGTCCCCGGTTCATGAGTTGATGGGTCGATAGGTAGGGTCCAGGTGTGGGAGCTGCCTTCCTGGCACGTCGGTAGCACTGGTGCTCAGCACGGAAAACAAGATCGACGGAAAAAAACAAACCAAAGGAAAAAAAAACGAAGTTTCGTCAATATTTTCAATATGCTTATGTCAATATTTTCAACAATATTCTCGGGGGTCATCAATACAGGGTCGCTCCTCTTTAACATTGTTGTATCCGATGGAATATTCGGAGTCAAATCACAACCACAAAAGGTGGTGCATCAGTATGATTGTCAATACTTTTGAGTATTGACAATATTGTTGCCCGTGTGGTGCTTGCTTTTGAGCTTGTCCCACATCTCCTTTGCACCAGCAGCTGCTGGCTATCATCACAGTATGCAGTTTGACACTTTTATCATAAAGCGTTCTTTCCAATTCAATAACTTTTCTCGATAAAAGTGTCACTCAAGTCCACACAATCGCACTTCCAGTTTTCAGAGTCCAGACTCATCAATCAACAAAAGTTTACTTTCGCGCCCACACAGGAGGGAAACACAAAAATAAACATTCCTACTCGAACAAAACAACCCACTCGCGATTCCAACTTGCCGTTTCGTATTTCGTCCCGTACCACAGCTACAGACTTGGTCAAACTTCACTGCCAACAGCACAATCTTCAGACAAAATCTTTCAGCTGTAAACACAACAGCTCTTGTACCCGCCTGGGGAAATCGTCTCGAAACGATTCCCACAATATTTCAACGCAGTCCAAACAAAATTTAACTTTTGTAAGAGTCACTGATAAAAGTATGTGGAGCCTCCCTTAGATCAGTCCTCGGGGAAGTTTACCGAACGAAAATAAAAATTTTGTTCCACCTCGTTTTTATTTTTCTATAATTAAAAATCCCAGAAAATAAGCATTTTAGAATCTTGAGAATATTTACATGTAAAAAAAGTTTTTCAATCTCATTATGAAAAAAAATGAAAAATGTTTTTATATATGAATTTTCTGATTATCAAAAACGCCTGTTGCTAGCTATGTAAACAGTTTTTAGATTCATGTGATAGGGAACAGCCGTTTACCTTGTTTTGGAAACTTCGACCAAAACAATATGTGTTTACTAAAGATTCATAGGCATTGAATGTTTGCGCTTCATGAAAACAGCAAATTTTTATTTGACCATTAAACATGATGACATTTTTGAGTAATTAAGAACTTACGTAAATTTGGCTTCCTGCAGAATAAACAAGGTGAATACACTTGCGTCCGGTTTTCAACACACTATTTGATGAATTTGATGATGAATTCCTATAACCAACAGTTACTGACTGATACTTCAACGAACTTTAGCAACTCTCTTTGTTCAAATCAGGTATAATATCTTCAACACATATCTATATATACCTAAAATCGGTTTTTAAAATGCGTTATTAGGTATAGATAGTGGCGACGATCGCCCGAACGATCTGTTTCATACTGTCGACCAGATCGTTTGACGTTTCAACTCAGACGACACCTTGATTTTAATAAACCTAATTTAATTTGATTTTATTATAATATAGATCAGTGCAGTGTTGGGAAAATATCAAAAAATAAAATCTCACCAAAGCCCAAGATCACGCTTGATTTTCGTAGACAAAAATCAACAAGCAAACTACTGCCTTTGATTTTGCAAGCTGTGATATAGGGAAGAGCGCTACTTCGTCGTAATCGCCCATTTCCGTTCTATCGAGCAGAAATCATCAATAATATCAATGATTTCACCATGCACAAAACAATAATACGTTTGTTCCGATGCGTTAGTTCATTAGCTACGACATAAATCCTATTAGAGCGCATTGTATGCATATTTACGCTCATTGATCTCAAAACCTCCTAGATGCTCCTAGCGCATCCCCTTTTTCTCCGTTTATCCGTAGGACGAAGGAAATCTAATGGCGTTTCAATGCGTTTGGACGGAATTGAAACGCGTAGGACGAATTTAGAAGCAAGAAGCAGTGTTAGATTTTTAATAATATCTCAACATTGTTTGACTCTTTATCAAATCCAACGGTACGTATGGAAAGGTGGATAAATTTAGAAGTTATCTTTGATGAAAACATTCCATGTTTTGTTCAAACGCTTTCCAAAAAGCGTGGTAAAGTGCGGGATGTCCTTAGTAGGACGGAAATTAGATCAAAAACTCTAGCAGCTCGGAATATCAAGCTAACATAACTCACCAATTGCAAATCTCACCAAACTGTGGTGAGATTGCGTTTAATGATATTTGTTTTACACCCAAATGCAACCGAAACTTCCATAACGGCTTGCAGCAGTCCCTTCGCGTCTGCCATCGGTGAAGATTAAAAAGAGATAGCAAACTATGCTTTATCTTTCTATGAAAACGATGTGCAATAGAATCATTTTTGTGTCGAGTCAGCTCTCAGCTTGATGTTTGCACGTTGTGAATAGTCTCGCAATATCAAAGGAGCTTGTAAAATCAATATCAAGCATGATATTTTGTTCCAATATCACGCGTGATATTGCGAGCGCATGAGAGCGGAAAAATATCAATTGATTTCTGATTTTGCCAACACTGGATCAGTGTTAATGTTATAATAAGAGTCCCGCGAAGAGTGAAGCCAGAAGCACCAATCGAACTGTCAAGCGGGGTACCAAAGTAAATAAACATTATTGTTCCCACAGCCAGTGAACTACAAGTATTGCATTCATTACTGACAATATTTTAGATATATTAGATAAAAAAAAATGTTTCTTCGCTTTATTTAGTACATTGCACAGTGGTTAAGAATGCAGATTTAGGTGGAATGATATGTTTTGAGCCTGAAATTGAAACTTTAGACTAAATGTCTCTTCTACAAAGTTGTTCCTTATAGTTAGGCCCTCATTTTTATGATAATTAATTCTATGATGGTTCTTATTATCATTAAAATCAAAAATCTAACTTTTTTGTTTGAATAAATTAAGGTATACATTCTTGGGCAAACTTATAGCTGAGGTAATTTCAAGCAACTTTGTACAAAAACCTTTTTTATATCTCTTAAATTGACCCATTTAGAGCTATTTTCTTGAATTGAGCTAGGGTGTCTCTATAAAAAATATATGCCCAAATATAGTAAAAATATGTATAAATTCAAATTGATTTTATACGAGTTTAAAAATAACTTACCTCCAATTTTTTCAAATTATTGAGAATAATATACGCCCTTTCGAATGCCGAAAAAAAAACTTTTTTTTTGTTTGCCCCAATATCTCTTTAACATTTGAAAAAGGCATATTTTTAGTAGAAAAATGTTAATAACTCTTGATTGGCGAAATATATTGACAAGCTTTGTGCAACAAAAATTAGGGCCTTTTAAAGATCTAAAACTTATTTGAAGACACCTTTGCTTAGAAATTTGAAATAAGAAAACTATAGCAAAACAACAGTTGCAGAGTATAATGACGGAGCAATCATAGGACGATGATGCTCTGGGATTCCGCGGATTTCCTGCGTCATAGATAAATCAAAATTCACTGAATTGCCGAAATCGGAGAAGACTACACGATTGGGAATATTTCGTGAAGGGCTGACATCCTGTGTTAAATATAGGTAGTACAAAGTCATAAAACATGTTTGTGGATTTAGCTCCAGAAGCTTCTCAAAGTTTTCGATCACCAGTGGGTTCATTACTTCGCAACGGGTGAGGAGCCTCAGAGATAACTCTGAAAAACGGACGGATAGTGGCAACATGCCCGCCAGCACTTCGAGACTCATAGTATGAGTCGAGTTCATGCATCCTAACGCGATACGAAGACAACGATACTGGATCCGTTCCAGCTTGATGATGTGCGTTTTAGCTGCCGACTAGAAGCAAAAACTACCGTACTCTAAAACCGATAAAATCGTTCTCCGGTACAACGTCAGAAGATCTTGTGGATGGGCTCACCACCACGTTCCGGTAATTGATCGAAGGAAATTGATCCTTAGTTGGCATTTTCGTCTCAGATACTCAATGTGGGATCTCCAGGTGCATTAAGAAGCGAACCAGACCCCGAGATATTTGAAAGACATGGAATGAGTGATCGGCTTACCCAAAAGTTGAAGCTTCGGTTGTGCTGGGCTATGCTTCCTAGAAAAAACGACCAACTCAGTTTTCTCCGTGGAGAATTCGATACCTAGCTGAAAAGCCCAAGTAGACAAATTTTCCAAGGTATCCTGTAAGGGTCCTTGCAGGTCAACCTCTTTTGGCCCTGTGATAGACACTACGCCGTCATCTGCAAGTTGTCTCAACGTGCAATTGTCACTAAGGCAATTGTCAATTTCTCTAACGTAGAAATTGTACAAAAGGGGGCCTAAACATGAGCCTTGGAGGAGACCCATGTAGCTAAATCGAAAAGCTGTAGAGTTTCCATGAGAAAAGCTCATATCTTTTCTGATAGCAAATTGTACAAAAAATTATTCATTAATGGAGACAATCCACAAACGTGGAGTTTCTCTGAAAGAACTTCAACGGATACTGAATCAAAAGCCCCCTTGATATCCAAGAACACAGAAGCCATTTGCTCTTTCTTAGCAAAAGCCAACTGAATTTCCGAGGAAAGCAACGCGAGACAGTCGTTCGTTCCCTTACCCCTACGGAAACCAAATTGAGTATCTGAAAGAAGGTGGTTAGTCTCAACCCATTTGTCGAGGCGAAAAAGAATCATTTTCTCCATCAATTTCCGAATACACGACAGCATCGCGATGGGCCGATACGAATTGTGATCCGACGCGGGTCAGGCTTTTTAATGGCTATCACCCTAACTCGTCTCCAATCGTCAGGAACAATATTGAGCTCCAAGAACTGATTGTACAAGTTCAACATGCGCCTCTTGGCGACGTCTGGGAGGTTTTTCAGCAAGTTGAACTTGATTCAATCAGATCCCGGGGCAGAATTGCCACACGAAAGGAGAGCGAGTGAAAGTTCGACCATTGAAAAAGGCTGACAGATTTCGTCTACCGAATTCGCGGTTTCGCGAGGAATCAACTGCGACGGCACGGAATCCGGACACACTTTTCGCGCGAATTTAAGAATCCATTGATCCGAGCATTCCTCGCTTTCGTTGTTAGTAGACCGGTTACGCATTCTTCGCGCCGTACTCCAAAGCGTATTCATAGACGTTTCGCGCGACAATCCGTCTACAAACTGCCGCCAGTAACCCCGTTTTTTGGCCTTGATGAGGTTCTTGAGTTCGCGTTCAAGAGATGTGTATGCGTCGAAATGCTCGCCTGTTCCGCGTTTCCGAAAAAGTTTAAACGCGTCGGACTTTTTACGGTAAACCTCCGTGCATTGTTGATCCCACCAGAGCGATGGTGTTTTCTTACGAATTGACGATCGCGGCACCGGTCGTGTTTGAGCTTGAAGTGCGCTGTCGACGATGAGATTAGAGGGGAATTTATATTCCTCCAACGGCGGAAGCTCTTCCACTGACGATACTGTATCGCCTATCGCGGATTGGAACTTAGTCCAATCGATGTTACGGGTTAGATCATACACGACGTTAACGGATTCTGACGAGTTGAACCCACTGGCAATCGAAATTTTGATCGGCAGATGATCACTACCGTGCGGATCCTGGATTACATGCCAAGTGCAATCCAACGATAGTGAATTGGAGCAAAAGGTGAGGTCTAATCTGCTACCATTCGAGGATGGACCAGCCAAACGTGTTACTTCTCCATTGTTAAGTATTGTAAAGTAGAATGGTTATCATCGTACAGCTCCCCCCAGCCTGTACCGTGGGAGTTAAAATCTCCCATGATCAACCATGGAGCGGAAAGTACCGCACATATGTCGAAAAGTTGTTTACGATTAACAGAGACTCAAGGAGCAATATATACAGAAGCAATACAAAGGCTCTTACCTTTAATGGTAGCCTGACATGCGACAACTTCAATACCGGGGAATTCGGGAAGATTCACTCTATAGAAGGAATGGCACTTTTTGATCCCCAAAAGTACCCCTCCTCCACGTGAATCCTCACGATCCAATCGAATAATGTTAAAATCATAAAAAGGGAGATTAATTTCTGAAGAGAGCCATGTTTCACAGAGGGCAAATGCATCGCAATTATTGTTATGGACTGTCGTGAACTCAGATCGAGGTTGCAAGCCTCGATCTTTTGTCACTGGAACGACGCCAGCCAAACCATCCCGCATTGATCAGCTACGTCCATCCGCTTTAAAATTAGACACAAGAATGCGAGACGAGCAACTAGCCAGCCTGAATCAGCTCGATGAACCAGTCATCCATCCTTTTGCACTCTTATATCCCAGAGCATCATAACAATCATTTGTTCTTTCTCCCTCGTCTGATGTCTGATGTCGTCTCGAAGCCGATCTTCGTTTTCCATGACACGAATCACAACTCACTCATATTCAACTGCTCTCGGCGCGTATGAATCGTCCAGTTATGTCATGTGTGTCGACTCCCAGTGTTGCCAAATGCACTTTGTCGACTTCACACGAAATTAGAGTAAATAAATTTTTATTTTATATCAACCAAGGTTGCAAAGACTCATTTCAGCTAAAATAATGTTTTTCGGAATAATAAAACCAAAAGATGGTATGATGGCATGTTTTACTTGTAACTTACAAGAAGAGGTTACAAAGTATGCGTTGGAAACATAAAACCTGTAAATTTTGCTTTCTATGAGTCACAATCAGCGATTTGCTGATCGCTGAGTGAGTGAGTGAGTGAGTGAGTGAGTGAGTGAGTGAGTGAGTTTGTGAAAAATCGCTGATTGTGACTCTCATGAAGTGAAATAAACAGGTTTAATATGTCAAACACATTCTTTGCAACCTCTTCTTGTATTCTACCAATTCAAAATTTGATCATGGCATCTAATTATTTCATATTTTAGAAAAACATTGTTTTAGCTAAAATGAGTCTTTGCAACCTTGATATCAACCATATCACATACACTACAATGGACTAAATACTTGAACGAATCTAATTTCGGAATAAGACTTCGACAATTCCACTGAAGAACAGTGATCAAATTCCCGACCTCGTTTGGAAAATTATCCATCGAAGGAGATGATAGCTGCAAGAAGGGGCCATTTTGAAGTCAATTGCTTCAAGAAGGATTTCACAGTGGGAAGCAATATGAGGACAATGCTTTTCAGAGGATCAGAAATGTTGAGGTTTTTGAGAATACCGTCCACAATGTCATCAAATGAGAACAACCCAGATGAAGAAGGGGTTTCTGTTTTTAAAATTGGGGCATCAGGGGTTTTGGATGTCCCCGGTAGAGGTGGAAAATCCTGGGTAAAGTCAGTTCTGCGGAATCCAGGAGGAGTAGAAGTCTCCTTTTTTCCACCACTCCTTGATTTGGGCAAGCTGATTTGGGGTTCTTTATTTGCAACAATCGGTACTTTTGAATATAAAAACCAATAAATGATCCATAACTAATTTAAAAACACTCCTTAAAATATACCCAAATGATCCATAAAAAATCTGTGAAAATCCCTTAAAATGTGTGAATAATCCATAAAAAATAAAACATGATCCATATTTTCAGTAAAATTTAGCAACACAATTGTAAAAATGTACCGCTAAATATCTAATGAATGAGCATTGAAATTGTAAGAATTAACCATACACATATTGTAAATGATCCATAAACATTCAGCAATGAACCATAAACTAATGAAAATGATCCAATGAAAATAAAGTTTGCGCTCTTAAAAATATAGGCATGATCCATAAATTAGACATATACTGTTCATGTTTTGGACACTAACTTTTTGATTTTGTTCCATAAACCTTGAAATGATGTTCCATTGTTTTTTGAGTTAGAAGTGCGAAGCGACGGGTAAGCGTCTATAATTAGCTTCCATAAAAAGCTTCTATAATAATCCTATTAACACTCTGAACACGATGCCTCTGGTCAAATGTGTAACGGCAAACTTGTAATGTTTGAAACATCATAATTCAGCTATTTATTGACGAATTTGAAATCTATGGGCGCTACTTGTTTCCTTTATTTAACGTCGGTCTCTGTTCCGCAATCTGGTGCCAATCACCGACGGACATCGATTGACATCCATTGACGGAAATCGAATGTGCAGAAATGCAGTTTTCACACCTGCGTAGGATATTGCACCCATTCAATCAAACACACATGGGCCGAGACCAACGGCTTTACTTCCCTTCCGAAGGAAGACGTGGCCAGAGATTTTTATGCCTCAGAAAAATCCCACCGACCTCGGCTGGGATTGAAACCAGACCCATTGGGGTGAGGAAGCAGTCACACTTTCCACTACACCATCGGAGCCGGCCATGGGCGCTAGTTGAAACTTAAGACTTTAAAGATTTATTCGGTATGAATAGGTTTAAAATCTATTGATAATTTGCTGAGTAATGACTTTTCAAACATTACCAATTTGCCGTTACACATTTTACCGGTTGCATCGTGTTTGGAGTGTTAAGAAGCATCCTAGGGAATATTTTTTAGAAGCTTCTTTTAGATGCTTATTCTAGATGCTCGCTAGAATGATGCAAAATTTGACTTTTTCGCTCCACAGTGCTTCAATGGTCGTCCTGATTAGCCTCTCAAAGTTACAATTAATTTGGTTAGAAACAGACTTTGCACAAGCGTAAATTATTATGGAAAATCTCAACTTTTTGTTCATTGCCTTCTAGTCTTTTTCCATATTGAGCTGTAAAACACTCAGATAGGCATTTCTCAGAGGCTACAACTTTGCTGAAGATTGTTTGTATGTAAAACGAGACAGAAAAAAGTTATTAATTATTTAAGAGATTGGTAAACTTATGACATGATCAAGCAGCTGCTCTGTAAGCAACACTGTATTTTGCTACTAGGTATGATTTGTGTGTCCTATTCAACGCCCCAGAAACACCAATGTTGTCTGCTGAGCAGTTGATTGAGCATGATCATAAGACATCAGCACATTGAACCATTGATAACTTTCGATTTTTGCATTTAATCAAAAAGTGGTCTTGAGCAAAGTTGTAGTTGGGAAAATTTCCTACAAGTACAGTTGAAAACTTTTGAAGCAGACCGATATGGTGAATAGATTGATAGACATGAACAAAAATATTGGTTTTACCATAGTAATTCCCATACAAACTTCAAATGGTTTGTGCCATCTCAGTATTTCACCAAATGGGATTATTAACATCACATCCACCGACATTTTGTTTTATTCAGCATTGTTATACAGCATTTATTCAATATGTATGCTTATTTGTGACTTTAAATTGTTTGTTGGGTGGAACATCCGGACTAGGTCATTGGCCACTAGTCAGTAGTACATTGGTGAAGTATTCGAAGAATCGTTTCGTACGCTTCAATTTGAAGTGTTTTGATTTATCGCATGGCCATTTTTATGAGTAAGTTGATTGCGGCCACCGGAACCGGTACCCGACACATCTGGGGTAAGTCACTAGAATATTGGCAAAACATTCGAAGTATTGATTTATACGTATTTATTTGATGTGTTTTGATGTGTTGCATGAGAAAGTTGGTTGTGGCCACCGAAACCGGTATCTGGAACATCTGGGTTAGGTCACATGCAGGAAGAAACCATGATTTTAGATGAGTGAAGAGCATACCGGTACTACGGCCAAACCTGACTTCATTCGGCATCGATTCCTTGTGGCCAATCGCGTCAAAATCGGTTCTATATACCAGAAACCAAAAATTAAGACTGACAAACAATTTGACTACAAAAACATATAGATTTGATCACGAAACCCATATACTGTCCTTTATTTAACGTCGGTCTCTGTTCCGCAATCTAGTGCCAATCACCGACGGACAACGATTGCCATCCATTGACGACAATCAAATGTGCAGGAAGGCAGCTTCTACACCTGCGTATGATATCGCACCCATTCACAACATACGTGGGCCGGGACCAACGGCTTTACTTCCCTTCCGAAGGAAGACGTGACCAGAGATTTTTATGCCTCAGAAAAATCCCACCGACCTCGGCTGGGATTGAACCCAGACCCATTGGGGTGTTAGAAAGCAGTCACGCTTACCACTACACCACCGGCGCCGGCAGATCACGAAATCCATATTCAAATATAATTTGAAATAAGGTTCAATATGACCAAATTGTTTTGAATCACTAACATATTAAAGGTTTTTAAGGGAATTAAAAATAAATTCCTTAACCCACTGCAATAGCTCTTCAAGGATTACATTAAGAGGTTTAATTTATCTTAATATAAAAAAGTGTTCTTTAAATATGGGGAAATGGATGTAATGTCTGCCTAAATGCCCCTAATTTGGGCCTATACATAAATTCAGCAATCGACTAAATTTTCAATAGCGACTAAAAATATCCATTAGTACCGTCCCAATGACGCGTTCATCTAGATGAAGTTGATAAATTGCAGATTTTTAGCGATGGACCCAATCTTAGACCAACATTAGAGCTATTGCGTCTATCACATTTATTTTAATTTTTAACAGCTTTAATTGAAATTCATGTCGTTTTTACTAACAAAACATGATAGAAAGCAAAGCTTATAATATCCCAACACATTTTTATTTTCAGTGTAAAATTAATACAACGTATGCTTAGGGATTTCCTCCCTCAATATAGGGCTGTTTCAAGCATACATCCTTGAATACCAAACATGTTGCGGTTGTGGTTAACCTCTTTCAATGCATTATGACAGCTTCCCTTTGCTGCTGTATAGAATTTTGAAGTGACCTAAAATTTATTTTCCACCTACGCTCCATCCCACCATGGATGCATACGACTGATGCACTTTGCAAATATATGTACACACTAACTAACGTGCCCTTCAACTCCTTCCACAGCAACATGGGTCGGCGGCGGTTACATCAACGGCACAGCGGAGGCAGTCTACACATCCGGCCTGATCTGGTGTCAGGCACCGTTCGGATATGCACTCAGCTTGGTTTTCGGTAAGTTAATATAATTGTTATCAGAATACTCCATTTCGGCGAAACATGAAACTGTGCAAATATACAAAATTAATTTCACCCGGGAAATTTAATTCTATTTTATTTTCCCGTCGCTCGCTAGGTGGAATCTTCTTCGCCAATCCGATGCGAAAACAGGGTTACATCACCATGTTGGATCCGCTGCAGGACAGCTTTGGAGAGCGCATGGGTGGACTGCTGTTTTTGCCGGCCCTGTGCGGTGAGGTGTTCTGGGCCGCCGGAATCCTGGCTGCCCTCGGTGCCACCCTGTCGGTCATCATCGACATGGAACAGGCGACTTCGGTCATCCTGTCCGCGTGCATCGCGGTGTTCTACACCCTGTTCGGAGGGTTGTACTCGGTGGCTTACACCGATGTCATACAGCTGTTCTGTATCTTCATTGGGCTGTGGATGTGCATTCCGTTTGCTTGGACTAACGATCACGTCAAAAGCTTATCGTCGATGGACGTCGACTGGATCGGTGAAATTGGCGAGGGCTATCACTGGTATTATGCCGATTATGGACTGCTGTTGGTTTTTGGTGGTATTCCATGGCAGGTGAGAGTGTTTTGGCGGCTTTTGAATATCGAATATGTTGGATGAGTTTTTTTTTCGTTCTACCCAAACAGGTTTATTTCCAACGTGTACTTTCGAGTAAAACAGCTGGACGGGCCCAAATCCTATCGTACGTGGCTGCTTTTGGTTGTATCCTGATGGCCATCCCACCGGTTTTGATTGGAGCGATTGCGAAGGCAACTCGTAAGTACCCTACAAACAGGAGATTTTCGCCTATCGTACACTCAATTGAAATTCTATTCCACAGCTTGGAACGAAACCGCCTACTCAGGTCCCTGGCCGTTGACGGCTCAGGAGACAAGTATGATCCTCCCGATGGTGCTGCAGTACCTGACACCGGACTTTGTGTCGTTCTTCGGGCTGGGAGCCGTATCGGCTGCCGTTATGTCATCCGCCGATTCGTCAGTATTATCCGCTTCGTCCATGTTCGCCCGGAACGTGTACCGGCTTATCTTCCGCCAGCGTGCCTCCGAAATGGAAATCATTTGGGTGATGCGCGTATCGATCCTGGTGGTGGGCATCCTCTCCACCATAATGGCACTAACGATACCTTCCATCTACGGCTTGTGGTGAGTACCCCATGTCATGTTCTTTTATGCTGCTGGGGTGTGCTTTTGTTTGGGAAAAGTGCTTTTGTGCTATAGCTTTAGCTGATGCCACAATACAATAAATGGTCATACGGAAGCTTCGTGCTGACACATCGAAACAAATGGAATCTCTTTCGTTTAATTTTAATGGAATCACATGGGCAGCAGTATATCGCATCCATTTGTATTTAATACATATCCATTTATGTGAATATTCAGTTGTCAAAAGCAGCAGCCTTTGTGTGCTGGGGAAATAAGATTCCATTTTTGGTGATGGTGAATGCCGAGGTTTGATTAATGAATTGGGACCAACATGAGGATGAAATCAGTCCAGCGGAATAATTTGACTCTGATTTGAAATTGATACACGATGTAGGTTGCGTATATTCGTGGGCGTTAGGGAAGGTCCAACAATTATGTCACGCAAATTTGGCCCATTTTCAACCTTTGTCACATTTTTTGTATGGACCTTATATTTTTTTTTGTATGGCTCGTCACAGTTTCCAAAACCCCCTCCCCCCTAAAAGTGTAACATTATTAATGGACGATCCCTTATAAGTTTTATAAAATGTTTCATTAGCTGCTTTCATACATTTTAGGGAGAATCAGGCAAAATGGACCTCTTACTGCGATCTGCACAAAATGGTATAGGTGTCTTGAAGGACTTAAAAATAGCATAATCTAACTAAGTACGATTACGAGCCCGTTTTTTCCCACAGTGCACTGTGGCATTGACCTAAGAAATTGAGTAACATACCATTTCTTTGAACACTTTGTGTTACGTGGTGTAATGTAAGTCTAACCCGTCACTTGGACCTATCAAGCACATAATTCATTCATTCAGCAATAATACACAATAGTAATGTAAACATTAAATTTTGGAAACTTTTCTTTCAGTGTAGTTTTTGAAATATTTCACGAACCGCTGAAATGTTTGACTTACACACTAAGATTTTTTACAGAATACTGTAATTTTTTACCGAATATGGAACAGCTGAACTTTCGGTAATGCATTCGGTAATTTTTCAATTTATAATCCGTTCGGTAAATTTTCTTAGCTTATGAGTTGTCAAAATTTACTGACCTGCGGACTGTAAGTTTTACTTAACGATCAGCCATAGCGTTCAGTATATGTTTTACCGAATCTACTGTACTTTTTTTTCAGAAAAAATCATAAAAATTAAAATTTTATTAATTAGGAGAAATGACGGCTTCGGCATGCCAGACTATTTTCGGCAACCCAAATTGAAACACTATTTTCACTGGATTTTCTTACGAAAACACTTCGCTGAATGCATGCAAACGATTCTTTATGCTTTCAGCTTCAATTTGACTATATTTTTACCACTGAGAAAAAGTAATCTAGCAAGGTTTTCTTGAAATGAAACACACGCACTACAAATTGTAGCTGATTTCGAGTTGCCGATAATAGAACAGCAGATTTACATGCAGTTCAAATGGAACGGTTGCCGAAGAAAAACTGCTTGCCGACAATAGTCGCTCTCACTAGAGAAGTTTGGAGCTTTGTAAAAGCGTTTCAAAACAGTTTTTGACAATTATTTCGACTGAAATTGTTAGAGCAGCTGACAGCAAAAGAATGTAAGCAAACCAATACTACATATGTGTGCGTTCCTGAGAGAAAAAGGATATAGAAAGATGGTCGCTGCTTAGGTTGCCGAGAATACGTAAATTCCCCTATATTTTTAATAGGCATTTCCATATTGCGTTCGTAAAAACATCATAAAAAAATCAGTAATGACTCCGGACTCAGCAAACCGTGGACTTTTGAGCCGAACTCAGCACTTTTGAGGAGGATATTGAGTTGCCTAACATTCATGGCGTCTAAAAGAAATTGACCCAAAAATGAAAACAAATTAAATTTTCGGTGTAAATTTAACACAATCTAGCAAAAAAAGTAAAGTCCTTACGTTACACAACATAAAACCGAACACTCAACATCGAAATGGCAGCAAAGGTTGTTTTTGACAGTACAAAGTTTACAAATCTGTTCAGTAAGTTTTACTGAAATACTGTACTTTATTGCTGTTTGTTTTTGTAAAAGATTATTTTTACAGTACATTCGTTACAAATTTTACAGAATTGCTGAATCGCAGCCATTTACAGTTTCAATCAGCAAATTTGATTTGCAGTTTTCGGTAAATTTCTGAAAATTACGGAAATTCAGCAGTTTTTGAAAATTGGTAAAATAATATTGATTACAAAGCATTCGGTAAAAATTATATTTCACCGAACAAATCCAGCAAAAAAAGTACCGAACAAGATTTAAGAAATTTGGTGTGTAAATGACAGCTGAAGCTCTCCACTTTATACGCCTTTTTAATAGAAACTAAACGATCGATTCAAGCTCTGGTGATGAATAGGAAAACGTCAAAAAGAGTGTTGTGAGCAGAAATTTCTACCGTGAGACAGGAAACGGAACACTTTTTTACTTTTCCTGATAAATTGATTTATCAGAGATGCTCCAAAACTTGATCTACAGTTGAAAAATTTAATTCTGTAACGTTTTTGCAAAGATCCTGCTGGTGTTCAGGAATATTTTTGTTGAAAAAAAATGGAAAATTAGAAAACTGCTTTAGTGGTTATGATCTTCCGGATTTCTTGTGTGTGAATAGTTAAGGTACAAATCAATTCAGATCTGTGGAAAATCGTACAATAAGACGATGACCGATGGAAATCGGCAAGATATTAAATTAAAAATGCTTTAATTTGCGTTGTGAAAAATAGTTATTCTGATGTAAACAAACGGTTTGGTTGACGTTTCTTCTCGAACTCGCGTGGCGCACTTTACGTTGGTGGTGCATTAAAAAGGCCTATTTCGCAAAGCCCTACAGTGAAAGTATGGACGTCTGTCAAAAGTTGTTCCAATCGAACCGTCAGAATGCACCGCTTTGCTCGATTGGATCAGCCTTTTCAGTTTTGTGGTGATAGTCGTCCACACTTTAACCACAAACGAAGTGACAGACGACTAACTGGCGAAGAAATCCATTTAAATAATGTGGTTCACTGTAATAGAATTTTCTTGGAAGCTTATGCCATCATCCACTAGATGGGTTAGTTTTTTTGTTTTGATTTGAACAAAGTTGATTTTGTGTACAATGATTCTTTGACAGTGTACAAAGAGTGCGTATCATTTTGTCATTTTTTTATGCATTTCAGTTTTGAGTAGAATGAAAGAGATAGAACCAAAACATTCTAGTACATTTGGTGAAAATGCTAGTTCAATCTAGTAGTAGTGTTGCCATGTGGTACAATCCAGTAGTAGTGGTGTTGCCATGTGGTACACTGAAAAATTGCAATAGCAGGTGCGTCACCAAAGTTTTCGAGCCGCTCCGTCTGTCACTTCGTTTGTGCTTTAACTAGAGGGTTTTATTACTCCGTGGTACAACATGTTTACATTCTTGTTCACTTTGATAAAATTGCGTCGAATCAAGTGGAAGTAGTGATGTCCGATTTTCCCAATCGATTATTTTTTTTTATTGATAGTAATCGACATCGATTAATCTACAAGAAATTATCGATTAATCGAAATAATCGATTAATTTTTATACTATCCAATAACAAAAAAACAACATATTTTAGAAGGTGTTTTAACTTGCTGTAGATTATTCATCCTTGGATCATATGTAAATTATTGTTTCGAGATATTACAATTCAATGAAATACACTTTTACTCTTTAACGCTTATTAACATTTTTATTAGAAATATAGTGAGAGAAAAGACAACTTGCATCTTTACGACGAATAAAATACACTTCAGGGGAAACATGTCAGAAGGGTACAACTCGAAACGTAAACAATGACTTTGAACGTCGATTTCTCTTGAATGACTACATACCCACTCAAACTAACTAAATCATCTGACAGAGAAAATGTTTGTTCTATGATTAGATTCCGTGGGTGTGTGGTCATTCAAGAGAAATCGAAGTTCAAAGTCATTGTTTACGTTTCGAGTTATACTGACATGTTTCCCCTGACTTACTCAAACCAAACATCTTCTCCAACAGATTGTAGGAATAATATCATGTTGAGATGAGGGCCAGACAAATGGTTTCTCAGCTTTGTCAGGCTTCTGCATTCATTTTCCAACAGATGTCACTGCTGTTGTTTGCGGTGACATCTATCGGAAACTACGCAAAATCTGTTTTCCGTTAATTGTTCACAGAGGACAGTGCAGTGCAAAACATGTCTGGTACCTCTACATATGATTTAGATTAACATCCAAAGTCCCTTCTTTTCACACATTCTGCCCAGAAAATAGCTCACTTCTCACAGATTTTTATGAATGGGGTTGGGCTGAAAGTATCTTTTGTGCAGAATATATAAAAAATGTGGGACTTCAGATGTTAATCTAAATGCATATATAGAGGTACCAGACATGTTTTGCAGTGTCATGTCAGGTACTCTATGTTGTTGTCGGTGAGGGGGAAATCAGAAATCAAATGTCATCAAAATACATGGCATGGCGAGATATTGAGCTCGTGAGAGAGAATTTTCTTTCTCAAATTTTAAATTTTTTGTGCTCTGGGGACTGGTTGTAAAGCGGTGCATGGGAAAAAAAAAATATTTAATTCTAGCTTGTTTAACAAAATTCCCAGAAAAAAGTGAACGACAAAGTCTTTGAATTATTTTTAAAAATACCTTAAACGAATTTTATCCCGGATGGGTAAACTATCACACAAATGGTTTGGATGATACCCCGAACACGTCGTTAAGCTCTCTTTTATGGTTATTTTTATTAGGGATGTCATCAACTTCTTTTTACTTGAATATGCATCAAAAGCGTATTATTTCCACTTATACAAATTTCTATGTGGGGATTTTTATTACATACTACCAATGGGACAGCGCCATCTGCGTGAAAAATAACCTTGACTAAATGGTTCATTGTCTGATCTGCACGGCGAATGAGAACGACCCAAATTTGAGTTTAGTTCACTCATAATCGTCAAAAGTGCAGGAACTCAGCGATGAGTAAATTTGCCTCATGTTTTCCCAGGTTTTTCCAGGATCTTCCAGGAAAAAATTCCCGAATTTGAGAAAAGTAAAGATTGGATTCACTTAGTCTATTGGTACTACTCCGAGACTGAATAAAATTTTCGTCAATTTCCTCATTTTTCGGCAGATTTTTTAGGTTTTCCACAGGAAACCATGAGACAAATTTTACTCATCGCTGAGTTCCTGCACTTTTGGCGAGTATGAGTGAACTAAACTCAAATTTGGGTCGTTCTCATTCGCCGTGTGCTTTAGAGAATAGACGTTCTGAACTTCAAGTTGGAATGGAACATTGTTTAATCGATGCTCTGTTGGGTTGGTGGTACACTAAAATAAATTCAATTCCTACTTCCAATGAAAATTTTAATAATCGTGCAATAATCGAAGCCAATTAATCGATTAGCAGATAATCGAGGCATTGAAAAATCGATTAAAAATTAATCAATTATTTTAACAGATTAATCGAGTAGTAATCGGACATCACTAAGTGGAAGTACGCAAACGCATTTTGTACGAACGGTAGCAAAATCCTACGTTGTCGGTTCGCGATCTCACCAAAAAGCTAAAACTGCCGAAGAGTACCGTGTTTAGTGTGTGCAAATCGTTTGACCAGCGCTTAGCTGTGGATCGGAAAGTTGGAAGCGGAACAAATCGAAAAGTATGCTCTCGACAAATGAACTAGAAGGTGGTAGCCATTATTGAGCAACATCCAAACCTATCAGTTCGTAATGTGGCTCGCAAAGTTGGAAAATCAAAATCATATGTACAAAAAGTGAAGCAGAGGCATGGGCTGAGGGCGTACAAAGTAAAAAATGTGCCCAAACGTAATGATAAGCAAAATTTCGCTGCAAAAAGTCGTGCTAAAGAGCTTTGCACCCTGAATATATTGGTACAATTAGTTTTTCCTCGGCTTTCATTCCGCACGATTCGTTTCTTTCGTTTAATCAATCACCCTTGTAGTGACGTCAAAAAGATTGTTTCAATCGGCGCTTACATATGAAATTTAATGTGGATTATAGAATTTTTCGTATGTTATCAAAATTTATGAATGGTTTGTCACTAAATGTTGAATTAATTTATTGATTATTGAATTATCACATTGTATACCATGAAAAAGCAGCCTGTTTGTGAGTTTTTGCCTGTTTTCAAGTAAGGAGTTATCATAAAAAAACAAATCACCAGCTGGTATTTCCCGGCGACTTAACAAATAAATAAAATCAAACAAAATCATCATGCAGAACTAGCTAGGATTTGATTTACTTCATATTTCACAAAATTGCTTTCGAGTGTTAAGACATCGTCTCCCGCAAAGTTTACATTTTTCCCTCTACCAACACATACATCAGGGCTAGATAGATCTCCACAGGATCTATAGAATCCACGCATTTTCAAAAAACCAAAATGCACAGCATTACGAAAAGAGTTCAGGTTTCGACCAATAGCAGATAGATTTTAATTCTAAGCAAGTCAAACGATTGGAAATTTATCTACCAATCGGCTAAATGAACACTTAGTTAATTTTCAATAGGTCACTATTTAAAAATACCAAATGTCCAAGTTTTGCAATGGTGATCAAAATTATCATCGAATGTCTGAAAACAGCGCATTCCCTAACACAGACTTAAAAATCGAATTCGATGCGGTCCCACTGAACGGTGCTCATTCAATCACCGTAAGTGGTGGTGTCCAGTCCAGCAGCAGCAGTAGTAGTAGCAGCAGCAGGAGTGCTTTCAACAACAACAACAACAACGAAAGGCTGCCTGGAAGCAGCGAGCTGCAGAGCTCATATGAGCAACCACAGAGAAGGAGGAAAAAGTCCCACCGCTAGGCTAGGATCGGAATCAGTGGCTCGTCGTGCTCAGCTCAACCATCACTACAAAACGGTCCTATTCAGGACCACCATAAACTTGTTAAGAGTATTATTTGGACATTTGTCAAGTTCATCAGTTCCCGCAAGCAGTTAGCTATCAAGGCTCAACCTGGTCTCTATAGAAGGTGTGGAATTGTAGGCCCGAATGTATTGGTGAAAGTAATCATCGTCCGACCATTTTCCAGAACACGCTGGTCTCAAGTGTTAAAAATCCATACAGAATTTGAGAGAAGTGGAAATCATTCGCTTTGGGGGTATATTCAGTCCCCAGAAAGCCAATAAAATCAAATTTGTGAGAAAATTAGCTCTCACAAGTTCAATCTCTCGAAGTCGTCCCTCCTTTTTTACATATTCTGCACAAACGATACTTTCCGCCCCGCCCCATTCATATAGTTCTGAAGGAAATCCTGTGAGGGGTGAATTGAATACACTTTAATACCAAAATGCACAAAACTTAAAAATTCATAAATAACAAAAAATCAAAATACACCTTTTAAAGTCGGGTAGATGTATCGAAAATACTCAAGTTGACAGTCTCTTGGATTCTCGTCATCAACTTTCTCTTTGAAATAAATACTACAAATTTGATACGCTTACAAATAAAAAACGCAAAGAGTTAAGATAATTGATGATTGATCAATTAAAAGAACTTCACTTGTTCACATTTTTTCCGTCCACTAGCGGTCCTACGTCAAGCTTCCGTACGTGCCCCTACGCACAGACCCTTCTACTTTTTCTTCGTGTGGTTTTGACGAATATGAGTAGGTCTTACTCCAATTTGGGTTGTTTAGAAATAGCATGCAACAATTCTGCAAATTTCACGGCAAATGAAAATAACACATTTTTTAGTACCATTCACTCAAACTTGCAAAAACGCAAGTCACTCGTAGAATGAGTAACTTTTCCTCAAATATAAGTAAATGTCACTCACATTTGAATGAAATTAACTTATGTATGAGTGATATTTACTGAGAAAAAATTTACTCATTCTATGAGTGACCTACGATTTTTTTTCGAATTTGAGTGAACGGGATTCAAATATGAGTCAGATTTATTTACCATGTTGGCCCTTCGATAAACTATCAAGACGCACAATGCATTGTAACATTGATCGATTCTCTTCGTAGACTTTTTCTTTCGTTAATAGCTTGCACAACAGTTTCATGCTGTGTGTACCGTATTAGATGCTAGGAAATAGCTTCTTTTATCGAAGTTATGTGTTGAAAATAGCTGGAAGTGTCTATACATGGCCGTGGGGATGCAAAGAGAAAATCTATAAATGTCTGTCAATGTTACTTAGGGTTGATGCATATATTATGTCACACTCTAAGGAGGGAGGGGGGTTCTAAGATTTTGTGACAAGCAATGCATTAGGTATAGGAAAAGCGTCACGTAGGGGGGAGGGGGTAATTTTTTGCTCGATTTAGCGTGACATAATTAATGCATGGGCCCTTAGGAGCTAATGCATTGTTCGGCTTGCCATCACTTGACTTGACAGTTCGTTATATGTGGGTCGTGAGATAATGTATTAGGATTTTATTTTTATTCTAAAAGCATCATGATTTATGTTGTCTGGATCAACCGGAAAGTAAACACTGTCTCTTTCTTCCTCATCAGTTCTTACGCGAGAAGTGAAAGTGACGTCAATGTGGTCACGTATGAATTATAAGAAGTGAGAAGATGCGCGATTTAAAATGCCGATCCTTTGTAGCTCTAGGACGAAGTTGCACTCATTTATAGACCCAATTTGACATTACATCCACGTACCTGGAACGTTTTCATGTTAAAATTGTGAGTTTTACAATTTTCAGTCGTTCTTAATTAATATCCAAATAATAAGAATCTCTGAACTTATATGTTGACAGTGAAATATCGACTGTAGCTCAATTATTACATAAGATAAGGCATAAAATGTCATTGAAGGCTTCATATTAGACCAAGGTTAGGGACATATACCCTACCTTGAGAACCGCTCTATTAAAGTAATCAGTGGATTTGTTACACCACGCGGCCTTACTGTTTTCCCCAAAAGGGTCTTTGCACAAAGTTTCACGTGTCCTGTGCTTTTCGAAACGAAGGACCGTGCCGAATGAAAGGCCGCAACGTTTTCTCCCATAAAAACGGGGAGCGAAAAGCACGCCGCATCGTTTGGTCAGACCAAAGGCCACGTGACATTTTGAAGAAATACCCCAATAGTGATGGCATAACCTTCATATTTGCATTTTTAGCTGCTCCGTAATATTCTAACAGTATTTGCATTTCCATCAAATCTAAATATTGTCTTTCAGCATTGTATACTCATATTCATCGTTTTCTCCTTTCCCTTCACAGGTCAATGTGCTCCGATTTGGTGTACTGCATTCTGTTTCCTCAGGTGAGTGCTTATCTTTGTTCTGCAGCTTTTATATTGAAATGTTTGGTACTGACCGTTAGAAAAGAAAGATTGTTCGTTTTACCAGCACAAAAATGGCAATGCTTTCGTTCTATCAACCATAAATAAATAAGTATGCATTACGCTTCAATTTTATTTCTTCGAGCACACAGCGATCAACTCTCGATTTTTTTTTCTACACTCTATTCTATCCATTAATTTACATTAGGAGCGAACAGTCCATTATGTATCCTTGGGGTAAAATGGACCCCACGCGGTTTTTCGTTGTTTTCTTATTCTAAGATGTTTTGTGCCAGGATTCTAGTTCAAGTACTGAACTAGCAATGCTGCTCGTTAAATTCACGTATTGGCAATCGGAAAGCTATGAAAAACAGCGCGGGGCAATTTTACCCCAGGAGTGCGTTTTAGACCATCCTACCCTACTTGTGTTGTTTTTACATAACTTTTTCTTCGGGTGAGAATACGATCCGAGTTCTAGTGAACGGTGTGGCTCCGTTTTCAATGTCTGCCCCGGTATGCTGAAACTATAAGGATATACATCGATGCTTGCTCGTTCGCCTTCATTGGGTGGGTGGTTCGGAGTGAATGATTTCAAGTATACTAAGTGGGTTGTTCGGGCTGTTGGAACTTTTTCTTTTTTAGCATTACTGGAAGTGCTTTCGGAGATGGGTTGCTGCTAAATATTTTAAAATAACTTGAATCTTATCGTTGATGACGTTGATGTAATGTTATTTGTAAGATCGAGAAAGTTTTGATAGGAAATTCGGACAATTGTAAACCTGATGGCAACCATACCAAACACGAAATATCACTTATATTAGCAAAAGCAAAAGGCGGCAATCGCGAGAAAATTCTGTTTAACTCTTCTAGAACCAAGCTAAAAATTAATTCGGCTCGCGCTTTTTTCATATTACATATCTTGGATTCTATTTAACCGTTTCTATGTTTTATACCGTTGGAAAGGTTTAACTTTTTTCATTGATATGTTGATACCTTTTTTGTCATTACGCTGTAAAATCCAGTTTATTTTCCCACATTTTTTTTCAGATTCCAATATTTTTCAGTAGCGCAATTTAAAAAAAAGCACTCTACTAGATAGTTTTATTAGCTTCCAGCGAAAAATACACAAGGAGAAATTAATTAGTTTTAAATTTGTTAAAACGGCTTGTCTACCGACTTGACAAAAATTGAAAATCGTAAACTTTAGCTAACAACCACCATGTGACATGACCAATTGAACGATCATAAAAAAGAGGAACTAGTATCCTTTCCACCGATAAAAAATATCAGATATCCATTGAAAATTACCGAACATATTATAAAAATAGTGAGAAACGTGATGTGGTTTGGTGCTCGAAGAGTTAATCTTTATTTTCGCAAACAGAAAGGATACCCTTTCCGCTTTATCTGTCACCCACAAAAGCGAAGATAGGTTCTCGTGTTTCAGGATTTCCTAAGTCTTTTTCCTCTCATTTCAATTCAATGAAGCCTCTGGCAATGCAAGGCCTTTCTTTTTTTGTTGTCTGTGCTATATTCTAGTGTAGGTATATTTTGTCGCTTTACGTTACGAGATAGCTAGCTAGCTTTTTCCACCGTTGGGGTCGTGTTCTCGAGTGACATCGAACATTCAATTTATCACTCTAGTCTTCGTAGGAAGAGGATGCTTATGCTCTCGAAATGTTCAGCTTTTAGCTCGAAAGGGTCATCATTGTGGCTATATATGTATATAGTTTTACCTCATCGTACATTTGAATCTGGGTACTGCGGTAACAAAATAAAATCGTTTGAATCCGCAGCACCCAAAGCTATACAATCGATGGAAGGCTGCTTGAACATTTTCTCAAGTGTTCTATATTTTTTTGGATTTTGTTATGTTAATTTTTCTGACCACAACGATTTTTGTCGACTTTCCGTGCAATTTTTGTATTTGTACTATATTTGTAATGCAGATTACGAATACGCCATTACTTCAATATCCCTAATCTCTATGATATCCCAAATTAACTAACCCATTTTTGGTTCAGTTTTGATTGATCTGGGCATTTGAACATCTTTTAGTCAATAGATGAAATATTTTTTTCAGAAAAAAAACAGTTTTCTGCTGTTTGATAATAATAACAACAACTTTTGGATTTTCATCGATTTGACCATTCGATCTTTTGTCACCGTGTGCGAATTTGAAAACGGTCTGGTTGGCAAATTAGCCGGTCAAAGTACTGATAATGTGTCCGTCGCGAGTTTTGGTGGTGATTCTGTGGTCGACGTTGCCGTGAATCAGCAAGTTTACGGCTTACAAAAGTCATCGTCTGTTGGTCAGTCTAATGCCGCGGATACACTTGTATGGCAAACTTTAAACATGAGCATTATTTATATAATAAATTATGAACACATCCCTGGTTTGGTTCTGATTTCGGCGTTGGTCGCGAGTTGATTCGGCCAGTGAGAAGCTGGCGTCGCGAGTGATTGGTGATGGAAAGTGGATGCAGTCCTTTTTTTCTCTGCTGAGTGTAATTCGTGGTTGATGAGGTTTGCTCTGCTGTGTGAGAACCGAAAGGCGACAGTGCTGTTTTTAACACCGGTTGAAGAAGTAGCGGCAGCATATCTATTGGAGTTCTTCGAAATCATCGTGATGTCATGGATTCCTTTGCAACTTATCGGGTGAGATCTTTCCTTTATTTTCTCGTAATCCCATTTTATTGTTAGTCATGTTAGTTATACATCACACTTTACACTTACATTTACATCCTTACATTATTAGTAATTAGAGATAAAAATATATATTTGCTTAATATAACCTTGAAATTTTAGTGTTACATCCACTTGATATTGTGAGCTGAGGAAACATAGAGCTGCATCTTATTATAAGTAAAATAATTATTATTTTCATTGCAGAATATCTACTTTTTTATCTATATACATTAATATTCATTATTTCATATTTAATGTTTCGATATATTTCATTTCTCCATTACATATATTTTCATTATACATATAAATAAATACTGGGTTGGGAGGGAGCATCAGGGTATCATTTGACTTGGGACTGGACGATGGAGTGGTATGACAACCGGAGTCTAGGAGGGAATAAACACTATCATTTTCTTTATCCTACCGATTCGATTGTGGTGGTGTGAATTCTACTTCAACAGTTTCAGTGAGATTGACGCGCCCTTCTTTACAAACCATCCTGTAGGAAGCTTAATAAGTATTGCGAATTGTGTTATTCGATTTGTCGGATCGTATCGTTGGAAGAAGATTCTTAAATTCCCGTGGATTTCGTGTAAGTGTTTCTGCTTACGGGTCCGCACCTCCGTTTTGGCCCTTCATACAGCGATATTGTGAATTCAGATCGGTAGCTCAAATTGATCTTGCTATTAAGTGGAGCTGCATACAAGACAAGATCTTTGAAGGGATGGTGGCTACCTTACATACATACATACATTTGACCATTCGATCTTTTGTTTTTTTCGATTTGGACTAGAATTTGGAATGACTTATGGGTTAAGGACAAAACTTCTTAAACTTCAAATCTCGATAAAAAAAAGTTTTACTGAGATTTCAGCAAACATTTCATTTGTTTGCTGATATTCAGGTAAGCATTATCCGTGACTCAGCAATCAAATGTCATTTTTGCTGAAATCTCAGTGTATTTTATTTTTGCCGAGATTTGCACAGCCGAGCTCGTTAGAAAAAACTAAGTGTGTATGTCTCTTTTGACCTTAGGTTCTCCGAAGTTTTGTCCTTAACCCAGAAGTCATTTTCTTTGATTTAATAAAAGCATCAATCACTGGTTTCCGGCTGTTGAGCACATGACAGTTTTTTTAGATCCCTGGAAGTCGCCATCTTGAATTCCAAACTTACTACAAACATCGATTTCTAACCTGTAAACGATGTCCCTGTTCCAACATACCAATGTTGGAGAGTATTTTAAAGTATTTTTAAAACCGGAAATCAACATCATGGATTTTGAAATGGCCTACAACATCGATTTCCAGCCTCCAAACGTCGTCTCCGTTCCGGAAAATACAGATACTTTGGAGTATTTTAAAGTTTTCCGAGAACAGGAACTCGCCATCTTCGATTTCAAAATGGGGTTAAATATCGATTTACTTTCTTGTTCCGAAAATATCCACATTGTTAGGTATTTCAGGTATTTTCTAAAACCGGATATACCGGATAAATCTTGGATATCAAAAAGGCGAAAATCATTGATTTCCAGCCTTTGTAAGTCACCCTTGTTAAAAAACATATTGTGAGTACTTTGTGACAGTTTTTCTAAAACTTAGAACCACCGCCAATGAACAATTTCCGGTCTCTAATGGTTGTTTCCATTTCGAAAACACCCATATTGTTGGGCATTTGAAAGTTTTCTTAAGCCGAAAGACGCCATCTTTGATCTTAGAAAACCAGATGCAACCATCTTGGATTCCAAAATGGCGTAAATCATCAATTTCATTAACAATAATAAATCATCACAAACTGGAAGTCACCACCATAGATTTTATAAAACCGGAAGTTACCATTTTTGATGCACAACGTTTCCGATCTTGAAATACCCCAATTGTAGAATATTCATAAGTATTTTTTTTCAAAAATCGGAAGTTGCCATCTTGGCTTTAAAAAATAGGAAGCCACTATATTGGATTTCAAAATTCAGAATTCTCTCACTACGCAGCGCTATTGTGCACATGTACTTCCTGTGTATGTTGTAAAAGCTGTAAAAGTGCCAAATACCCTGGCGATTTCAACCTTGGCACTGTATCGTGGCTTAGCGATGCTCACGGCTTCTTCTTTCCTGACAATTCCCGTTCATCGTTCAGACCGGCTTCTCTCTCCTTGCTTGACGCGTATTCAACCGCAAGGCTTCAGCAAGTGAATGGCGTTCTGAATGCAAACAACCGTTTGCTCGATCTGTGCTTTAGTCGTCTCAAAGCTAATCCTAAGGAATTCTGGCGATATGTGAACGAGCAACGGAAAGAAACGGGATTGCCGTCCAATATGACTGATGGCGTTACTGATGCCAACTCCGTCGCAGATATCGCCAATATGTTTCGCACACAATTCAGCAGCGTTTTTTCAGACGAAGTTCTTGATGCTCAGGAAATTGCTGCTGCCACGAGTAATGTCCCTCGTACGTCGGTGTTTGGTTCTCCATTCACCATCCACAGCGACATGGTGATTTCAGCCGGGAAACCGATGAAAACATCAACAGGATCTGGTCCAGATGGCATTCCCTCATTAGTACTGAAACGTTGCTTAGACACTCTTTCAGAGCCCTTAGCTAAGGTCTTCAACTTGTCAATGACCTCCGGAGTTTTTCCAGAATGTTGGAAGGATTCGTTTGTTTTCCCTGTTCACAAAAAAGGATGCAAGCAGACTGTCGCCAATTACCGCGGAATAGCTGCATTGAGTGCTATCTCCAAACTATTCGAGCTAATTGTCCTGGAAAAGTTGGTTCAAGACTGCTCGTACAGTATTTCTCAGGATCAACACGGCTTCAAGCCTAAGCGCTCGACGACAACTAATCTAACTGTTTTTACATCGTTCATTATTCGTGAGATTGAACGTGGCCATCAAGTTGACGCCATATACACCGACCTCTCTGCAGCTTTCGATAGAGTGAACCATGAAATTACCATCTCTAAATATGACAAAATGGGTGTTCATGGGAGTCTACTTACCTGGCTTCGCTCCTATCTGACTGGCAGATCTATGACTGTTAAGATCGGTGACTACGCTTCTCCACCCTTCATTGTTACATCTGGTGTTCCTCAAGGCAGCCACCTGGGGCCATTGCTTTTCCTGTTGTATATGAACGACGTGAACTTGATCCTCAAATGCCTTAAACTCTCGTACGCCGACGACATGAAGCTCTACTACGTAATAAAAGGGCCTCAAGACGCTCATTTCCAAGAACTTGAAGTCTTTCATGATTGGTGCCGGATAAACAGGATGTCTTTAAATGTGTCCAAGTACTCGGTCATCTCCTTTGGCCGTAAACGGGCGATGCATTTCCACGATTACACCTTAAGAGGAATAAGCTTGAAACGCGAATCGACTGTCAAGGACTTGGGAGTCATGCTCGATTGCAAATTAACGTTCAAGGATCACATTGCTTATGTTGTATCTAAAGCTTCATCGCAGCTAGGATTTTTATTCCGTTTCGCCAAAAGCTTCAAGGACGTGTATTGCCTGAAGGCTTTATACTGTTCCCTGGTTCGACCTATACTGGAATACTCTGTCGTTGTTTGGTCGCCATTCTATCAGAATGCCATCCATAGAATTGAAGCTGTTCAGCGAAAATTTATTCGCTTTGCGTTGCGACACCTTCGTTGGCGCGACCCGCGTAACTTGCCGAGCTATGAAAGTCGCTGTAACCTCATCGACCTGGAGCTCTTGGAAGGAAGGCGTAATGTGGCGAAGGCTTGTTTCGTTGCGGATCTTCTGCAAGGGAACGTCGACTGCTCCACACTTCTCAGTCTTCTTGACATCAACACTCAACGACGGGACCTCCGGCTGCATGCGTTCTTCAACAACCGGCGTTCGAGGACCAACTATGGCGTACACGAACCAATGTTGAGTATGTGCCGCGTTTTCAATAGTTGTTATTATGGGTTCGATTTTAATGTGTCACGCGAGAAAAATAAGCGTAGCTTTAAGAGATGTTTGCGTTAATTTTGTGTTTGAAGCAGTTTTGATGTTTAGATATAGAAAATTGTCATTAGGGTAACTATTTTATCTGTTGACAAGTAGAAATAAATACCCCACAATATGGATATTTCCGAAACGGGGACGATGTGTAGGGGACAGAAATAAATTATTGACGCCATTTTGGAATCCAATATGGCGACTTCCGGATCATGAAAAAGTGCCAAATACCCAACAATACACTCCCCCCCCCGGAGAGTGCGAGTAATACGTACCGCGTAAATCGAATTCACGTAAATGGAGTACATGTATAGCATATGGGATTTGACCTAATTGGGACCAACATGGAATATCTCGCGATCCTGGACATATAGAAGGTTACTGTCTCCGGCAAAGTTGTTAAGTGGATCAAAACCTAAAAAATAGTGAGAAAATTGCGAACTTCTGTCCACCAACCATCAGGTCTGGATCCACTGAACAACTTCCCCGAAGACAGCAACTTTCTAGATGGCAAGGATTTCAAGTTATAACGTAAACTAGGGAATCACAAATTCAAGCACACTAGCGTCGCGTAGTCAGAAAATTCGAAACTTCTGTTCACCAACAATTAGGTCTTCATCCACTGAACAACTTCACCCAAGATAGCAACTTTCTAGATGGCAAGGATTTCAAGTTATAACGTAAACAATCACAAATTCAAGCACACTAGCGCCACGTAGTGAGAAAATTTCGAACTTCTGTCCACCAACCATTAGGTCTTGATCTATTGAACTACTTTGCCCCAGATAGCAACTTCCTAGATGGCAAGGATTTCAAGATATGACATAAACAAGGAAATCATTAATACATGCACACTAGCGCCGTGTAGTTAAAACATTCCAAACTTCTGTCCACCAACCATTAGGTCTTGATTTACTGAACAACTTTGCCTAAGACAGCAACTTCCTAGATGGCAAAGATTTCAAGCTTTGGCATAAACAAGGAAATCACTAATACATGCACACTTGCGCCATGTAGTGAGAAAATTCCGAACTTCTGTCCACCAACCATTAAGTCTTGGTTTACTGAACAACTTTGCCGACAGTAACCTTCTATACGTTCATGATCGCGAGATATTCCATGTTGGCCCCTATTAGGTCAAATCCCATATGCTACGTGTACTCCATTTACTCATTCGAGGCCAACGTAAATGGAATTCGTGTAGACCGAGTTCGCGTTCTTCGGGGGGAGAGTGTATTGGTATTTTCGGAATAGAGGCGACGTCTGGACGCCATTTCGGAATAAAAGATGGCGATTTCCGGTTTGTGAAAAAGTGTAAAATATCCTACAATATGTGTATTTTGAGAAAATATAGAGGCCACAAATGGATGATGATGCCATTTTAGAATCCAAGATGGCAACTTCCGTTTTTTTTTTTCTGAAGTGATATCATTCATCTATTTCCGGCCTCTACCCGTCATCCCCGGTCTGAAAACATCTATATTGTGTGGTATTTGGACACTTTTCACCTACCGGAAGTATTCATATTGGATTCCAATATGGCACCAATTAGGGAACTCTAAGACCAGAAGGTTCCGAAGAAACATGCTCAACTTTTTGGCTCAGCTCTGGTACTATCTTCGGTCCCAAGCTAATCGATGCACCCATTGAAACATAGGAAAATCCATGAACCTCTCATTTTATATGTCAAACTTTCATGGCGAATCAAAACAAACATAGTGTAGTACTAGAATTTTGAGTGGAATATGGTACCAGCAATCAATAAGAAACTAACGATTTTAAATTGGCTCACTGCTTGACTAGCCTATTGGTCCCAAGCAAACGATTAACGTACCCCATTCTAGTCAAAATTCTAGTACTACGCTATGTTTGTTTTGATTCGCTATGAATGTATGACAGATAAAATGAGGGGTTAGTGGATTTTTCTATGTTTCGAGGGGTGAATCGATTAGCTTGGTACCGAAGAGAGTACCAGAGCTGAGCTAAAACGTTGAGCACGTTTCTTCGGGACCTTCTAGTCTTAGAGTTACCTCTATGATGGTACGTTAATCGATTTGCTTGGGACCAATAGGCTAGTCAAGCAGTGAGCCAATTTAAAATCGTTAGTTTCCACCGGTTGGTTATACGGCTTACTGAATTTGCCGCACCCACAGATCGCCTGCCACACTAAGTACTTCTGGGAAAATTTGTCGACCTTCTTCTTCCGGAACTTTTCCGGAACATCCAGGCGACGAAAAACTCCAGGCCGGGGATCTGCTTGGCGTCCGCTTTAATGTACGTCTCGTCATCCATTACGATGCATTTCGGTTGCACCAACCACTCGCAGTACAGCTTCCTGGCGCGGGATTTGGCCACCGTATTCTGTTTATCGGTTCGGTTAGGCGCTTTCCTTACCTTGAAGACATGAAGTCCGGCCCGCTTCATTGACCTTCTTGGCCACGTCCCGAATCGAAAGGTTCGGATTGAGCTTGAAGTAATCCCTCACCTTCCTTGCGTTCACGGGGTCGGTCGTCTTCGCTTTTCGCGCTTTTCGCGCTTTTCGCTTTCGCGCTGTCAGCTCGCCGCTGGGTCTTCTGGGTCTCCTTGAACGATTTTACCACACGGGACACGGTCGAATTGTCGATTCCAAACTGTTTCGTAATCCACCTGTGGGACTGGTAAGGATTTTCCACGACCGCTTCCATAATTTTTTGTCGAAGCATTTCTTGCTTGGAAGCCATCTCGATAACTACTTAACAGATTGTGACAAGATTTTGCACATGTAAACATTACACTCTAAACTAGTTTTCCTCAAAATTTCATCAATTTTTACACAAAAGAAAGTGTTGCATTTTTTCGAGTACAATCTTTATATGATTAATTGATCGCGTTTCCACCGTAGACCTTTATTCGTATCCCTTCCCCACGTGAATGAACATCGAATTGCAACTGACGTCATTTGTAGCACCCTTCGTCAATAATAATACAATCATCGCTCATTGTCATTGTCTTGTATTGTATACACATGTATCTGGGATAAAATTTCTCATGTGGGTTGGGGAAATTGCCCCAGGCTTATCTATTTTGTTCTATATTCTGCAAACCGAAAAATAGCGAGATAGACTGTTCGATGCAACTAATGGTCTGTAGTATGATTTGATTTTTATTCCGAATCCACTGTTTCTTCTCGTATTTATTTCTGTCCTTTAGCTCCTAATGGTGGTCCACTTCAAGGAGCACTGCAATACCTACGGAAGCCTGGCCGCTTACATAATTGCATTCATGGTGCGGCTGTCCGGCGGAGAGTCGATGCTCGGACTGCCAGCGTTGATCCAATATCCCGGCTACGTCGAGGAGACCGCCACACAGATGTTCCCCTTCCGCACAATGGCAATGATTATGAGTCTGGTCACGCTGATAGGCGTCTCCTGGTGGACAAAGTGAGTGTGATTGATTCAATTTTGTCTGTTTATATATTCGGGGGAGGAGGACGGGTTACGAACTTGAAATATCATGAATATTCTCTTTTTTTCTATTTAACAGATGGGTCTTCGAAACTGGACGCTTGGCACCAAAGTATGATTATTTCCGCTGTGTGGTTAACATTCCGGAGGAATTGCATCGGGTTGGAGAGCCGTCCGATTCAGGCGAACAGGTGAGTTTATCCAACAATACTGCTGCATTTATCAAACTATCGTTAGATATTGTCTAATAGTCTCTAGCGTTTTTGAAAAACCTTTGATGTACAAATGTTGCTGTTGACAGCAAGGGGCAATCAACTCTGCACACTGTGCCGAAACACTGTTCGGCTCATTAAGGCACACTTTGACAAGTAGGACATAAACAATATAATATAAAACGGCATCACTGCTTCATTTTGCCAATCGTTTCTAAGGTTTACTACTCGGGTCCATATTTTGTTTACTCACAAATGAAACTAGTGAGAGAATGTCATACATAAAACTGGATGATAAATTCTAACGGCCACACCAACAATTTTATCAATATCAAGCAAATGGTACCCGACTATACAACGGGGATGGCAGAACACCTACACTATGCTGTTATTCGTACGAAAAGAAGAGTACCATGCATCTTGCGAAGATCGGATTCAATTGTGGAACGATGAGTATCGAGCATGTATAGCTTGATGAATCTTCATATTCAGTATTGGAAAAGTTCACCAAAATGCACTAGGACTCGTGAAATTTTTCCTTGTGAATTTCGTGAAATATCGTGAACTTTTTCCAATGCTGCTGCTTTATTCCAGAACACACTTCTTATTTCTGAACATAACATTTGATACTGTCGTGTGTATCCAATCTCGAAGCGTATAACGAAAGATCAGAGCAGGATCTTCTGCGAGAGTTGAGGTACATAAACAATTTTGTTATGCATAATGAACAAAAAAAAAAGAAAAAAGAAAACAAGCTTATCATAGGGGGCGGCCAAATTTGACCCCCGGTCTTGCCGAGTATCTTCGGGATGGAAATTTTCACATTTTCTCCTGCGTTTTTCCTCGGATATTCTTGTCAGTCATTAGTCTTAATTGGTGTGGACTTTGATAGGATAACCACAGGTCTTTATAGAATATTGAAAGGTGTATACCCAAGTAACATTGCAAGTTTTATCGAGGTTTTAAAGCATGCTACAAGTCTAAATCACGGTCTTCAGAACCCTTATAAAACCAAAATTTTTACTTGGGATCTGTAATGCTATATGCTCTTGAATCACGAATCGAATCGCCTACGTTTGTCGTCTGTGTGGCGTTGACTGAATTGGGCGGAATCTTCTCGAGTTCTATACAGATCTACAGGCGCCGGATAAAGCGCTTCCGCTGAAGTCTATGGTGGCTGAGAATTCTATTTTCAAATCATGACAGTTGTTGTAGGGGAAGGCATCATAATCAGCGATACGATAGACTTGGGTTATATCTTTGCAAACAATCTTTGTAAACAAAATTACAAAAGTCCACAGAGCATAGAAGAAATAGTGCGAAATAGGTAAGTGAAGCCATGGTCATCAAAAGAGGAAATTGATGAAGAGAATTGACTTTCACCCCTCTATTACTAAGCCCCTCAATTCAGTCGTCGTCAAAGCAATGAAAACTAGCATCGCACCGCTTTTGGTTCTTGGGTTACACTTGCTGGTTGCAATTCTGCTGTTTGACATTTTCGAAGGACCACCAAAAACCATGAAATTGCACTATTTTCTAGGGATGCCTAAAAGTGAAATTATTCGATTAACGATTAATCGTAAAGATTTATCCAGCTATTCGATTAAATATTTATCCCTTCTTATTTCTATTCTTTTGATTTAGCGCAGTAGAGAAAACAAATAAAATTACTAATTTATCTGAACAGGCATAAAGAAGAATCATGAACATAAAATTGCCGAAAAAAGTGTTGAGCGTCTTTCTGCTAAAGGCTAATATTTACCGACTTGTTGAGAGAAGGAGTTTAACGAGAAAAACTAAAAAGGGGAGGAGCTTTATCTGGGTGGACACTGATATTCTGCGGCCTTCCAACCTGTCGCAGACACCAGTTTAACCCATCAGCAGACGGGCCGAGATTCTTGCGAGTGCCCAATCATTGATTGTCCGGTCTGGTTTGCTGATCCAGCTGCCTACCCGTGATCATCATCTTCCAAAGGCTTTAGGCCTGTACTACCATCGGTCCTTTACAGGGCCACAAAGATTTTCCAAAAGAGTTAAATGTCCCTACTTAAATTCATATCAAAAGGTTCTTTTCAGGGCAATTATAATCCTATTAAAGAGTATAAACAGAGAGAACCCCGGTAAAATTCCTATTCCTTCTCAAAACACAAGCTCCTGCTGCAGTTAACAAATAACATTTATTATATAAGACTACGTAGTCCTACGTCACCACTGCGTACAACGCTACAGGGCTGTTCCGAATGAACTGCTTCATAGAATCGCAGTTGCATTCGAAACGCAAGAAAATTTCTGCTTTTCCCAATGTCTAATCTTCCGCCAGCGTTGCCAGATTGTTTTAAAGCTTATCGGTATCAGATCAGATCAGATCAGATCAGATCAGATTGACCGCCCACGGTTGCTGCTCTGTTATTACCAGATCAGCTGCAATTACACAGAGAACCAACAGATGATGTTTTGGGACTAACATTCATCCTCAATGTGTAAGAACTGGAGATCTAATATTTAGCAATACCAGCGCCGGCCGTGTCCGAATACAGGTCAACTAGGGAATGGGAAGGAATGTGTTGACGTGGTACTCGCTGTGAAGGAAACCGAGTAATCCTCTGCGCTTCCACGAGAAATCACTGGGATGTTGGATGTGGGGAAAGGTTGCACGCACACGCAGGGATCGTTTTTGGTAGAGCGATTATAATACACAAACACACACACACACACACACACACACACACACACACACACACACACACACACACACACACACACACACACACACACACACACACACACACACACACACGCGCGCGCGCGCACTCATCCAATTTCTATTTTTAGATCAGGGCCCACACTGTGGTAAGTGATGCGAACGGTGTTAAAGAAGAATTTGTTTTCATTAAAATCTAGTGGGTATAGAATAAGGCAAAGTGAAAAATTGCAAGGAAGGGGACGGGCCTGGGATTGAACTCCCGACCTTCTGCTCAGTAAGCAGAAACGGTAACCACTGAGCTACCGAGCCTCGTCATTAAAGCTTATCGGTATCGAAGGTATTAAAAAATCGGTATTTATCGGTATTTACTATTTAATTAATCTTATACACTAATAAAAATTCAATGATTATTCTTATGTGTCCTACACATGAATTTTTGCAATGTGATAAACAAATTATATATATATATGGATCGGACACATACTTCTTATTTGTCCATATAAAATTCATGAGTAACCACACATACTATTCATTTGACTCATACATTTCATGTGTACTTCTGAGTGGATTCTGTTTATGTGATGACACATAAAAATCATGTGGAATTTGTCATGGAAATTCGCCAATAAAAATGTGTCAAATTTTATGAGTGTATGTATGCAATTTTTAAAAGCAAAATTTTTAACAATAGTGATGACTGGGACTTGAGAGGAATTGATTTGTTTAACGGCTTTCTCAGTGTTAAAACACTCTTTATTTTTTTAATTTAATTTCTTAAATTATCGTTGTCCTCAAATGGTGATCGAAATTGTCACCAAGTAGTTTTTTCAATTAAATATCATTAAATGTGGAAAATCAGCCACAACAACAACTAAACTATAGACAATAACGAAAAACAATATTTTCCCTTAAAAAAAGCTATAACCCATGGCCGAAATGTCCGGCAGATTACATCGTAGTCGTTGCAGTGTTTAAGACTGAGAAAGTCGTTAATCAAAGCAAAAATTTAAGCTTTTGAACTATGATTGGAAAATTCTGCAAGAAAACTCCGGGGAATGTTTGAATTAGCTTCTGAATAGAGCTGAAAAAACATCCAAAGAAACACGAAAGAAGCTCTCTTGGATGAAGTTCGACAAAAGCTGGAAAAAACATCCAGGAAACGTCCAAGACTCGAATTGAGAAACTTGTGCCGAAAACTTACATAAACTAACGGGAAAAAAAATCGGATGTCACATGCAAAGGAAGCCAGAAAAGTTTCGGAAACCCAAAGTAGATTTCCAGAAGTAGGGGGGAGAGGTAGCTCATCGATTCTTCCGGTTCGCCTCCTAGCATCGTGCTATAAGGTACCAGGCGATAACCAGGGTAGTTGATCGATAGCTCGATGACGTCATTTCGTTGGCGTCTGCAATGGGAAATTCTCATAGCATGCGTTGACGATGGGACGTTGTCGAGTTGTTGAATAGCAACTATCGTGGTAACTCACCGATTACCTGTCGATTTGCCAAATTTGGAAAGACGTCTGCATTGAATTGTCTCATATAATAATATTCCGCCCACTATATCACAAGAAATTGCGAGTAGCTGAGTGGAATGGAGATAAGTTAAGCATTGGGTACAGGACCAAGTCTCCCCTGGGTGGTGCCAAAAGATGAGCGCAATAGAATCATCAAGTTGCCATAAGGCACGGATGAGACTATTGCATGGCTGGGTAGTCAAAGTCTTCCATTCGTTAGTCATTTCAGGTAAACTAGAACAGGTTTAGGTGGGCGTTGGCCAGATTTGGATTTTCAGATGTAATCCTGGATATTTAGGACCCTGTCATTGAACGTCGCGTGAAAGTGGAACTTAATGAAGGCCTAAGTACTTTTTCGTAGTTTTTAGTTTTCGGATTTGAAAGATCGTCGGTTACAGTCCCTCCCCATGGACATGGAGGTTGACGATACTGAAGCAAAGGGTTATGTTTAATTTCTTTATATTTGCAACGATGATGATTTCCTATAGTGACACATATCACCTTCTTAATGCTTCAGTATGCCTCAAACGATTAATTCTTGGTTGTTAATAGAACTTCCTTGATGAAATGGGCTGCTTCATGCAGACTGAGCAATTCTGATTATAGTATCAGATTTGTTCTGTATACGGAGGAACTGGGAGGGCTTATTAGAAACTTCTCACCAATAAAGTAATGATTTTCTAGTAAATTTTTCATTTAATTATATTAATACTTTATTTTTAGCATACGATACAAAAGTGCTCGTTTTTGCGTAAAATAATCAATATTTATTTTGTAATTACGTTTAAAAGTTTTTTTTTGTGATCTGAAAATTTTCCTAGTTTGGTTAGAAGTTTCGAAGCTAACGCATGTCCGCAGGCCTAATAGAAAGATAGGCAGAAAAAGTGATTTTCGGAGTTTTATTCGTTAGGTGTTGTAGTGGAGATTTGTGTTGTTGGATGCAGGAGGAGATTGGAGGGCGGGAGTTTGACGCATAGAGCCTGCCAATTTCGCTTTCAGAATGTCGCAGTCAGTGGTTTTATGATTCGTGAGCGCTCGCGATTCGTAGAACCGTTGATTGTGACTGCAAGTGGATTTGGCAGGTTTTGTGAGTCGGACGTTTGCTTTTTGCCCTATTCTTGTGTCTAACATGTGCAGAGTATCATTATAGGGTCTAATGGTTTTGAGATTCCTGGTTGCATGAAATATATTTGTGAGAATATCTTTTTGAGATTTTAGTAGTCACGTTTTGTTTGTAGTTTATATTTTATTTCTTTCATGTAATTATCGTAAATAATAGTTATTCAATAATAGATAGTTCATTCATATATTCGGACTTTGACGCGAAGCGCTGTGGATCATGAGATGCTTAATGACCCTGGAGGGATCGATTTTGCTTACTGAGCAAAAAATCATGGATTTAATTTCAAGCTCTTCCACAGCACAATAAATCGCCACCATCATTTGTATATTTGATATTGAACATTAATCTTGGAAACTATTTGCATATCAAGCGAAAACGTAGTCCTGCATTGTCGCGAAGCGTTATGGTTCTGAGATGCTCGATGACCCTGGAGGGATCGTTTTTGCTTACTGAGCAGAAAATCATGGGTTTAATCCCAAGCTCTCCGTCGTGACTCTTAAAATTCATTATCACTAAACAAAATTAATATGTTCTTTCGATAGCCGGCTATCGAGAGATTAAATAAACAACAAATAAACAATACATACTTTTGGTTGCATCGCCAACTTGAGGTGAATCCTAACCGAATACCCTACCCAACCCTCCAACTCCGTAGCACTTATGAGGGTGTCGCTAAGTCGGTGGCCTCTCGTTAAGTAAGTACTACATCAACATTTCCTTCCCTATCCCTAGTTATGGTAAAGATGGGCGTGGCCGGGAATAGCGACAGTCATGCTTCTGTTACTCTTGTTTAGATTGGAACCAATGTTTACTCCCCAGCATTATTCCTGAAAGTAGTCTTACTGAGAATTTCAGAAGAGACGTGAGTGTCGCTAGTATCCAATCTACGAAGTATATCATAACAACGCTAACGCTAACGCAAAGTAGATTTCCAGAAGTAGCTATTTCCAGGAAAAGGCAGAAGAAGCTCGGGAAAACCTTTCAATAGAAGTCGAACAAAAAAAAAAAAAACCTTTGGCTTATGGGAGAATAAATTAAACATCCTGGAGACGCTGGCAGAAACTTCCTAAGGTAGACTGGAAGAAACATTTGAAGAAAGTCGGAAGCCCGCTTACGGAACAGTCGAAAGAAACAAAGACATAATTCTGGAAGAAAGAGTTTCCTGGGGGATGTTCTAACATCCCTGAAGACTTCGCAATTTCCTTGTATTTTTCGAAACATTCCTGAAATGCGCTTAGAAATATTCCACAATTCCTTGAAATTCCTCAAAAGTTCTTGTAATTTTCCTGAAATTAGGAGCTGTTTTGGAGTTCTCTGGTCATCCTCGAAGTGCTGGGAATTTCCCTGATTCTAATGGGCAAACCGGAATATCTCTAATCATTTTTCAAGGTCTTTGGACTTTCTTGAAGATTACGAAATCTCTTAAGTGCTCTCACATTTTTAAATTTATTGTAACATCATCATTGAAACTCTCTGATCTTCCTGATTTTTTTTTTATTTTTAAAAATTATCGACACTGCCATTAAAAAACATAGAACTTCCCATAAAATGTTCTCACAATAATCTAATGATCATGTAACTTCCCTTACGTTTCCTAAATTTGCATGAGTCCCTCAGGACATTGGTGATGTTTTCGGAATTTGCCTGAGTTTCTCGGAACTCCTTTATAATTTCTGCAATTTCATTGAAATTCAGTAAGTTAAACAAAAATGAATAAAAACGTCCGAAAATTAAATAATGTTTAAAAAATATTTCTCGGTTCCCTAGGAATTACCGGAAAGAGCCATCGATTGATGGGTAGCCAATCAAAAGGAGGAAATGCAAACATTAGTCGAAAAAGTATCAATCATAAGGCATCTTTAGAGATGATTTTTTAGAATTTTCTCCAAAATTCAAACGTGGGCAGGCAATAATAATTTTGATTATTAAAAAAAAAAACGGTATAAATCGGTATAAATTCTTAAAAATCGGTATTCTAAAGAACCTTATCTGTATATCGGTATCTAGTTTGGAAATCGGTATAAATACCGATAAATCGGTATATCTGGCAACGCTGTCTTCCGCCTCTTGCTCGAGCTCATGCTACACGCTATTTCGTTAGTACCCAAATTTGGGTAGAATCCACCCAGATCGGTCAAAACTGAACTTACCCAAAAATGGGTAAACTATGTTGTGAGTGACAAGTTGACAAATGAACAAAGTCGATCGAATTCATGTAGATGTTGTCCATTTGTCAACTTGTCACTCCCAACATAGTTTACCCATTTTTGGGTAGGTTCAGTTTTGACCGATCTGGGTGGATTTTACCCAAATTTGGGTAGTTTTGAAATAGCGTGTACTGTTTTGGGGACATTCTTCCTTTTCATCACTTTCCAAGTTGCACTCAACATTCATACGTTCGTCAAAGTCGGAAGGGCGCTCCTCCGCATCGCTATTTCCGTCATCCACGTCACTACCTCCTCCACCGTTTGGAGGCACAATGACAAACTCGATTTGATTTTCCGTTGAGACTAGATTTTCGAAAGAATCTTCGATTTAATCGATCCGAATATTGTACAGCTCCTGAGGATTATCGGAAAGTGGATATTTCCTATGGAGAAAAAAAAAAATACCGTATCACCCCACGGTATGAATTTTCATACACTCAAATGCAAACAAAAATTTTTATATTGTGTCACATATTTTGTCGGATGTTGTGATAGAACAGAGCTAATAAACTATAGAGGAAGAATAGCGCTGCCGTTGCTGTCGAAACATCTTTTCCTAACATCTAATAGGGACACAACTGTCAAAGCGAGAAAAAACTATGCAGTTTGACCGGTGAACACTCGTGTTTATTTCAGTTACCGTGGGGACGTGATTTGTTATTCACCCCGGTCCCTTTCAAATTGTATTATTATTTATGTATGGTCCTTATATTTGAAATGACGTTTCACATTCATCTAGTGATGGCCGATTTACATTCGAATAATCGATTAATCGATTAACGAACCGAAAAGTAAAATATTTGTAATCGGTTATATCAAGAGCAAATTTTCATTACGTCGAATGTAACAAAGGTAAACAAAGTCGAGCTATCAGTGTCAATCGATTCTCCTGCTATTACACTATATACTGTCCGAATATAGGATCAAATCCCATTTTTAAATTTATTTGCCAGTCAAATTGCTTTTTGACGTAATCACCTTCCGATAAAAATAGTTTTCGATGTTACTTAAGTCACCCAATTTCTATGGAGATGCCGTTTGACTTAAGTAACAGCGCTGAGAAACCCGTGAAAAGTGTACGTTCGTCGTTTCGCTTTCTCATTATTAAGGTGAATAAATCGAACTTTTTGTTGCTAAGATGATTTCGGTAGTCCTAAAATGATGAATGGGCTGCAGGTAAGAAGACGTAATTGATAATTCTCCCGAATATCCTGGTAAATACACTTTGACTTAAGTAACAATAGGGGCCACCAAACGACGTATAATAACTTTTGACTCAAAAACCAGTATTTTTTAGCATGAAAGCTAGCGATTTGCATTTGTATGATTAAAACCCTGCTAAATATGTTAAACATTGCTATCACTATGAGATTATATGTGTTTACTTGGAAATAGGAATAACTTTTCAATCATCAAAACAAAACTTTATTTTTCTCGGATTGGTGCGAATGTTACTTACGACATAATGAAAATTTGCTCTTGATATCATGGCGATATAAGCAATTGACAAATCCAAGTTTCACTCGGCCACCGTGGCGCTGCAATCGCAGCGGTGATAAGTCCGAAATAATGTGTCAAACTGAATACATTTTTGAAATTTCAACCAAAAAACTATTATTTTGTATTTATTCTAGCGAGTTTCTGTGGGAGTCAAAACATGATCCGAGCAAAAAAGTAGTACTCGTAATAATGGTATATAATTCTGAATTTTATCGTGCTTTGTTTCGAAAATATCTTCCAAATAAACAAACATCATCCAGATCACCCGATTCGTCCACCGACTAAATCTATTGCCACTTAAAAATTAATTTCAGTCGGTGTATTAATCAGCAGATTAAATCGTTTTTCGTCTGGTGCTACACCGAGCAATCGGCCTATTTAATAGTTTTTCGTCGATGGATTTAGTCGGCCAACTTTGTCTGCTGTTCAATCGGCAGATGATTTCAAACCTTAACATGTTTTCTGTAATTTAACTGTCTTGAAGTAGCTTTTTATTTAGGAACAATGCATTACAAAATAATGTTATGTATTTTGTACAAGGTTCATCCATGCTGACAAGAAATTTGCATGAAATTACATTGAAATTAAACAATTTTGCAAACAATCAATGAAATTGTCAAGGGTTGTCACAGACTTATCACCGTCGGTTAGTGCTTATTCCTGCCACCAGGCGCGCAGGAGTTTAAGTTGGATTTCTCAATAACTTCTTCAGAGGATCATCACCGATCGTTTCAAACATGTGCTACACTCTCATTGGTGGAAAAATGACAGCACAGCGAATGTTGTTAATCGAGTAATTCAAAAATGGGACATCTCTGATTTTGGTGTGATTGTTTTGATAAAAAAGTGCGCAAAATTTTTTCTCTACCGAGGGTGCATCTAAACCACAAAATTACCTTGCATACGGGGGGTATTCATTGGATGAAAGGGACCGTGAAAGAGGACACTAAAACAGAAAGTTTTTCTTCCGACAGTTTCATCTTATAGCGAATTCGTTCATTATTCAGTTCCAACCTGGATCGGGTATCAAGATTGGGTCTGCTTGTTTTCTGACAAACGTCAGTTTGCTCGTTTGTTTTTAAAACCTAGCTCAGGTTGAGGTTCACACTGACAAAAAGTTCGGTTTCGCACTGGGTAGGAACTGGTGTTAACCCCGACAATAAACGAATTCGCTATTAGTAGGTATTCATCTTTGGTTTGACAGTTCTGTACCCGGTATTATTCAACATCGGAACAAAGGGAACACCAGCGCTATTCTTCCTCTATAGTAAATTAGGTCTATTTGTGATAGATATAACTTTTTTTTAACACCAATCGTAGTGTTTTGTCACAAGATGGAGGAATTGGCAATTATTTTTTTTTTTCCTCTGTTCGGGACATAACACCACTGCGACCAGTAATTTGATCTATTGTAGTATTTCCCGTGTCCTTAGTTTAGTGCATGTCGTATTACTCCATCACTATTGAGAAATGATGAAGTATTCGGTTTTGATACAGTTGTCATTCTTGCCTTCATCGCAAGGAATCGATTCTAACTGAAAGGTTCCGCTATTTATACCCTTCGGAGTTGGAACACCCTCCAAAGGCGCGCCCCTTTGTCAGTCAAAATTGGATTCCTTAACAACAAAAACAAGCTATGACACCGATAATGACCATGCATCAGAACCCTAGTCTTAACCACTTCAAACTAGGGAACAACGATTAGAAGATTAGGAATCACATAGGTGAAGACTAACTAACTCATTTTTTCCTTGTTTCAAGATCATCCTCGGTCCAGGCAACCCGAGGACTTATCACTATCAACAAGGCATAAAAAGTAACAAGGACTAAGATGTGTTCCTTTGATTACTGAAAAATCCTGTTCCCCTAGTTTGAAGAAGTTATGACTAGGAATCGGTGGTAGATCTTACATCCCGTAACGTACCACGAAAAGGTGATCTACCCACGTTACGGGGCTGGCAATTATTTTAAAACTAAATTTAAAGAATTGTGGTGTTTACTTTTTCGCTTCCATTTTTCTTAACTTTACACAGTTCAAAATACAGATAAAATGACAAAAAATGACAGATATCTTAACACACATAGACATTTGAGGAGTCGAGTGAGGAGTAATTTATTCAGTAGTGTTATCGCAAATCTGTCAGATATTGAAATTGCACAGTAAATAGTTTTGTGTATGAAATTTCATACCCTAGGACATAATGGGTTAAAATGTATAAATATTACAAAACAAAAATTATGTTAAGTCTGTAATCACAATTTTCTTTCAAACATATTGACCTTGCTTCGCATATGAACACAGGGGAAACCGCAAAACTAACCTAACAATTTTGTTTCCCTATTTTCCATCTATTATATTCCACAGCTATCGGTAATGGCCGGTGGAATGACGCGTATGTACGGTGCAGCCACCATGGTCGGCAAGGACGAACGAAACGGTCGAATAAACCCGGCCCTGGAGGCGGACGATGACTTACCGGTGGTGGAAGCCAAGCGACAAATGGAACAGGAGAAGCTACAGCAGCAGCAGCAGCAGCAGCAATTCTCCGGCGCCGGTGGAGGTGGTGGAGTATTTCAGAGCGATGGCAGCGTGGTACCCGGGATCCAGGGCCATACGGCATTTTGAAATCGGATGCAGCAGTAAGGACTGCTCGCACCAGTATTACACAGTAGTGGTACATAGAAAAGGGGCATCTATTATCTATGGGAAAGAATACACATGCTTTTTCGAGGTTAGGTTGTGTTCTGCACTCTCTTTCCCTATAGCTGCATGCTAAATTAGGGTAGCAAGAAAAACTGGAACAGGTTTCCGCTGCTGCACGCGCCGTTATGGGTTTTGCGTTATGATTTAGGAAGGGTAGTTTGTGAAGGAGATGTGCATAAATATTTGGGATAATTAAAAAAAAAACAGCAAACGATACATATCAAACTGAGATTAATGTTTTTAGTGTTTAGTTTCTGGACTACTGCAACTGAAACATATCAAATTAGGGGCTTAAAAAAACAAAGCATTAACAGACGGAAATCGTTCTTGAAATACATAATCAGACTTGCAGGTTTGAGGTTAAAATGTTATCTTTAATGGGTGTGAGTTTCCGAGAGTTTTAACTTGCGATAAGGATCAAATCAGCGAAACGCAGCAATTTTAGTAGCATGTAAGAGAATCAACATTTTGTTTTCTATTAACTTATGTTAATTGTATCTATGTATGATGAATGAGAACGATACAGTTAAGGGAGGAACATTGAGGAAACTATTATAAAAGGGGTTTTGTTGATATAAGTCGTTACTTTTTAATGCCAGGAACAACGTAACCAATTGTACAAATATATTGTTTAGTAAAGGAATTAAAAGTATTATCGTTTTTCCACTACAAACTGTCAAACAGCTTGCAAGTTTCCCTCAAATGTTGAATGGAAAGTGAAAGTATATATTGCGGTTGTTACTTTTTCATAGTTTATTTTTTTAATTTAGTTCAGAAAAGCTTGAATGATACAAACAATGCTAATATAGGTGAATGTTTCAAAATAAAGAAAAAGGTGAAACCCATCAGATGAAATATATCTCAAAAAATCAGTCAAAGGTGCTAGAAGAATAGTCAATGAAAAAGAGTTATTAGCCATTTGTTGAATCTGAGGTGTGACTAAAACAGAGATGTGTGAAATGTATTTGTTGTACGGGTGTATGATTAAGTTTGCTTGTTTATATTTGTTTACTCGATTTTATTTTTCCTACACAGGTTCTTTTTTCAAACTCATAAGCAAAAACAAGAGATCGATAATACGTGTATTGCTTGTAAGAAGGAATATAAAAATAAATAGAACTGACTATCGAATAAACAAATAAACTATGACAGAGCACTAGAAATAATTTTATTGTATAGTAAATGAAATTACATAATTGACCGTAGATGTTACATTCAAAAGCAAACCAATACTGAACTTTAGTCAAAGTAACGAAACACAGGCAATTACGATTCATACATATCAGAAGAAACCTGGCGAAGCAAACCTAATACATATCAATAATGGTGTCCTTCCTAACGTAAAAAAAATAGACATACAGCAAAAAAAAATACGGTCAACGTGAACGGAAGAAATTTTACAATCATTTATTATGCCTTCACTTTATGCTTCATGACTGTGTGCGAAGGTTGTTGTTCTATGCAGTTCATTTGTGTTTGATTTTCATGATTGATTGTTAAAATTTTGTTCCTTTTTCTTCGCAGGATTAAGAAACTGATGGAAATTGGTTAGTTTGAATTTTGAAATTTTTTTAGAAAACTAATATCCTTTTATGTTAAGTTCTCTCAACATAACTTATATTATTCTGACAGTAGTTATTGCAAGAAGCTTGGATATCCATTCCAGAATGTCTCAAGTTTTAATGGGTTGCAAATAATAATAATAAATAATAAAACCTTTTGTCCAGATGCCGTCGCATTCACTGTGCTAGGAGCACGTTAACATACGATCATTTTCTTACACGTATACTTAGAGCTACCCAATTTAGCACACCAACACTTAAAGTTAATCTCAACGGAAGCCTTATAGTGATATGAAATAGTGGCACCAGCAGTAAACCGAAGTGCGCTAGTTGGACTTGCGACTTCCGATGTTATAAGCGACATTAGCGAGAAATGCCGCTACGATTTTCAGTCTTACAGCGATGCCTGGGACCACATTATGGAACCAAAACCGAAATGACTGTTTTCATACAATCGTTCATATGTTCATATTTTGATATCATAAGGTATTGTTACGAGTTTAGCTCAAAAAACAGTTATTTTTTGGAACTATTTTTAGAGGTAACAAATTTGTTACAGTACCTTACGGTATCTACATAAACAAAGGGGTCCTATCTTTTCTCGTATACAAAAATCGCTGGATTTAACGCACACTATCTTAAAACTTCAAGAACACACATGTTAGCACCCACAAAACATACAATGAAAATGCAACCCCTTGTTTGCTGCACTACGGCAAACGTGGAGTTCCGGTTTTATTATTGTATGTTTAGTGGGAGTTTACATGTGTGCTCTTAAATTTTAAGGTAAAGCTTCCATAGACATTCACCCTACACGGTAACCGCAAAATACCCAATAATGACTATAAAAGACTCAATATTGACTACAAAGCAAGCATTTTGAGGGAAGCTTGAACTACCCATTAAATGAGTAAACATTTTACCCATTTATGAGTATTTGTTGCTCATAAATCAATAATTACTACTCATTTTTTTAGTTGTAATTACTCATAAATAGGTAAAATTGTACTCATTTATGGGTAGTCCCAGTTTCCCTTAAAAAATACTTGCTTTGTAGTCAAGATTGGGTATTTTAGGATTACCGTGTAAGCTATCAGAAAGGTCTGCCACACCCTGCTCAGCTGCTGTTGTCAACACCGATGAGGAATAAGCAGGCACCACATGAACAAAAATATTGTCACTACTCAAAAGTATTGATGCAAATATTATGGGTGCCGGCGTCGATTGTGTAGTGGCAAACGTGACTACACAGTTCGAAAAAGTAGTGTAAATTTCTGTTCAATATGATGCACATAAATGGAGCGTCACATATCATATACGTTTATATTATATATCATGTAAAGTTCTGACACATTTCATGCCTTGTAGCAAATATTGTATACAAAAGCCCATATTTGTAAACAACATTGTTTGCAAGTTGCTCGGTTGCGTGAAATGAAATACAAGGCTACGTGAATGAATGTTTACATCACAATTAAAATTCAGAATTTTTATCTGTGTACTTTCTCACCCCAATGGGTATGGGTGCCGAGGTCGGTGGGATTTTCCAGAGGCATAAAAATCTCTGGTCACGTCTCCCTTCGGAAGGGAAAAAAAGTCGTTGGTCCCGGCCCATGTGTGGAAGCTGCCTTCCTCCAATGGATGGCAATCGATGTCCATCGGTGAAAGAAGAAAAAAGGAGAAGAAATGTTGCGGGTTGCTTTGGTTTTTAGACTCACGTGCAAATATCAAATCGTGAACAACATATGTGTGTTCACTAGACTGATGCAAAATTTGACTTTTTAGCTCCACAGTGCTTAAATGGTTTCAAATCGGGTCCTGATTAGCCTCCCAAAGTTACAACTCATTTGGTTAGAAACAGACTTCGCACAAGCCATTTGAAGTTTACATGTAAATTACTATGGGAAATCTCAAGTTTTAGTTCATTGCCTTCTAGTCTTTTTCCATATATAGCTGCGAAACCGTTCGATAGCCATATCTTAAAGAAAATTTTCTCAGCTACAACTTTGCTCAAGATTGTTTCTATGTAAAACGAGACAGGAAAAATTTATTATTTATTTAAGATATTGGTAAAGTTATGACATGATCAAGCAGCTGCTCTGTAGGCAACACTGTATTTTGCAGTGTGACATAGTAGCCATGATTTTTGTGTCCTATTCAACGCCCCAGAAACACCAATGTTGCCTGCTGAGCAGTTGATTGAGCATGATCATAAGACATCAGTGCATTGAACCATTAATAACTTTCTATCCTTGCATTTAATCAAAAAGTGGTCTGGGGCAAAGTTGTATCTGGGAAAATTTCCTACAAGTACAGTTGAAAGTTTTTGAAGCAGACCGATATGGTGAATTATTAGATAGACATGACCAAAAATCTTGGTTTTACCATAGTAATTCCCATACAAACTTCAAATGGTTTGTGCCATCTCAGTTTCTCACCAAATGGGTTCAAATTTTGAGAGGTTAGTCAGTTTAAGTATTGTGGAGCGAAAATTTCAAATTTTGCATCACTCTAGTGTTCACACGTCAACGTACAAAGACAATAGCAAACCGATTATTAGATACAGCACCCTGGATTAGACCCTCGCAATACTAGAAACTGTAACAACGAAACGAACCAATATGTATATGTGTGTGTATTTCCTCTAACCCCCACTGGTCAACAGTGATATTATGTAAGATCTCTGGTCATTGTAGACTGCTTTAATCCGAGAGTTAGAAGGTGATAGCTCTATTGCAGATCCAGCAACCCATTTCAGAATGTCTGGAGAGTCACGCCCATTCCGTGGTCACTTTCACTCACGATAAGCCCCGCATGTATGCATCACCATTATCAAATGGACATTGGTTATACATACACACTTCCACTTTCGAAAATATTCTTTTCAAACGTGGTCCGAATTTTGTTTAATTTTGATATTTAATTTGTAAAGAATAATTGGACAGCTCTCACCATATTCTGCTCTTCTGCCGCCGTTGACTGCTTCTTTTGGAATCCCTTGTACCTTTTCTCTAACGCTTCGTATATTCCGTGCTTCACGCGGCAATTTTCTTCCGTAGATCGTCCTTGCTTGGTTTTGAACTTTTTTCTTTAGTATGTTCTGATTATAGCACTTCTACCAGTGATCGATGTTGTTCAAAACACCGGAGGGAAAACACGACACCAGACAAGGGGTAATCTACTCTGCACAGTGTGCCGAAGCACATCGTAGCCCACTAATCGGCACGTTAGGGAACACGATGACAAGTATGGCACAGAATATAATATAAAACAGCATCACTGCTTTGTGTTGACATTTTGCCAAGCGTTGCTAATGTTTACTACTTTGCTTACTTCAAAGTAAGGGGGAGGTGTTGTCAATTTATCAAGGTTATCCTAAATCATAATAAAATATTACACAATTGTCTACAGGGTATTTGTCGGATGTCCATAGTTTCGAAAGGATTTATGTTTTGCGGGAAACCCAAACATATTAGTCAAAGTCAGTCGATTGATGGTCCACTGACTGAGCCATCTCGGAGTTTAGATTGACTGTGAAGGCTGGTGGAGTTAGTGGATCCCGTATTAACAACTTTAAGAAGGATTCTACTTGCAGAACTGCAAAGGTAACCACACCGGAGGTAACGAAGCCCATCGGAACCGTGGTATTAATAAACGCAAGCGGAACCGCCAGTACTTTCAGGGCTATAAATATGCAATTCCGGCAAGACCAAGCAAGGACTAAAAATATGAATGAATAAAAAGCAGAGACAAAGCGGTATCAAGATCCTGGACCAGCATTTGGATGCTGTTGGATATTAGTCGATGGAAGATGTGGATCAAGGGATTTAAAGTAAGAAGTTGAGAGCCATCAGAAAGACGAAGAAGAGCAATACTAGTAAATTTTAAATTCGTTAATGATCAATCTCAGCGGTTTGGACCTCCTGTTTAAGTTGTTCAAAAGTTGAAAGTCATGGAAAATCGCAGTCGTTTGACTATCTCACCAAAATTGTACAGCTGAGTTAGAAGAATTCAGTACTCAACAGCGACAGCTGGCATTAGGAAGCTACGGAAGGAGTATTGCTGCTTCTACTATTGCCGGTGGGAATTTTTGGTCGAATCCTTCCTGATTGCCCGAGTAGCATGATGGTAATGTAGAGGCACATCTTCCATTTTCCGGTACTTGTAGTACTTATGATACAGGATTCGGTGAACGTCTACCAGAATGACACCCGGTACAGAACTTTCTTCTCATGGGTAGACAACTTCTACCATCAGTCACCCTTCTCCTTCTCGTGTAGGGGCAGAATTTCGAGGTTGGCAACGGTCATCGTATACTGGCTAACAGTTCCAGCAGTGGCCGACGATCTAGCGCTTGTCAATCTTCTCATTCGTTTGGCATCGTTGAACCAAGTATATAAAAATAACTCGTATAATCATCCGTGAGAACTTGACAAGGTTAACAAATAATCTCAAAAGTTATAACTGCAGGGTTGCCAAACTCATGGGTTACTGAGACTGACAGCTTGATTGCTACACTTTGGCACATTCAGCACAACGCTGGGCACAGCCTCGGCATAGATAAATACTCGGCTCAGATTGAGATGTGCAAAGTTGAGTACCCCTTGACACCAGAACTATTCGCAAACTTTATCAATTCATTGAGATAACCGCTAAAAATCTTCATTTTTCAAGTATCACACAACCGAAAGAGTTTTTATACGGAAAACACACAGACAAGTGAGTGTGTGTGCGTGCGTGCATTCCATCTAACCCCCACTGGCCCGCAGTGTTATTATGGAAGAACTCTCTCTACAATGTCACATTTATGGTCATTGTAGACAGCTTTAGTCCGGGAGTTAGAAGGTGATAGCTCTATTGCAGATCCAGCAACCCATTTCAGAATATCTGGAGAGTCACGCCCATTCCGAGGTTACTTTCACTTACAATAAGCCCCGCATGTAAACACTACCGTTATCATATTGATAATGGTACTGCAAACACACTTTCAGATTTTGAAACGAGAAGTTTCCAAATCTGACATGTATTTAGTAGTATATGGAAAAATGATTTATAATAGATTTATAATCAGATTGATCTCACCAAACTCTGCCCCGTAATACCACCAAGTGCTCACGGTGATCTAAACAGCTACCTTAAACATTTTTCTCCGGCCACCATGCACTAATATCCGGAAGATTCACTGTTAATTTTTCGCTGAATCATTCTTCCTCTTCAAAACAATATCGATAGCGTATTATTTCCATTATCCTCTTCATCCACTATTCTTCTAATAAATCTAATACTTCTGTTTTCACCACTTTCTCCCTATCCCCACTTGTTTCTAGGAAATCTCTCCTCACACCAAAGACATGTTTTTATTTTTCCTCTTTGTCTACCCTAACCTTCCACCATTAAATTAGTAGCGCTCCGCCACCCGGCCAGCTGCGCTTGTCCTATTGTCTATTTTCGCGAAATCCCAATAAATCACACTATGACTTAAACGATCAACTAGTCCACTCCAGAATCATCAACAATAACGACGAATTCTCATCACGCTTTTTGGATAAGAAATTTAAAAAATATAAATATTTGACGTGAGAATAAATCACGTCCGTTCACGAGCACAGCACACTTAGTTTTTTTTTTCGGGGTAACCAACTCTGTACATTGCACAGTGGTCCAGAATGCAGATTTAGGTGGAATGATATGTTTTGAGCCTGAAATTGAAACTTTAGACTAAAAGTCTCTTCTACAAAGTTGTTCCTTATAGTTAGGCCCTCATTTTTATGACAATGAATTCTAGGGTGGTTCCTATTATCATTAAAATCAAAAATCTAACTTTATTGCTTGAATAAATTAAGGTATACATTCTTGAACAAAGTTATAGCTGAGCTATTTTCAAGCAACTTTGTTGAAAATAACTTGTTTGTATCTCTTAAATTGGCCAATTTAGAGCTATTTTCTTAAATTGAGTTAGGGTGGCTCTTAAAAAAACAGTTTTTTGCTCTAGTTTTCTTATTTCAAATTTCTCAGCAAAGGTGTCTTCAGATAACTTTTAGATCTTAAGAAGGCGCAAATTTTTGCTGCGCAAAGCTTGTCAATGTATTTGGCCGATCAAGAGTTATTGACGTTTTTATACTAAAAATATGCACTTTTCAAATGTTAATATCTCTGGTTGGGGCAAACAAAAAAAAAGTTTTTTTACAGCATTTGAAAGGGCGTATGTTATTCAGAATCACCACGCCCCGCAGAGTAGGCCAGAATTAACTCGAATTAAGTATTAACTTGATGGCCATAGGATCCGGACCGAGAGTCAATTGTATGGGTAAGGAGCATTGAAGCGATAATGTACGGTGTTAACAACACCTCGGTGCCGAACAATCCTACCATTCTTCAGATACATCTGCAATTACAGATGTTTCTCCCACATCCCTGAACTCGGATTCGATTGACTGTGGAGGTCTCTCTACGCTGTTTCGCAACTGTTCGTATCACCGACGGCAACAGCAACATTAAGAAAGATGCCGATAACAGAATTGTGAAGGTAACCACACCGGAGGTAACAGTTCCAATGTAAATCGCGGTCTTAATAAACGCAATCGGAACCGGCGCAGAGTTGAAAATTATCTGGGGAGAATCACCCGGGTGCAAGAGATATCATTCTCTGGGGTGAATCTCTGCTTGTCTCCTCGGAGATTTCTCCTGGCACCACTGGAGAGATTTTTAGACACAGCACGAGAGAGTGAGAATATTGACAGTTCACTTTTTGTCTGTTTATACACTCACTTCCGTGAGAAAGATAGCAGCGCAAATGCGTTATTGTTTCTCCAAAGATTCCGGCAGAGCTTGACGTGAGTGAGTGAAAACATCAATAAAATGGCTGAAAAACGTATACAACGACAAGGGCGTAGCCAGGTTTTGAGCTAGGGAGGGCGAAAAAAAATTAACTATGGAAAATTTTGCTGAATGCCATTTCATCGGACGCCATTTCACCGAAAGCCTTTGGGTTGCTGAGTTTAGTGCGGTTTGAGGACAGTACCGAAAAGGTGGTTGTGAATGTTGTGCTTTTCAGGGCAAATGGAAAAAGAAACATTAAAAGTGGTCACGGTATTCAACTTGAAGCGGCATCTCGTCAATATTCATCGGGTGTTCTGGTGTGGCTAGCTCGCTGCTCCTCTCTCCATTTTCGCTGCAGCTGCTGACGGCATTCCAAGTGCCTTCCTCTCGACACATTTCAACGACGACATTCTCCACGGGCATCTCTCTTCACAAAACTGCCTCGAACCTTGGACAGTCGAAGATCACATGCTCCGGCGTTTCATCCACGTTCCAACACTCCTAACAGAGGGGTGACACTGCGTGTCCGAATCGATGCAGATACTTCCTGAAGCAGCCGCGGCCAGACAAGAACTGCGTTAGGTGGAATTTGACGTCTCCGTGATTTCTGTTCACCCAGGTCGAAAAAAAATCTGTATTAGTCTACGTGGTTAGGTTAGGTTATCTTTAATAGCGAGACTTTCAGCCAGAGGTTGTTTCATCTCTTTATTAGTCTACGTGTCCATCTACCGTTCTCTGCCGTGTTCCACTCCTGTTGCCACTTAGCCAACGACTCCGCTCTCACAACTTTCCGTACTCTTCCGGCTTCCCTCCGCCTGTAGCACTCGCTGTCTTCCACTTTGAGGTTATGGCATGCCCCCGACGGTGATTCCCGCTGTACCGCTTTACAGTTACTGTCCAATAGAACTTCCGTTTTATGATGGACCATCTGCAGCTTCGCTCCTTACATCCAGTTACCAATCATGTTGATCACCTCGGTCGCCAGCACTTCCACCTCTTCCAGCGTCTCGCCTGTTACCGTCAAGACGATGTCGTCCGCAAGCCAACGATCTCAACTCCTTTGGGCAGCTTCAGCGTTAGCACGCCGTTGTACATCCCGGTCCAGAGCGTTGGACCAAGGATGGAGCCTTGTGGAACTCCCGCTGTGATCCTAATCGATCTCTGTCCCATGTCTGTCTGTAGACTAAACTGAAGCAAATTTCAATAATGGTGCGCTGATGCACTTCCCGTATTCGCATTTCCAAAATGTGTACACCAAATTTTAAAATAATTGACTACTGTACGTTAAAAGAAAACGTAACCTTTAAAAAATCTTTGTATGCAACAAACCTAAGACGAAGAGAAGACAATACGGGGGGCGAAAACGAATCACTTTTCTGTCAAGCGCGAACCAGCTCGTGATTGGCCGATTGGAAATGCGTAAGATAGAGATAGAGATAGAAATAGAGATAAAAGAGTAAGAAGTCAGTTGTCTCCTCTTCCTCTTAGCAACAAACTAACAACCAAAGTCTTCACCGGGGTGATTCTCCCCGGTGAAGCAAACGAACTCTCTACGGTGCTCCATAGTGATCACTCATACGCTCCGGTGTGTTGGACTGGTGGAGGTGCGAGATCAGAAACTGTATTTGTTTGCGAAGTGGGAGAAGCGATAGAAACTGAAAACAAAATAAAAATCTCTCGGGTGAGTTTGCTTTTGTCATAGTGCGAGGTGTCTTTTCAACTCATCACCCTGCTTACACTGGGGAGAATGGCATCCCTGACCGGCAGCAGTTTCAGGGTAATTAATATGCGATTCCTGCATGACCAAGAATAAAAAATATGAAGGAACAACAAGGTAGTCATCAAACGACTACAACCAGTATGGAGTCAGACGAATTTAGTAGATACCTAACCACGACTGCTGACACTGGGAAGCTACTGTAGGTCTATTGCTGCTACTACTACCGCTGGTGGGAATTTCAGATTGTAGCATTGCCCGAGTAGCATGATGATATTGCAGACAAGATTCATCTTCCGCTTGCCGGTGGGGTACTTGGCTTCGGAAAACGTCTGCCAGAATGACGCACGGTAGAGAACTTTCTTCTCCTGAATGGTCAGCTTCTGCCATCAGCCACCCTTCTCCTTCTCACGAAATCTTCGTTGGTATTGTCTGCAATCTCCGTCGTTGGAAATGTCTGAATCCAAGTCTGCTATTTTTGACGCCTAAACACGAAACACTCATAACAAACGCTTCGGGGACATCTGAAATACCCGTTAGAAACTTCTGGAATTCAAATACGATGGGTTTCAGTAAGAAGGGTTTTAAAAGCCATTCCAGCGAACTTCATTTCTTTGTCTAGTGAATTTTAAGACGATGTCTTGGATATGGAATGATCTGGATCTATTGTGGATATCGAGGATTACAAGATTATGTCACGGACAACATTGACAATTCTGCAAGACTTCTTATGATTGTCTTAGCTCATAAAAACTATGAGCATCATCGATCGAAGACTAGTCCACAGGACTTCATTAGTAAGTCCAGAAAACGTCCAGAATTATCGATTACATGTCTAGCGAGTCTCAGAACTAAATAAAATAACGAGTATCTTCTGATCTTGATCTTAGGTGGATTCAATGTACTCTGCATGCAAGGGATCTTAGTCAAATCTACAAAACTTCGAAACCCGAGCAGGAGAAAATAACTTATGAACACCTAATTATGTTCCTGATACCAAAATTTGGTGTTGATCAGCCTGGCATCCCGAGCAGGAACGAATATCTCGATACCTTAAATTGGTATGGATGAGCCTAAAATACCAAAAAATAATACCAAAAAAATGTTCCCACAATACTATTACAATACCAAATTTTGCAAATGCAATACCAAAATAATATCACACAGGTATTTTTTTGGTATCCAAATTTCAATTTTTGTTATCTACAAAGTATTTTGCATGAAATTTTTTGGTATTATTCTTTGGTATTGTACCTCTTATGTCATGCTGATCAACACCATTTTTTAGTATCAGATCAGAATTAGTTATTTAATAATTATTTTCTCCTTCCCGGGATAAGAGGTAGAATACCAAAAAATTGCATGCAAAATACTTTGTAAATACCAAAATTTAAATTTGGATACCAAAAAAATACTTGTGTGATATTCTTTTGGTATTGCATGCCTTCTTAATTCCTTAAATTTCTTCTAGATTCCAATGCCTTTAGAATTCTTTTGAAGAATCTTCGGAATTGATATGAATACTTTCTGGATTCTGTGAAATACTGCCAGGATTCCTGTGGAATATCTATGGGATTCCTTTCGATTACTTTGGAATATCTGGATCTTATCTGGAATGCATTTTGTATTCCTTTGAAGACTTCCTTGCAGTCCTTTGAAGCACTATCTGGATTCCATTGGAGTGTCCTCAGAAGTCTTTAGGAATACCTTCTGACTTATTTTAGAATATTTTCTAATTCCCTGGACTACCTTTGGAATTCTTTTGACAAATCTTCGAGAATGCTTCATAAATATCTTCAAAAATCCACATTTGGCATATCTTCAGAATTTAACCTTGCTGGAATACCTTCCGGCTTTATTTGAATTTGGAAATTCCAGTGGAATAAGTTTAAAATTCTTTTAGAGCAGCCTCTGAGTTCCTTCAAAATACCTTCTAGATCTCTTTGGGCTGCCTTCAGAGGTCAATTAAAATACTATATGCAATAGACTGATGCAAAATTTGACTTTTTCGCTCCACAGTGCTTAAATGGTTTCAAATCGGGTCCTGATTAGCCTCCCAAAGTTACAACTCCTTTGATTAGAAACAGACTTCGCACAAGTCATTTGAAGTTTACATGTAAATTACTATGGGAAATCTCAACTTTTTGTTCATTACCTTCTAGTCTTTTTCCATATTGAGATGCGTAACAGGTCAATAGCTATTCGTATAGAAAATTTTCTCAGCTACAACTTTGCTCAAGATCATTTCTATGTAAAACGAGACAGGAAAAAGTTATTAATTATTTAAGAGATTGGTAAACTTATGACATGATCAAGCAGCTGCTCTGTAGGCAACACTGTATTTTGCAGTGTGACATAGTAGCCATGCATTTTGTGTCCTATTCAACCGATGTGTGGTATAAGAGGTGAGGAGAAAGGAAACTAGTGGACTCTTTCGTTCTCGCGTCTTCTTATGCAGCAACAGACGTGACGTCACGTCTGCTGTTGAATAAGAACACCGTTAGAATGAAAGAGTCCACTAGTTTCCTTTCTCCTCACCTCTTATACCGCACATCGCTATTCAACGCCCCAGAAACACCAATGTTGCCTGCTGAGCAGTTGATTGAGCATGATCATAAGACATCAGCTCTTTGAACTATTGAAAACTTTCGATCCTTGCATTTAATCAAAAAGTGGTCTTGACTAGGGGTAGGTCACTCCGCACACCTATCTTGGCTCATCTTTTTTGTCAGTGTGCCGCAACTGTGACTATTGTGCCGGTCATAGAGCAAGCTGCGATTGTTTGTAAAATACCCATCCCGGCAACCCGGTATTTCTGACACCTTGAATGTTTTGGTTTGAAATCACATGGATAAATCGGATTGAGGATGACGCGGAAAGTGGCGGGTGTGCGAAATTTGTGTGTTTTGTGATCCATAGGGTAATAAAAGTCCAGTGTTTTAGTGTTTAATAATGCCCTCAAAGGAAGACCAGAAACCTAGCATTTCGTCCGGAAATAGTTGGAACCGGTGGGGAGCATTGTTGGAGACCGACTATAGAGGGTGACGAATAGACTTCTTTAGTTTGTTTTGTGTGAGTTGCAGAGTTATTTGAATTAAGGGTACTAATGAGGTCTGATAAACTGCCTCTTCCTCTTGAGTTCGCTCTAGAACCTACATTTCGTATTTAGATCTATAAGTGAACTGCTGGTCTGACTTCCTCTGGTATATTCAATCGGAAGATGTCCCTGAACATACAGTCAAACAGCACGTAATGTTCTGAACAAACTTCAATGACAGTTGTCCAGCAGTGCTCCCATTTTATTTACTACAATCTAATGCCAACGAGATTGTGCCGAAGGTATGCCGAAAATGTGCCGATGGATGTGCCCAAACTGTGTAGAATATAATTTCGGCACAATGAGCTGAGTGACTTACCCCTTGGGTCTTGAGCAAAGTTGTAGCTGGGAAAATTTCCTACAAGTATATTTGAAAACTTTTGAAGGAGACTGATATGGTGAATTTTTAGATAGACATGAACAAAAATTTTGGTTTTACCATAGTAATTCCTATACAAACTTCAAATGATTTGTGCCATCTCAGTTTCTCACCAAATGGGTTCAAATTTTGAGAGGTTAGTCAAGATCCGATTTGGAATCGTTTAAGTATTGTGGAGCGAAAATTTCAAATTTTGCATCACTCTAATATGCACTCATTTGGAATACCTTCTAGTTTCGATTGGAAATTGATAGAATATTCCATAAGAATTACTTTTGCTTATTTGTTTGATCCCTTTACTATACCTTCTGGAATTGAAATTCCTTCTGTATTCCTTTGGAATACTATTGGAATACTTGCTGGGATTCATTGAAATACCTTCTGGAATCCTTTTGGATGTGTTTGTCATACCCAAAGTCATACCCTATGGATTTCTTTGAAATTATTTTGTAATGCCTTCCAAATTCATTTGGAATCCCTTCGAAGTTCCTTTGGAATCCCTTCGGAATGCCTTCGAAATTCATTTGGAATCTCTTCTTAATTCTGTGAAATACATTCAGGATTTCTATAGAATATCTTCTTTATAGGAATACCTTCTAGAAATCTTTTGAAATAGCTCAAAAGATGAAAGCGTGTTAAAGAAACCGCGAAGGCATGCCAAACGAATTTCGAAGGCACTCCAAAGGAAACCAGAGGGTATTTCAAAGAACTGCAAGACATTTGCCAAATGATTCCAGAATGTATTCCAAATGTGCTCGGAAATTATTCCAAAGTAATCCAAAGGAATCCATGTGATAGGAATCCATTGAAAGTATTTCACAAAATCCTGAAAGTATTCAAAGTAATTCCGGAGATACTTCAATGGTATTCTGAAGGTATGAAATTGGATTACCATCAGAGTTCCAATGTAATATCTTTTTGATTCATTAAATTCTTACTAGAGTCCCGTAGCTTCTATCACTAAAGTTCCTTAGAAACAGTTTGAATTCATTTGTAATATCTTCTTCATTGCTCTTTTTGAATGTCGTCTGTATCTCATGGGAATTTCTTGGGAATTCAATGGGAAAACTGTTTGGATTAGTTTGAAATATCTTTTGAATGAAGAAGCTGAACATAAACAACAACCTTCACCATTTTCCCATCTATATGAAAAATGTTCCTTTAAAAAAAATCTGTTTCATCATCGTTCGCTAGCATGTAACTCCCCTCAGCAGTGAGAATCCATTCAGAAATTCATAAAATAAATCTCATTGGAATTCATTGTATCACCCCTGTTGTTACTCAAGTGTTACTATACTATTATACACCATTAAACAAAGAAACAAAGTAAATGAGAGCAAAAGAAAAAACATATAAATATATATACAACAAAAGAAAACAAAGCTAAAAACCAAAAATTGAATTAGAAGCATTAATGGGCAGCGAAAGACGACCAGCAAGACATAAAGTGTACATTACAAGAGTTATAATAATTGAAAAGGATGCAGCAACTAAACTGGAAACAATATTGTAATTATAGGTTATACATATACACAAAAAAGCTGAGGGTGAACACACACACACACACAAACACAAACAAAAACAAGAACAACAACAACAACACGGGAAGGGTATTAAAACAAAACCTAATGTAGTATTAACTGTATCTGAATTCTCGATGATGAATATTGCGAGTGGGAGAATTGAGTTAGAAATGGTTGTAGGATCGAATCAATGAGTTTAACGATTGTTAACACATGGAAAGAGACGGACTTGTTAGTCGCTTCCATGTAGGAGCTGGTTCAGATTTTCTGATTAGTTATGAGCGAGGCTAGGAAATGAACAGGAGGCAGACGGTTAGACAACTTTGAAGGTTGAGTAAAGGAGAAGTGGGAAACATCATAAACATATCAAAATAGAGTGTTATAAACAATTAAACGGGAGTGATGAGGGGAAAAGTAAACTTGAAGAAAGGAAGATCAGCTGTATTTAATGAATAATGGAAAATATACATATCTGTAAACTAAAACACATACAAAACCAAGAGAACCCACACAATGATGCAAATGGAAAACCAGATACATATCAACTATAATAGGACATACAGATTAGAAGAATAAATTGTTGTTAAAAGTATTTAACGGGACAGAAAAAAAAAGGAAGGAAAAATATATGAACACTTATCATGGAAAAATGGGACGAATAATTGTTTTATGATGACAGTACCATAATTGTTTTTTTTTTTTAACACAGCACTCAAAATTTGTAAAATTTTCGGATAAACTGTACACAGTTTAATTGCTCTAGCATCCAACGAACCTTGCTCAATCATCTTAGTATACAGAACATGATTGATCATGATCCGAACACACGATCTTTATCGTTCGTTCCCATTTAAATAGACGAGTTCATCTCTATTCTCTAACAAAACACTTACGATCCCAATGGCGGCAAATTAACTCATAAAACGATACTACGGTACCTCATCGCACAGGCGACAGAAGGACTATTATTTTCCCATCACGATCCGTCAGCATCTCATGTAACATCTTCGAAGCATTCCGAGCAGCGTGCGGTTACCGAAGCGCAATATGCCATTGTTATTATAACTGCCCTACTGACTGACTGACTGACTGACTGAGACTGACGGTCCGCTCGCTGGCTTATGGTTGTCGTTGTTTTCCCGGGCTAATGGGCGACTTTACACAAAATCCTACATCCATCAGCAGACATTATCGCGATCCAAAAGCTCATGTATCAATCTGACGAGCGGGAAAGAAGATAAAGAGAGGGTGAAGAAAACATAGATCAAAAGACACACTGCCAGTACACCCAAACACGTGGTTTTGGATGATGATGGTGGCTGCAAGCCCTACAACCGTTAATGAGACAGCATTACGTTGCATAATTACCATGGTTGATGTTTCACTGGAATTTTGTGAAGGCTCACACACATAGAAATGGCTTTAAGCTATCAACATTAATAACTGCAAGTACACATCGACTTTACGCACCACACGATACTTTGCACTTTAATCGACCATTTATCGCAAATAACAAATAAATCAGGCAACCCAACAACGCCATTGGACAGAGTAGGCATTCCCCAAAAGCTAGGACCAAAATATTTTCAGAGTTGGTTGGAAATGCTATCTAACAGGAAGCTTTAGTGTGATAATCTATCGGTTAGAGAAAGGTCTGAAGAGGGTAGGTTGATTCAATTTTCATACTGCCGTACTCTAGCGGAACTATCGCAGTTGAGCGAGCACTCAATGACTCAACCGAACTGCTGTCTCAATGCACTAGTATACTGCTGTTCGGTGCGCTGAAGTCTGAGAACCATGAAAGTTTGTAATCAGTAATTATTGAACTATTGTTTGTTAATGATACTATTATTCATATTCTTCCTTATTGAAAGGGGAATGAAGTAGTAATGGCTTATTCATATACATAAAACAGATAGGAATTAGGGAACTGAATAACATGAACTCCAGTATGAACGATCGAATTAAATACAGAAACACACCAACTGTTATACACCTATACTTAGCATACCGGAAACAACACCCACCTCCCGGATCATGGTGGAGAAGGGAAATTCTGAATGGGACTAATGGAGCAAGAAGGAAAGAGACATTTTGCGAAAAGGGAAATTTATGGTCTCCTACCGATCCGAAGAATAGCACTTGTTCTTTTCTACGCCAACCATTGAATTAATTAGTTCACCAAGCTGAAGAATAAAGTTTATAAGTTTACATAGTACGCTAAATAGTGAACAGTCGAATACTGGGGAAAAAAAGTAGAAGGGTCTGTGCCTAGGGGCACGAACGGACGCTTGACGTAGGACCGCTAGTGGACGGAACAAATGTGAACATTTAGTTCTTTTAATTGATCAATCATCAATTATATTGTATTTTGTATTGATATTGTATTTTGCTGATGATCGGTTTCGTTATTTCCCGGTTTCATTATCAGTACTTTCTAAACATGTATCCGGTGAAATGCTCTCCTCATCACGACTATCATGACGTATGCAATGACGCTTAAATGAATACCAATTAGAAGATTTCTGATTACATTCTGGATATGTACAGACATAACGATAATTTACCGGAGTTTTGTGGTTGCTATGAAGATGTTCAATATAGTTACTGCTCGTTTCGAACGTTTGCAGACAACCTTCAATGAAGCAAGCAAACATGTTCAATTTAAAAGATACGCCTTTAAACTATTAATACACTCGTACTGCTCCTGCACTGGAACGTTGTAGAAGAACGCGGATATAAAAAGCCAAACCAGTCTTGAAATACGAGAATGCTCCAGACCAAAAACTGCACAGAATTTAACCAGAACATCTATGGCTCTACTTGCACTATCGAATCGATAACTGAAGTCCTGGAAACGTACCTGAAACTCCCCTTCAAGAGAGTCAATACCTTCGCCGATGAATATCAGTTTCGGAACCGGTTGAAATCCGTACTTAGAATAGTCTTCGTTGAATTTAGTGAAGATGCCAGCAGCCAAGTCGTTTGATGTCGCAAACAATATGATTTCTTCCTGACCTGCCAAAATCGATGGCTTAAATTTTCGAGTTACCTTTGTTGGTTTTAGAACATTGTTCAGAAGCAGGAGAACGGCACAGGGTTTAACATCTAAATTAAAAGAATATAAGTAATTCACTTGGAATCAGGCCTAAATAAAAATAACAACAGGTTACTTACCTAAGTCAGATTCTGGAGATTTTAGGCATTCCAGAATTTTCTTTGAAATATCGTCTTTGTATGGCCGATCTAGGTATTTCACCAGTTTTGGAAACGCCAAATTCCACTTCTTAACTCCATCGTCGATACCATACATCATCCGAAAATCAACGTCAATCTTCGAAGAGAATATAAAGTATATATGTTGTAATAGCAAAAAATATGTGTAATTTAACGAAACTTGACAACATAAAAACGCACTTGTATAAGCACTTCCATACCTTGTTACATACTTTATAATTAGACTACACTTCACGGCGAATGAGTATGACCCAAATTTGAGTTTAGTTCACTCATAATCGCCAAAAGTGCAGGAACTCAGCGATGAGTAAAATTTGTCTCGTGGTTTTCTGTGGAAAACCTAAAAAATTTGCCGGAAAATGAGGAAATTGACGAAAATTTTATTCAGTCTCGGAGTAGTACCAATAGACTGAGTGAATCCAATCTTTACTTTTCTTGAATTCTGGAATTTTTCCCTGGAAAATCCTGGGAAAACCTGGGAAAACATGAGGCAAATTTACTCATCGCTGAGTTCCTGCACTTTCGGCGATTATGAGTGAACTAAACTCAAATTTGGGTTGTTCTCATTCGCCGTGTAGTGTGCAGTGAGAATAGCTGAACATTGCATTAGGTCCTAAGTAACATTGATCGATTCTCTTCATCGACTTTCTCTTTCGTTTATAACTTGAGCACATAACCGTTTCTTTATCTGGTTGACGTATTAGATTAAAGAGCCTGAATTTATAAAGAGGCGACATTTTATCCATTTGACAGGTCTTCTGCTCGATTGGAATGACTTTTCCTATGACCTTGTCAGACAATCGATTGTTCCAATTTTGACATGTCGTCTCTTTATAAATTCAGGCTCTTTATATTAGATGTTACATAAAAGCTTCTTTTATCGATCTGTGAGCTGAAACTAAGTGGGAATGTCTTTACATGGCCGTGGGGATGCAAAGAGAAAGTCGACGAAGAGAATCTGTCAATGTTACTTAGGACCTAATGCAATGTTCAGCTTGAAATAAAATAAATTCAGGCTCTTTAGTACCAAGGTGAGTTCTAGATAGAGCTGGAATTAGGGCGTAACAGCCTTTGTAAACAATGACTTCTCTCGTTGATTTCTCGGAATTCAAGGCACGCCTACACAAACCTTCATATCCATCGGGTAGGAGAAGTATTCCTCTACTCGATGGTGATGTCGATTTGCCAGTGAGAGCCATGGCTTCCGAGAAATCATCAAGACAAGTCATTGTTTACAAAAGCTGTTACGCCCTAATTCCAGCTCTATCTAAACTGTTTTGTTTTTATTTTTATAAAAATTTGTAATGCCGGAATCGTTGAAAAGCTCTGGTACCAGCAGATTGGAATAGTTTATTGGATAGTTGTAGTTGCTGGTTTCTCTAGTAAGTTAAATAAATAGTTCTAATGTTTTTTAGCCGTTCGATTTTTCCTAACAGGCAGGTATTAAGTACTCTCACCTAAAACTCAAACAGTATCGGATAGTTTGTCTACAGTGCAACTACAGGAACGGAATGGAACGATGCCAACCAGGAACGTAGTACCACAGATGCCAGACAGTAAACAATCCATGCGCATGTTCCTGTGCTTCCAAATACAGCTTTTCCCCCGAAGAACTGCGATTGACTAGTTCTCTATTGACACTACTAACATGCAACAGACTGACTGGTTGAAAACCCGCCGGGAAAAGCGTTGGGTAGAAATCAATGGGTAACGCGTTCTTCGGAGGATAACTGTAGTACATAAGTGACACAATGATTCCAATTTGGATAAACGGGATAAACTATACATACTAGTCTGAGCATAGATTGACGATCACAACTACCGTATCAGTTTGGTTCACGGCCAATCATACCAACTCAGCGACTGAGATTAATTGACTCAGAGAATTTTCTTTCCATACGAAATTTACTCAGATTTAGAATAAACTGCAGTTACTCATAGCTTGTGAGTAACTGCAGTTTTTTTTTCCAAATCTGAGTAAATTTCGTATGGAAAGAAAATTCTCTGAGTCAATTAATCTCAGTCGCTGAGTTGGTATGATTGGCCGTGTTGTTCACCTACCAGCAGCAGTACAGATGCAAGTTCTATAGGTATTTATGTATCGTTCAATAACAAGTCTGATGAGCCTTACTCGGAACGTTAAGAATTACTTTAATGGTCAATTTCTCACGACTCACAGTACACCCACGCTGACTGACTACACCACCCGGTACATTAAAGTCTGCTCTATCAAGGGCCACCCACATTAGATCCGTTTGCGTTGCGTTGACGTAAATTTGACAGTTAGACAATAGATTTAGCTGTCACTTTGCGCCACGTGTCCGATCCGGATCTAATGTGCGTGGGCCTTCAGGGTGTTTTGTAGTTAGTTGCGTGGATATGTTGTCATTCATGAGAATTCGACATTTAAGTAATCGTTTATGTTTCAAGATAGGCCGATGATATAATTGTCCTTCCTAATCGTATTGTTGGGTGGAAGTTAATAAATTTGTGAAATTAAATAAATATATATTTATAAAATGATCGAATTTCATGTAAACTATACGGCTTTTAATTACTAAGAATAATCCGTAAGTTCCCTCTAATAAAAATAACTACATATATAATTAAAAAGAACCGCATAAACTCACCGCTTGATATCCGTGCTCGTCCCGATATAGTTTGTAGTGCCTGTACAATTCATCTATGATTTTCTTGTTCCCAAGCTGCTTCTTACGAATGGGGTACGAAAGTTCCCATTTATCTAAGGCTGTTGTCTACGGATTTGTATTCTGATCCAGCCACTGAATAGCTGCCTCAGCCGCGGGATCATTCTCAAAAGCTTCCGGCTCCGATGTACTTTGGTGTCCGGCCAAATGTGCTTCCTCACGGAACTTCCTTTTTCCTGCTTTTTGCTTTAAGTTGACGATTTTATTAAACAGTTTGCCTCCTGGATTCTTTCTTCCACTAGCACGTGGGATGAAATATGTTTCCTAAGCAAATAGAAACAACAATTTTAATAACTTGCATATAAAAAATGAATAACTAGTTTTCAAAGTTCCGAGCAGCTTTTGAATACATTGCTGAATATTTTTTTTTAGAAAAAAAAAACCCGTGGCAAGAGTCAGGGCCGAAGCCGTTCTCCACTATATTGGTTAATAATCGTACTTACAGTTTTTTCGTGTTTGAATAGTGCAACTATGCATTCCGAATACCATCGGAGAATATCCTCCTTGGCCTGTAGACCCACACTACAGTGGTACTCCACAATAATATGCACCAGTTCTCGTTGGCTATCGATGGAGAGTGGGCCGATTGATCCTCTTTTTATAATATTTTGGCCCGTTATGGTCTTTTTTAATAGCTCTTCCAGTTGCTGAGGACTAAACTGTCGATACTGAAAAACGTTGCTTCCGAAATTGGAGAGACCTGAGACACCGCCTTCAATTTGCCTCAATGGCAAACGCTCCTTGACTTTATCGTTTATCTCTGGTTTCGCATGACCATCTAGGACAGAATTCTTCTTTTCAATCTCTTCAATCTCAAAAACACCGTTAGGTTCAGCTGAGCAATTCTCTACAGATTGACGAATTTTTTAATTTTTTTTTTAATTTGTCGGCTCCGATTTTGATGAAAATTTGCACAGTTATTTTTTTTAGTAAAGATGCCAATTTGTGTTATCAGTTCTTCAAATTGAATCACGACTACTTTTCTAACAGGGCCTGTGTAAAATAGTACTAATGAGTTAAAAAAATTATATTGCTGAAACGCTTTGTTCGATTAATTTGCTGTCTTGAGCAAAGTTGTAGATATTATTTTGGCAATAGTGTTAAAAATATACACTGTAAAAAAATTCGTTTGCTTCAATGAAAAAAAATATATTTCTTATTAAAAAAATTAATTTCTCAAAAAGTACATTTTTGAGCCTTATTGAAGCTCATAATATTTGCTACAAACTGGCAAAGTTTGGTGATGGTAAACTTAAACTACATTTTTAAGCCTCATTGAAGCTCATAATATTTGCTACAAACTGGCAAAGTTTGGTGATGGTAAACTCAAAAACAAAAAAGTTATGATTTTTTGAAAATTTCACGATTTTTACATTTACATTAAAAACACATGTTTTTCAACCGTGTATATTTTTTCAAGAATTGCATTTTAATTTTGCACAACTTTCTCGAAGACACCAATGCAATCAAGCAAGCCGTTTTTGCAATATAGATATGTTTATTTCATTAGTGTTTTTCTACACAGGCCCTATTGAAAAGTTAGGATTCATTACATCTGATACCATGAAAAGGTATCGTTACTAACAAAACTAAAAAATTCATTTGATGAATATTGAGCTAGAACTAAATAAAAGTGAAATGATGCTCAAACTAGCGATGAATTTTCTTTTTTATTCATTGTCTTCAATTTTGCATAGTTGTATCAGTGATCTTAACGGTAATAAGTCAAATACTCAACACTGTAGTAGTGAACACCAAAAAAAATCTGTCTGTACCTAATGTAGAGATTATACCTATCGATCTGATACTTAAATGAGTTTGAATGGTGAAAACAAGCAGTTGATCACAAAGATTGATTTTTACCGCATACATCTTAAAAAGTTATCATAGGAAATAAGTGTAACACCATTTGGTTAAAAGGTAAGCATAACCTTCAGTTGTATTTCAATGAAATCATTTTTAAAGATTATTATTTTTAATTTTTTTTAATACAGGAAGCAACATGAGTGAACGAGCATGTTTTATCTGGTGCATTCGGCCGTTCGAGGAAGTCAAGTGCTCGAAAGAGCTGAGGAATATTTCGAATATTACCATCCAGAAATTAAAATCGATTGGATACTGGTTTTTGCATTTGCACGTCCTTTCGTCTTCGTGTTGATAAACAAGCTCTTTTCATCTCAAACGAGGAACAGCATGTTGCCGGAAGCTCAAAGATGCCAACTACAGTGATAGTACCTGTCGTACCGAGCTGTGAAAGCCTTACAACTGTACCATCAATAACATCAGTTACTTCAGTTCAATCGTACCAAGAATTTACTCAACCAGTCAACATCGAGATATTCAACCGAGGCATTGCAGGAATCCAGGTATCACCGATAGACGTGGGAAAACTCAACTACATCCACTACCCCGAAAAGAAGCACCGTGAAATCAACGAAGGTATTAGAAAGAATCTTTTTAACTTCGAGCCTGAGGCTGACGAAGTGAATGAACTCAAAGAAGTTTTAGAAATCATGAAGGAAAAGTTTTCCAATGCATCCACTGCAAGAAGTGAAAAATTATTAATTTTATCGTTATTGCCTTATTCATGGTCAACACAAAAAGTTATGGATCAATTTAATGCTAGTAGATATATCGCAACAGAGGCTAAGTTGATAAAGGAAGGTCATTCGTCAAAAACCGCAAAATATGGCACAGCCTTAAGTGATGAAACAAAATTGGCAGTCATAAATTTTTTTGAAGATGATGATATAAGCCGGGCAATGCCTGGTCAAAAAGATTACGTGTCCATGCAGAAAGAAGGAAAACGACAAGCCATTCAAAAAAGATTACTAATGATGACTTTGAGAGAAGCTTATAAACGATTCAATGAAATTCACTGCAATGTAAAAATTGGATTCTCTTCATTTGCAAAACTCCACCCTAAGCAATGTAAACTTTTAACCAGCTCTGGAACCCACAATGTTTGCGTGTGCACAACGCATGAAAACATCAATCTAATTTTACACAGTTTGAAAAAACTTAACCATTTAAATGATGTAAAAACGTTCACTGACAGCCTACTTTGTGAAAACAAGACAACATATTGCTATCTGCGGTGTTGTGAAGATTGTCCAGACTCTTCCGCATTAGAAAACATTTTATTAAAACAATTAGAGGAAAAATGCATTGATCAGCTTTCATTTGAACAGTGGGTTACCACGGATAGATGTGATTTAGAAACTATTGTAAAGCCTGCAGACGAGTTTGTTTCATTTTTCTGCTTGAAATTGACAAGTTTGATACCACATGATTTCATAAAAACACAGCAATCTAATTTTTTGAAAACCACACGAAATAATTTGCAGGAAATTTGTGATCGGTCATTTCAAGTCGGGTACATTTTTTCTGTGTGTTTTGTTACATACACACATCTTTCATAAATGGTACGAAACATTCGTCGCAATGTTCATGAGTCGAGTGCGGTCTGGAGCCTGTTTTTATTTTTTGTCATATTTATTCCTTCCAATGATTAAGTTATTTTTACCCATCCTCACTAACACACTCCACATTTTTCGGTTTCCACAACCAACACTTGTGGACCGCTGGTTGGGTCTAGCGATAGCGAGTGTGGCAGTTCTAACGAAACTAGCTTCATACAATGTACAAATCCATTTCGTTGCAGAAAACAACGAATAAATTCGTAGAACAAACGAGCGGTTTCGTTGTATAAACGAAATTTTAATTCAGTGTAACCAGAAGTAGTTGATTTAGTTTTTGATGTACCTGAATGTCTCAAATTAACCAAAATATGACATTCTTAGGACATTCTGAAACATATATCCAGTATGTAAATATTCCATGTTTATGTAACTAGAAAAAAAAACTTTTATAAAACTGGTAAAAACATACGTAGTGTATTGAGTAATCATTCCAAACACATATGTAACAGATTGCCAACGAAATTTGATTATCAATTAAAAAAAATATATATATTTGGCTACTGCCGCTTTTATCTGAGTTCTTCAATCAAACGTTCCCGAAAGAAGTGCCTGTTGGCTTTCTGTTGTATTGTTATATATACCTATTAAATGTGGAAAATGTCGTTTCTCGTTGTTCAAACACGGAAATCTAAGAAATCCAAACCAAGTTTAACAGTGGTTCCCCCAAAATGGGTTTATATGGACGTTTATAAAATTCATAGAATAATTTTTCACTAGATAACTTATGGATGTTGTTACAAAACATTTGCAGGCTATGCAAAGTCTTTGTAATGGTTGATTATGTCTAACCTGCCAAACGAAATGTACCACATACTTCTTATTTGTATGTTGAAACATAAAATTCTTGAATTGTGATATTTATCAAACAAAATATGTCATCAAAATTTCACGCTTTTACATACGTGTTTCCGAATACATGAGTGATGTCAATTTAATACAAACAAATTTACAATCCAAATGGATTCGTGCGCTTATGTTTTATATTGCACGTATCACACATTAGTATGACTCAATAATTAAAATAGTACTGTTGTAGTACTTATATACGATGAACTAATTATCATACCATTTGAAATTATGTTTTTAGTGTTACTTTTGCTCATTTTCAACTTCTATTCAATTTTTATACTGCCGTACTCTAGCGGAACTATCAACCTACCCTCTTCAGACCTTTCTCTAGCCGATACATTATCACACTAAAGCTTCAGATTGGATAGAATTTCCAACCAACTCTGAAAATCGCAAACTTCACGTATGAAGTGTTATCGTTTGGGTACTTTGCCCTATGGAGAAAGCTCGAGCAGAGCGATAGCAGTGCTGTAAAGAGTGAGCACTAAACCGAACAAGACAACAATGCACTAGTATACTGCTGTTTGGTGCGCTCAAGTCTGAGAACCATGAAAGTTTGTAATCAGTAACTATTGAACTAATGTTTGTTTAGAATTATTGATACCATTATTCAAATTGTTACTTATTGAATGGTGAATGAATAGTAAATCACTAATGGCTTATTCATATACATAAAACAGATAGGAATCAGGGAACTGAATAACATGAACTCCAGTATGAACGATCGAATTAAATACAGAAACACACCAACTGTTGTACACCTACACTTAGCATACCGAAAACAACACCCAGCACCCGGATCATGGTGGAGAAGGGAAATTTGGAATGGGACTAATGGAGCAAGAAGGAAAAGGGAAATTTTGAGAAAAGAGAAATATATGGTCTGCTAACGGTCCGAAGAATAGCACTTGTTCTTTTCCACGCCAACCTTTGAATTAATAAGTTCACCAAGCTGAAGAATAAAGTTTATAAGTTCATATAGTACGCTAAATAGTGAACAGTCGAATACTGATGTTTGTGCCCAGGGGCACAAACGGAAGCTTGACATAGGACCTAGTGCTAGGAGCTAGTGAATGGAACAAATGTGAAGAGCATTTAGTTCTTTTAATTGATCGATCATCTATTATCTTAACTTTTACCTTTTTTTGAATTGTAGGCGTACCAAATTTGTAGTATTTTATTTCAAAGAGAAAGTTGATGAAGAGAATTGATCAAAATCACTTACACACCTGCTTCCAAGTTTGGTTACAAGATTCTCTGGAGAGCATTTTGTGTGGTCGTTGCGCCGTCGCGTCGGCGTCACTTGCTGCGTGACTGCTGGATGAGTGTGATGAATGGCACGGCTGCCACGGACAGCGGTATCATTGTAGGATGGCGCGAGGGCCTGTCGTTGCGAACTCCTCGCGGTGCCTGGTATCAAGGCTGAACTTCGACTCTTTGACACGTGGGGCCGGTCGATCGAACACTACCTGGCCAGCCCGGTGCGATCTCGAGCTAATTAACACACGGCTTTGAGGTAAAGCTCAATGAGTTCACTTTGTGAAAACCGAAAATGGAACATGTAACAAAATTATGAAAGATTTTGAACATTGAATTGATCAGAAATCTTTCTACGCAACAATAACAATGATTCTGACTAATGATTTTCAACAAGAATTTATTGAATGTCAATATACAATGTCAAGCATTGTCCAATATACAAATAAAAAGTGAGAATTTTATCAATGTTTTCATGAAATAAACGTTCTTCCCAAACCCAGTCGTCATAATCGAGTACCATTTGGTTGCACATCATTCTGCTTTAACCTGAAAAAAATATAAAAGAGCGCTGCTGTCTAGCCTCAACTCATCACATTCTCTGCTTGATCGTCAAATAGTTCAGTTCGGTGTTAGCTCGCTCTCTCGAGTTGTTTGAAAAGTTCGTGGCGATAGTGTTTGCGCTCTCTCTTTCGCGGTGTGTCGTGCGTGTGTGTGTGCCCCAAAATGGGGAAGCATCGGTCGCGAAGCCCGGCGAAAGTCCAGAACCCCGGTGTGCCTACCTCGAACAGGTTTGCTGTTCTCCCCATGGATGGGACTATCCAGCCAGCTGTGTTGGAAAAACGCAGCAAGAAAAGGAAGAAGAATCGAGGCCAGTCCTATGTCACTACGACGAATGCCAGCGACATCGGTGATTTCGGTGACGCCATCGGCAACGAAAATTCTGCCGGCCCGAGTGCGGCAAAAGTGAAGCTACCTCCATTGGTAGTGAAAAATGCCCATCTTAATGAACTCATCGCAGATCTAGCGACGCTGGGGGGTGAAGCCGAATACAAGTTGTGCAGAGTCGGCACCAAGGTGGTGCTCCGTACCAAAGCGAAGTATGACTTGGTCGTCGCCCACCTGAGGACTTCCAAGGTGGAATTCTTCACCCACGACATTCCCGGTGAGAAGCCATTCAAGGTCGTCATTAGAAGCCTACCAAACTTCGACCCGAAGTGTATCGAAGCTGAAATCAGAGACAGGTACAAGCTTGCCCCAAGTGCCGTCTATCGGATGACAAGGAAGGACGAAAATGTGAAGGCGTATCCAGATAGCCTTTTCCTGGTACACTTCCAGAAGGGAACGGTGACGCTCAACGCGCTGAAAGCCAACCGCTCCATCAATTCCATCATTGTCCGCTGGGAGCCATACCGTGGCGGCCATCGTGATGTGACTCAGTGCCAACGGTGTCTGAACTTTGGACACGGCACCCGCAACTGCAACATTAAGCCACGCTGTGGCAATTGCGCTCAAGACCACCCCACTTCCAACTGCCCTGCGGATGGAGCCGTGGCGTTAAAATACGTCAACTGTGGTGGTGCTCACCAAGGATCCAACAAGCAGTGCCCTAAACGCGAGGATTTCAAGCGCATCCGAAATCAGGCGCGCACCAAAAATCAGCCAGCACGAAGGAAGGATAAGGCCCCGGCTTTCAGGGCGGAGAACTTTCCGCCTCTTCATGGACAAGCGAATCCAAGGGTGCGAACCACCCCCCTCAAGAAACGTCTGGATCTTCTGCTGGACAAAGCTCTCCATCCTCCCTGGATTCTGGAGACAACCAACAGCTCAACCAAATAATCCCGATCTGCTCACAGCGGATGAATTGATGGAGATTTTCATCAATATGACCGGTGCCCTGCGTAAGTGCCGCAACAAGCCCGAACAGATCCAAGTGCTCGGTAAGTTCATCATCCAGTATGGTGTCTAAACCGCTAACCATCGCTACCAGGAACGCTTGCTATGTAAGAGCAAAATATATTGAGCTTGCCGACTTCCTCCGCAAGCATAGCATCGACGTGGTTCTTCTAACCGAGACCCACCTAAAGTCCGGTGACAGCTTCTGGTTGCCTGACCACAACAGTATCCGGCTTGATCGCACCAGCTCCAGGGGGGGGGGGGGGGGGGGTAGCGGTCATCGTCAGAAAGGGAATCAAGTTTTGCACTCTGCCCCACATCCACACTTCTATCAGCGAGGCCGTTAGTGTGGATGTGGAATCACCAACTGGAAACGTTCGGTTTATCGCTGTTTACTTCCCACGCCAGTGTACCGCAAGCAATGGACTAGGAATCCAATTCAAAAAGGACCTGACCGCCATCACCCGTACTAGCTCTCGATTCATCGTTGGGGGCGACCTGAACGCCCGCCATGAAGCTTGGCGGAACTACCAGAGGAACCGGAACGGATGTCTATTGTTCGACCACGCACAACATGGACTGTACACTGTGCAATTTCCGGACGAACCCACTTTCATCTCTCCGGCGGGAAATCCCTCCACTCTGGACTTTTTCCTGTCAAACCTCGGACTATCTAAGCCGGATCACCTTCCGATCAAAATATGTTTCGATGTTACTTAAGACACCCGATTTCTATGGAGATGCCGATTGTCTTAAGTGTGTGCACGTTCGTCGTTTCGCTTTCTCATTATTAAAGTGACTAAATCGAACTGTTTGTTGCTAAGATGGTTTCGATGGTGCTAAAATGATCAATGGACTACACGTAAGGAGACGTGATTGATAATTCTCCCAAATATCCTGGTAAATACACTTTTCCTTAAGTAACATGGGGGGGGGGGGGGGGGGGGGTCAACAAAACGACGTATAATAACATTTGACTCAAAAACCAGTATTTTTAGCATGAAAGCTAGTGATCTGCTTTGTATGATTAAAACCCTGCTAAATATGTTGAACATTGCTATCACTATGAGATTATATGTGTTTAATTGGCAATATGAATAACTTTTCGTCGTAATGAAAATTTGCTCTTGATATCGTGAAAGGGAAAACGATACTAAACTGTTCACCACAGGCCGTAGCTTGCTACGATCTGCCCTTTCATGAAATAACCTCTTTACATAAGTGAAACTCCTTTAAAGTTGACCACAAGTCATCATTATTGTCATTGGCGCATCGTGACTTCAGTCAGTACACGGGGTTGGCAATTTATTTACTGTCACTGTAAAGTTCAAATGTAAAAAGAAACAACAACTTTCATCTTGTTGTGGCATTTTCATCCCACCATTTTACATACAGTAAGGAACCATTGACTGGTCAGCAGGAAAAATGTCTAATCATGTGCTTGGAATATCAAAGTTCGCTGGTTTGTTTTATACTCATGCAGCATTTATCTTACATCATGATACTTGAAGGGAGTGCACAACGGTTTCGATGATTGCTTTATTATTCGCAGAATGTTGAGATTGGCGGTGCCGGTGGTTTAGTTGAAAGCGTGATTGCGTCTCACCCCAAAAGGCCTGGGTTCAATTCCAGTCGGCGCCGCCGAGATTTTCTGAGGCATAAAATCACGTCTTCCTTCATAAGGGGGAAGTAAAGCCGTTGGTCCCCGGTCCATGAGTTAATGGGTCGATAGGTAGGATCCAGGTGTGGGAGCTGTCGTCTCACTGGCGTTGGTAGCATTGGTACTCAGTACGGAAAACAAGATCGACGGAAAACAAATCAAATAAAAAAAAAGTAGGTATGTTGAGATTATAATTACGATCAGTGTTGATATCTTTTGTCAGCAATGTGTTAACCAAAACATCTGCTAATGCATGAAGTTGATGCTTCAAATGAACGAAGATAGCGTTTGGGGTGCATCCTCTTGGATGCAATATTAAAATTTATTTTTTGCTGTGTATGTATGATCACTTGATGAACCAAATTTTGTGATTTTCAATCTAAGTAGCTCAGGAAATTCTATTTTCTTTTTTTTAATACGAATACACATGCAAATTTTACCGATCAGCTGCAATCAATTGATCGTATGAAAATAAAGCATGGTTTTTGAACGGCAGCATAATTAAACATCTACAAAAAATGAAAAATGAGCACAAAAAAATCATAAATTTTCCACTAAATTATTCAGGGGTACATCAATGAATAAATGAAAAGCCGCAATAGAATTGAAGAAAAAGGTATAAAAAAATTGAAAAGTTACTTTCGATAATTCAATAGTGATCGGTAAAAATGACGAAAAAGGCAAAAGCTAATCGCATTTGCTCAATTAAATATGGATAAAAGTACACTAAATGAAGCCATTTGAGCGCTTCCCAAATTACTAAAAGCAATCGGAGTTTAAAATATTTTCCAATAAAAATAGAAAAATGAGCAATGAAAAACTGAATAATCACAATGAATAAATCAAAACGGTCCTATACAAAGAATATTGGTACCAATAATTCAACCAAAAGTTGCTGTCAAAGCGTGTAAATTTTCCTAAGAAATAAATCTTAAAGGCGTCTAAAAACTGAAAGTGTTCCAGAAAACAGAAAGCAAATGTACGCTTGAAAACGAGAATGATCTATCGAAAAATATGTTATGTTCTTTGATACAAGAGAATTGTTCACACGGAAAGGCGAAAATGAGCAAATATTAATTAACAATATGCAATAAATAATAAAAATTTAGCAAATTAAATGCATGAGATATGCATGTAAAATTGAAGTTCATGAGCCAATAAATTAGATAAATTTGCAAATGATTTGTAAATAAAAGCAACACGCAAAAAACAACTGTGTCTCGGCTAGAAAGGTCGATGTCGATAAAGAAGATGAGCGAGTTTGATCGAAAATAAAAAAGTATCATTAAAAATGCAAAAGAAGCACTACAAAAAGCATTTTGAGCAATACAAAGACCACAAAAGTCACTATAAAGCAAAGAAAAATACCACGCAAATTTCCAAATGATCATAAAAATATCCAAAAAATTTCATGACAAACAAATCGAATCAGCCTTAAAAAATATGAAATGAGCAACAAACCTATTGAAAATGACGAATGAAAACATATTTTGAGCATTGAAAAACTCCTGGATGCGAATGAAAAGCGAAACTTTGAAGAGACACAACTGCGTAACAGTTGAAAAAGATGATAAGGCCAACCCTTATAAAAATAACCATAAAAAGGAGCTTAACGACGTGTTCGGGGTATCGTCCAAACCATTTGTGGAATAGTTTACGCATTCGGGTTATCGTTCGTTTATAGTATTTGTTTATTTGGGAATCAGATGAGTTGATGTGAGTGGAGCAGTATTGTTACAAAATGTTCCACAATGGCAGCGAACTTCTCAGAAACAGGAAATAACCATGGGCAGCGGTAAACCTTAACTTCATAGCAAACATTGAAACTCCTCTGGAAATGTCGATAAAGCAGACAACTGATTTGAATGATCCCTACTGGCAACCGACAATAGGTCTCTTTCCATACTTTCTGCAGCATGGGGTTTTCTTACAGCAATATACAACAGGGTGCAGCCAAAAGGATGTACGGAAACGGAAATAGTTTAGCACCGCAACAAAATCGCTTATAGGTATATGAAAGCTAGAAGCAAGGAAGTGGATAGGTAAAAAACGTTGCAGATTGGATTTTTCGAATTGAAGAGGACCATCAAAGACAACGAAACTGAATGGGAGAGAATGCAGCACAGGTGATTCAGTCCAGATTTAGGCTTTATTTCTCATCATCTCAAATAAAAGTTAACAAAGAGTATTGAAAAGAAGTTGACATTTGCTTTATTTCCTTCAAATATTGCAATTTTCACGAATTAGATGGTTTTGTGACAGCTTGTTACTTGAACACAGTATCATAGAAAAACAGCATATTTTTAGAAGAAAAAAAAATGTGAGGTTTGACGCATATGCCGAATCTGAAAAAGAAAGTTGAACTATAACGGATTTAAGGACATATTATCTACCGTCCCAGGATGACTGGCTTTCACAGCCACTTCAAACATTCGGAGGGCTCAGATCTAGAAGACTACTGGGATATCGCGCAACAATTTTGCTCACTCAGCACATCCAAATTTCTTGCCTGAATTTGCAATAGCCTCTAAGATTTGGGTTCTTGAATGCTTGAAGTGGCAGTGAAAGTCAGCCATCCTGGGACGCTGGATCATATGTCATTAAAAATACGAATATTACCTTAGGATCAACGTTAACGATCTAATCGATGATCAACGCTCGCTCATCGCTTTTGGCCTGCCAGCTGACGATGTGTTCGCCTCGGGCCGTAGTTTATAGCGACCGCGGGAAACAGCAGCAACTACGATATGGTGACAACTGTTGGTTTTAAAAAACGTGTAGCAGGTGGAACACCATGCACGTCAATCAATGTCCGTGGCATCCACCCGGTGAACGCAGCCGATACTTTGGCTGTATTCATCAAATGCAGTATACCGCGGATTGTGGAAAACGTCGATATCATGGATTAAAACGTCCTGCTTCTCATGTCCTGGGAGGAACGCGTACACCTTTCCATTGTCCCAGTCATTCACCGTACGGCATTTCTTGCCGCTTTGCAGCCAATCATGTGCCTTGCGCTCGATACTAATACCATACTCTCTCGCATGCTGGACCGTACAATTTGGCGCCGAGTATCTCTCCACTACGGTCAGAATTCGACTTTAGAAAATTCCGAACGAAACCCGTTCCTTCATCAGATGGCATTCTTTGATTGCTCTATTCACGGCCTCCAGGGCATTGTTCGTAGCTGGACAACCGGGCTGGTACGCTTCAAACCAATTTCTGTAGAACTCGTCAAACATATACTTGTCAAAAAAGCTTAAAAAGTCGGCGGAATCTTGATACTTTGCCTGGATACAGGCAAGGTCAAAGTGATGCTTCGTTGGGGAGATCTGCATGCGACTGATATCGGTTTGCACCTGGGCCATCTTATACTTCGAAAACTCCTAGGAGTTCTTCTTCAGATGCTTGCACACATTTTGCATCACGTGGAAAAAGCAGTTAACAAGCTGGGTATTCGACCCAAAGCTAAGGCAGCTTTTTTCAATGCGATTTCACCGTCAGAGATGAATGTCGCCACTGCCAGCGGTATTCCGAAGGCCTTGCACCTGTTTGCGATTGTAGCGAAAACGTAACAATAGTCCACCTCTTCTTGCCTCGTCACAGTAGCAAAAGCCACTGGGTGGGCATGTCGCATGCTATCAATAACGCAGATGACCATCAGGGGGTACCCCTGAAGGGTAGTCTTGTACGTACAATCAGCGGCAATGGTATCAAATGAAGTGAGCAAAGTTAATAGTTTTTTACTACTGTACACTACACGAAAACGGCCGTTCTCATGATCTATGTCATGACCGATTACAAAAGGTGTCTCCAGATCAGCTGGTACGGTTGAGCACGATTTGGCCCACTCTGCAAGCTCACCTAAATGTTGCAAATTAATTGGAATAGAGTCATATGTTAAATTACAATTAATTACAATACTTTGATGAGACAATGAATTCCCATTCCCACGCTCCTCCCCTGGTCCTAGCTTTAAACATTTCCCTCTAACCTCAAGAAGTGGGTGGTGGTGCGGTGGTGGTTTAGGGGGTTAAACGAGTGTTTTTTTTTTTGCAAAGCAATGTAAATAGATACAGGACTTCATTGTCATCTAGCAGCACAGCAAAAGGCAAAAGTATGTTCCCGCAAATTATGAAGTATTCGATTTTCTTTCAGCAAACTGGAGTAACTTACAGCAAAAGAAAAAAAAACAAGTTCGAGAACAAACATCTTACCGGTATACCTCGATTATTTGCACACAACACTTCCATCGCTGATTTCTTGGCAACTGCATCTCAATTACACAAACAATGTTTCCAATAGATAGGAGGATGTCTCCTCTATGAGATGTTACAAATCAACACTAATAAAAAAACAATCGATTGATTACCCAAATCATCGATTTATTCCATCCAAAACACGTCGGTAAGCAAAATAACCATAACAATTCTATTAAAGAATCATAATCTAACCATTAAAAAATTTGCTCCTCAATACATGTGTACAGTATTCACCTGAATAAAAAGAGTTTACTTTCCTTTCCCGTGCTTACGGAGAGAGAAGAGAAAACACTTTTATGACCTATAAGGCATTCCATGAGACGTTTCGCAGTTGAACTGACAGATAAAAAGCTGTGAGTGTGTGAGTGATCAGGTGTTGCCGATGCAAGATATAAATATAAACAAAGCAATTTTCAATGGGAAAGATCCATCAATTCAAGTGTGAACTGTAAAAAATTATCATGGAATGGCTTATTGTAACTGTCAAATCTACACAAATGCTACAAGAAGTTTGAATCGTATGCTTACGGTTTCTATCAGTCAAATTATTGACTTCGACTCTCAACCAATGATGCAACACTGTAAACCAGACGAATAGGAACCATGCCACGTACTGTGAGTGTTCGTTCAGCGTATCTTGAGCCAGATTATAGAACTTCGATTTACAGCAAATATTTCAAACATGTTAGCAGCATTATCAATAAAAACACATATTTACCGATTACCAAAGGGTCAAAAGATATGAAACAAAGGTTCAAACGTAAATTAGTTGGAGCTATTAGCTTGCTCACGCAACCTTGCACCACCATGTTTGGGAAATTTTATTCTACCTGACGGTTATGTTAGTTTTTGTGAATTAACTAAGAGATTCTTCAAATTTACGTTTGAAACTTTGTTTAGAAAAGTAGATACGGTCCATTTGACAATCATTGTATATCATTGTAGTATAGACTTCTCTGACGTTTGTAATGGGTTTCTTGCACTAATACTTATAATTTACCGAAAGTTCTTCACTAATACTTGTGCATTTCACAAACGTCAGAGAAGTCTACACGTTTAATAGGTAATAGTTGTAAACCTGTACCGAGCCACGCAACGCGAAGAAGAGAATAGTTCTAGACCAACAATGGAAATAAGAGGAACAACCAAACGTAAACAATGGCTTTAAACACAAATTTCTCGAGAATCAAAATACACCCACGCAAACTAACAATACCATTCTATAAAGGCGGTTTGCTCTATCAGATGCTGGTATTAGATTGTGTGGATGTGGTTTGATTCTCGAGAAATTTGCGTTTAAAGTCATTGTTTACGTTTGGTTGTTCCGCCTATTTCAATTGTTGGTCTAGAGTTTGTCGAGAAAAGTAATAACGTAACCCAAATAAAATTGTTATGGATATTTTGCTCAACGACGTATTCTGGGTATCATCCAAACCATTAGTGAATAAGTTCAATGATTTGGGTTATCATTCGTTTATGGTACTGTTTTTTTTTTATTAGGGAAGGATGCGATCCACCACCTACGCAAAATTACATATAACAAATACCAATAGTATAATTACAATTAATAATGTTCATTTTGAGAGAAAAATGCGGTATGCAGACTATGTCAGCGGCGGAGAACGACCTTAAAATTTTCATATCTTTACTAGACATGTAGTTAATGAATACAAATGCAAGAATATAACTGAATAATGTCGTGTAGTTATCATTGGCGTAGTTAGGAAAAACAATCCGGAGGGGCCTGGGGGAGGGTACAACAAATGTTTAAAAATAAGGTTCCAATTTGGAACCGTTTTAGCACTGTGGAGCGGAAACTTCAAATTTGCATCAGTCTAATGTTCACAGTAAAATATCGACTGCAGCTCAATGATTACATAACATACGGCATAAAATGTAATCAAAGGCTTCAAATTAGATCCGGGTTAGGGACATATACCCTACCATGTTGAAACCTTCCACTAAGTTGAAGATAGCGCAGTTCTAAGAAACTTTGCTCGATGAACTGATGAGAAATCTATTTAAAAATTAAATAGGGGAATTTACGTATTCTCGTAATTCCGGAGTGATTTGAGATTTGGGCGTAATTGCATTTGTAAACAAACACGTCAATCGTCGATTTCTCGCGAATAAAATCTCAATTTCGAAAACTAACAACACTATGAGGTAGAGAAATGATTCCTCTATCATTTGGTATAGTTATTTTACGAGATTGAGTTTTTATTGACGAGAAATCGGCGATTGACGTGTTTGTTTACAAAAACAATTACGCCAAAATCTCAAATCACTATGGAATTGCAGTTTAAGGGAAAACAAAACACTAAACGGAGTAAAATTTCGGTCCATTACCTTATCACACAGGGTTTCCACTTGGGTTTCGGTAAATTATTCGATCCACTGGTCCAAATATATGAGTGTTGCCTTGTCCGACATCCTTTTTTTACTGCTGCTCCTACTCCTAGGTCTGCTGCTGCTGCTGCTACTGCCGGTCGGAGCGGGTGCTGATTAGCCAAATTCTGCTGCCTTTACCAACCAATCCCACACGGATAACGGGCATTCACTTGCAAGCTCGTAGCGCGGGGACCGTTCCGGAACGGTTACAACCGGATTCACACACGGAAAAGTCGAATGAAACCACTACCTAATTAAAACTTCCGAACTGACTTCCAATCGCAAGCACACTTCTAACAAAATGGCCGCAACGTTGTTGAAAATCAATCACGGACGTTCTACACTAGACTGGTCGAATGTCGACACCATTTCACTCCCGTCTTGCGTAAGAGCACCCATGGTGGGTAGAACATGGTGATACTAATAGCGAATTCGTTTATTATTCAGTTCCAACCTGGATCGGGTATCAAGGTTGGATCTGCTTGTTTTCTGACAAACGTCAGTTTGGTCGTTTGTTTATAAAACTTACCTCAGATTGAGGTTCGCACTGAGAAAAAGTTCGGGTTCGCACTGGGTTGGAACGATAATAAACGAATTCGCTATAACTCTCTCTAGTAAAAGTATGGACGACTGTCACCACAAAACTGAAAAAAAGATGTTCCAATCGAGCAAAGCAGTGCATTTTGACGGTTCGAATGGAACAACTTTTGACAGTTGTCCATACTTTTACTAGAGGTCTTTAGGTGATACAACTTTGTCACTATATGGTCGAGGAGATCGCGGGGGGGAAAAGTGCGGTTTTAGAGCAAATTGTAAACAAACGCGGACGCTCCTCCATAAAAAAAAATCGAGCATGGCTGAATCGTGAATTTGACACATAAGAACACCTATATGTAAGCATCTTGAAAGCACCTTCACCACGGGGCGCAAAACGGGGTTTATACCCCGTTCACACTACAACCTATATTACGTGATATAGCCTATCTTGATATCATCATCCATACATCTAGTTTTCACTGGAAATAATTTGTATGACGTTTGATATCAAGAAATTCTATATCACGTAATATAGGCTGTAGTGTGAACTATAGTCGCTATATAGCGACTATAGTGTGAACGGGGTATTACACGCTAATTTGAAAGTACCCACCCGAAAAAAAATACAGTGAAATTTTCAGTGGAAGCAATGCTCTAACATTAATATTTATTGTCGACAATAAAAATGATTGTTATAATGTTGTACCCTTCCGAAAACGGCAAAACTGCTACCTACATGTACAATGAATGTACATAATAAAATGTTGTTACAATGATTTTTATCGTATTTTTCATTTATTTTATTGTTAACATGATTCGAACAATAATGCACAACTTTATTACAATAAAAATTGTTGTTACATTAAATATTGGTGTGTTTTCATTGTGGGTTACTTCACGAACGATAAAAATAAATCTGATTGAAGCATGCAGACTATGAGAGGGTCAGCAACACTGCCAATGTAATCAAGATAGGCACTGCTTGTATGCTTTGACAGTTCGTTTGGCTCAAAACCAGCAAGTCCGCGTCCGCTCATCTCTTATCCTAGACCATCTTTAAAGCTGGGTTAAGATGGTTCAATTCAGCGTTCAACTCACTTGAACCATAGAGGTAACTCTAAGACCACTGGGTCCCGAAGAAAATCATTATTATTTTTGGCTCACTCAGTACCAGAACAACGGTCCCAAGCAGTCCCAAGCTATTTCACTCACCCCTGCATGTTCTGCATGAATCCACACACCCCTGATGTTATATGTCAAACTTTCATAGCGAATCAAAACAAACATAGTGTAGTAATAGAATTTCAACTAGAATAGGGTACGTTAATCGTTTGCTTGGGACCAATAGGCTACTAAAGTGGTGAGCCAATTTAAAATCGTTAGTTTCGTATTGATTGTTGCTTGAACTGCGAAATGAACGTCCAGAAATCTGACCGATATCGGACTTGCTCTATTCGTTGTCAAGTCAATTCAAGTCAAATCAAGTCACCTCAATTGAACGCCTACGACCAGATCGGTTTGAGTTGAATTCAACTCACCTGCCTCATCTAAATCCCGCTTAATGCAGACCTTTTCCGTGCAGTCAATAATCATACAATATAATAATACAAAAATCCACCACTTGAAGATGTCAGGAAGGAACTCTCAGGTGGAAGCATATTTCATGGACGATTCTCTCCAGTCGAATGCATTAACTTATCACCGACGCTCAACCACCAAGGAGACGTGACCTTGGGAGATCGAGTGCAGGGGAGTTGACCTGCATTTCTCACAAGTTCCGGATCAAATCTCAATCCATAACCAGTAAAAAAGGACTCACCCGTAACAGACATACCACCCCCTTCCCTTTTTTTTACTTTCCTTTATTTAACGTCGGCCTCTGTTCCGCAATCTAGTGCCAATCACCGACGGGCATCGATTGCCATCCATTGACGACAATCGAATGTGTAGAGAGGCAGCTTCCACACCTGCTTAAGGATATCGTACCCATCAACGCATAAGGGCCGAGACCAACGGCTTTACTTCCCTTCCGAAGGAAGGCGTGACCAGAGATTTTTATGCCTCAGAAAAATCCCACCGACCTCGGCTGGGATTGAACCCAGACCCATTGGGGTGAGAGAGCAGTCACGCTTACTCTACACCACCGGCGCCGGCCCCCCCTTCCCTTCCCGGGGCGATGTTTTATTTTTTCGATTTCTTTTTAAAGTCAATAAAGTAGATCTGTCAAGCCAACACATACACTCTAAAGTATACTGTTATATTTTTAATCAATAAATTCGCCAACCAACAGTAAAATAACAATAATATATAATGTTACTGAATAAAAAATATATATGGGGAAATCTCGATAATTTCATTGTTAAGATACTTAACACCTCCCTTTTATATTGTGAATTTTCCATTTACCATGAAATTTATGGTTTAGTACAACATAAATCAAGGTAAATTTATTGTAGACGTAACAAAATAAATCATTGTTAAGACAATAATTTTCGTCTTATTGTTACATTGTTTTTTAATGTATTTTTGTTGTTATTTTTTTCGGGTATTAATGGGTAAAAAGACCCATTTTGAAGAAGAGTGGCTTAGCTCATTAAATTAGTAAAACCAACTTTTTTCATTAATGAGCATTCGACAAGTACTTCATAAAATGGGTACTTTTCGTCCTTTTTGTTTTTTGGCAATGATTAAAAAGTGCTCCTTTTTTTAATCACTCCATATATAGTGCTCATAACTAACAACCTGGGTACTGCGAACACAGCCGTTTTTGTTTTGCAAGTCAGCAGGAAACAACTTGAAAATTTTCCGATATCACAAATTTTTTTGCTAATGCACTGCTCACAATTTGCATATACATGCTGTCGAAAGTTCACCCTTTGCTCCATAAATAACGTGTACATGGTGTTGGGAGTGCACACCCACATGACTCTTATAAAGTTTGTTTGCATTCTTCCTTCAGCAGTTCGTGCAGGTTCGTTCGTTCGTTACATTATTTACATCCGAGTATTTGAGCAAGTTTTTTGTTGAAGAATATTAGTAAAAAAATGCCGAAATGACAATATTTTCAACATTGACCACAATACTTTCTTTGCCGACGGGGATTGTATGAGAAAAGTATCACTTTTAGCAGCTCTAGATCGTTGGATTCTTTTTGACAGCACCAGTTGGATTCTTTTTGACAACCATTTCGTGTTTCTCCGCACCACTCAGATAAAAACGTCAGAGGTCAACATAAAATCAACAAAACACTTCTGGTAAGCGTGATTACCTCTCACCCCAGCAGGCCTGGGTTCAATCCCAGTCGGCGCCGCCGGGATGTTCTGAGGCATAACATCTTTGATCACGCCTTCCTTGGGAAGGGAAGTAAAGCCGTTGGTCCCCGGTTCATGAGTTGATGGGTTGATAAGGAAGGGTCCAGGTCCAGGTGCATTCCTGGCGGCGTCGGTAGCATTGGTGCTCAGCACGGAAAACAAGATCGACGTAAAACAAATCCAAGGAAAAAAAAAAACAAAACACTTTCTATATTTTAATGATGAAACATTGGCACATTCAACATTCTAGTTTCGGATTGAAATGTGCACTTCCGCACTGAGCTTGCTTCATAACTTCTGCTCTTTTAAAATGGAGTTACTTTTTCACTGAATCGCTAATGATTTCATAATTTCATGAATTTTCATAAAGGGGTTATGATGAAATATGTTCATTTTGGTTCAAGATAGAAAACATATGTTTAATGTGCGTTTAATATGTAACTGATTATCGGATAACAAAGAAAAAAATATGGTTTGAAAAGTAAACAGCAATCACTTATTGTTGATCACAAAATCATTCGACGTGTTTGTCATTCAATCTCAGGAATCACTGGTTTTGCTTGACGGTGAATGAGATTTCATTCAACGGGCGGCGGATGTTTTGGTTCAGTGTAGTGTAGAATTTCGACCAGAATGGGGTACGCCATAGAAGTTTTTTACTTACTTACTTATCCTGGTCCGACATCCTTCAGGATTGCACCTGCATCACAATGTTACGCCAATTCACTCGGTCCGTGGCTGCTTGTCTCCAATTTATTGACCGTCCCACACTTCCAAGAGCTCCACTTGGTCCAACCACCTTGCTCGCTGTGCTCCTCTTCGTCTTGTACCGGCCGGATTCGAGGCAAACACCATTTTTGCGGGTTTGTTGTCCGGCATTCTTAAAACGTGTCCCGTCCATCGTACCCGTCCAGCTTTCGCAATTTTCAGGATACAGGGTTCGCCATAGAGTTGCGCCAGCTCGTGGTTCATCCTTCGCCTCCATACACCGTTCTCACATACCCCACCAAAGATGGTCCTAAGCACTCGTCGTTCGAAAACACCCAGTGCTTCCAGGTCCTCCTCGAGCATCGTCCACGTCTCGTGCCCGTAGAGAACTACCGGTCTTATGAGCGTCTTGTACATGCTACATTTAGTACGGAGGTGGGTACACGAGGTACACAAATTCATCCACCACCTCGAACTCATCTCCGTCGATTCAGCCATGCTCGATTTTTTTTTATGGAGGAGCGTCCGCGTTTGTTTACAATTTGCTCTAAAACCGCACTTTTCCCCCCCGCGATCTCCTCGACCATATAGTGACAAAGTTGTATCACCTAAAGACCTCTAGTAAAAGTATGGACAACTGTCAAAAGTTGTTCCAATCGAACCGTCAAAATGCACTGCTTTGCTCGATTGGAACATCTTTTTTTCAGTTTTGTGGTGACAGTCGTCCATACTTTTACTAGAGAGAGTTATAGCGAATTCGTTTATTATCGTTCCAACCCAGTGCGAACCCGAACTTTTTCTCAGTGCGAACCTCAATCTGAGGTAAGTTTTATAAACAAACGACCAAACTGACGTTTGTCAGAAAACAAGCAGATCCAACCTTGATACCCGATCCAGGTTGGAACTGAATAATAAACGAATTCGCTATTAGTATCACCATGTTCTACCCACCATGGGTGCTCTTACGCAAGACGGGAGTGAAATGGTGTCGACATTCGACCAGTCTAGTGTAGAACGTCCGTGATTGATTTTCAACAACGTTGCGGCCATTTTGTTAGAAGTGTGCTTGCGATTGGAAGTCAGTTCGGAAGTTTTAATTAGGTAGTGGTTTCATTCGACTTTTCCGTGTGTGAATCCGGTTGTAACCGTTCCGGAACGGTCCCCGCGCTACGAGCTTGCAAGTGAATGCCCGTTATCCGTGTGGGATTGGTTGGTAAAGGCAGCAGAATTTGGCTAATCAGCACCCGCTCCGACCGGCAGTAGCAGCAGCAGCAGCAGACCTAGGAGTAGGAGCAGCAGTAAAAAAAGGATGTCGGACAAGGCAACACTCATATATTTGGACCAGTGGATCGAATAATTTACCGAAACCCAAGTGGAAACCCTGTGTGATAAGGTAATGGACCGAAATTTTACTCCGTTTAGTGATTTGTTTTCCCTTAAACTGCAATTCCATAGTGATTTGAGATTTTGGCGTAATTGCTTTTGTAAACAAACACGTCAATCGCCGATTTCTCGTCAATAAAAACTCAATCTCGTAAAATAACTATACCAAATGATAGAGGAATCATTTCTCTACCTCATAGTGTTGTTAGTTTTCGAAATTGAGATTTTATTCGCGAGAAATCGACGATTGACGTGTTTGTTTACAAATGCAATTACGCCCAAATCTCAAATCACTCCGGAATTGTGGGTTGGGATTCTAAATTTGGAAATCGTCAGAAATTCCGGATCACACACACGAATGAAAACAAGAAAGTACTGCCTATGCCTACTCATTTAGCTGTGAATGCGGAACATAGATTTCTCATCCTTTCATGGAGTAGGGTAAACGTCGGCTTCGGCACCCATTGGCTGTTTTCGGCAACCAAAATTTAAATGTTTATTTCACTTTTTTTCCCATCAAAACACTTCGCTGAATGTATTCAAACGATTCCTCAGTATTTCTGCTTCAATCTGATTACATGTTTACGACTGAGCAATCCTGTTATGCCAGATTTTTCTTTAAATGAAAGATACGCACTTCAAAGTGCGGCTGATTTCGAGTTACCGATATAATAACTGTTGTTTAACACGCAAATTTTTTGTTACTTTGATTTGTTTTCCGTGCTGAGAACCAATGCTACCGACGCCAGGGGCCAACGGATTTACTTCCCTTCCGAAAGAAGGCGTGATCAGAGATGTTATGCCTCAGAACATCCCGGCGGCGCCGACTGGGATTGAACCTAGGCCTACTGGGGTGAAACACGCAGTTCAAATGGAAAGGTTGCCGAACAGTTTCAAACAGTTTTGAACAATTATGTCGATTGGAATAGATAGAGAAGCAAGCAGTAGATAAAAGTAATCAAACAAACACGTCATATCAAAGGCAACATGTGAAAAGGGCATACAAGCTTTTTGTAAGCAAACCTTTGTAGGCCCTTTTCTCGCCAACCGCAGGTCCCCCACCTAAACCAACAACACCTATTGATGGTGATGGTTTGCGTGAGCGACCTTCGGTTGGCGAGAAAAGGGCCTACAAAGGTTTGATATGCGTGCGTGACGCTGAGAAAATGCTATACGAGAATACATAAATTCCCCTATTTAATTTTTAAATAGATTTCTCATCAGTTCATCGAGCAAAGTTTCTTAGAACTGCGCTATCTTCAACTTAGTGGAAGGTTTCAACATGGTAGGGTATATGTCCCTAACCCGGATCTAATTTGAAGCCTTTGATTACATTTTATGCCGTATGTTATGTAATCATTGAGCTGCAGTCGATATTTTACTGTGAACATTAGACTGATGCAAATTTGAAGTTTCCGCTCCACAGTGCTAAAACGGTTCCAAATTGGGTCCTGATTAGCCTCCCAAAATTTAAACTGATTTGGTAAGAAACTGACTTGGCAAAAACCATTTGAAGTTTGTATGGAAATTACTATGGGAAAACCTTACAACGAAATGGACGAAAATTCAAAAGCCAAAATGCCGTTACGACAGGAGGACTACACTACCATAAACGAGATGCTTCGTGCTGGGATGCCGAAGAAACAAATCAAGAAGGTTTTGAGGGTGCGAAATGCCAATATATCAACAAACCGTTTAAACTACGCGGTGAAAAAGGCTTCCGCTGAGATATACGGCACTGCAACTCTGTCGTTAGGTAAGAGTTTCCTCATCATTATTAGAATTGAGAATAAGTATGAGCACATCTGGACTGCATTATTTTTGTCATCATTTCAGTGGCGTAGCTAATGGGGGTGTCAAGGGGGTCAGTCCCCTTACCTAGGAGTTTTTTTTAAATAGTTTTTGCTGCTTTTTGCAGTATATTAACAAGTTTAATCCAACCTTATTTTTAAACATTTGTTGTACCCTCCCCCAGGCCCCTCCGGATTGTTTTTCCTAACTACGCCAATGATAACTACACGACATTATTCAGTTATATTCTTGCATTTGTATTCATTAACTACATGTCTAGTAAAGATATGAAAATTTTAAGGTCGTTCTCCGCCGCTGACATAGTCTGCATACCGCATTTTTCTCTCAAAATGAACATTATTAATTGTAATTATACTATTGGTATTTGTTATATGTAATTTTGCGTAGGTGGTGGATCGCATCCTTCCCTAATAAAAAAAAACAATACCATAAACGAATGATAACCCAAATCATTGAACTTATTCACTAATGGTTTGGATGATACCCAGAATACGTCGTTGAGCAAAATATCCATAACAATTTTATTTGGGTTACGTTATTACTTTTCTCGACAAACTCTAGACCAACAATTGAAATAGGCGGAACAACCAAACGTAAACAATGACTTTAAACGCAAATTTCTCGAGAATCAAACCACATCCACACAATCTAATACCAGCATCTGATAGAGCAAACCGCCTTTATAGAATGGTATTGTTAGTTTGCGTGGGTGTATTTTGATTCTCGAGAAATTTGTGTTTAAAGCCATTGTTTACGTTTGGTTGTTCCTCTTATTTCCATTGTTGGTCTAGAACTATTCTCTTCTTCGCGTTGCGTGGCTCGGTACAGGTTTACAACTATTACCTATTAAACGTGTAGACTTCTCTGACGTTTGTGAAATGCACAAGTATTAGTGAAGAACTTTCGGTAAATTATAAGTATTAGTGCAAGAAACCCATTACAAACGTCAGAGAAGTCTATACTACAATGATATACAATGATTGTCAAATGGACCGTATCTACTTTTCTAAACAAAGTTTCAAACGTAAATTTGAAGAATCTCTTAGTTAATTCACAAAAACTAACATAACCGTCAGGTAGAATAAAATTTCCCAAACATGGTGGTGCAAGGTTGCGTGAGCAAGCTAATAGCTCCAACTAATTTACGTTTGAACCTTTGTTTCATATCTTTTGACCCTTTGGTAATCGGTAAATATGTGTTTTTATTGATAATGCTGCTAACATGTTTGAAATATTTGCTGTAAATCGAAGTTCTATAATCTGGCTCAAGATACGCTGAACGAACACTCACAGTACGTGGCATGGTTCCTATTCGTCTGGTTTACAGTGTTGCATCATTGGTTGAGAGTCGAAGTCAATAATTTGACTGATAGAAACCGTAAGCATACGATTCAAACTTCTTGTAGCATTTGTGTAGATTTGACAGTTACAATAAGCCATTCCATGATAATTTTTTACAGTTCACACTTGAATTGATGGATCTTTCCCATTGAAAATTGCTTTGTTTATATTTATATCTTGCATCGGCAACACCTGATCACTCACACACTCACAGCTTTTTATCTGTCAGTTCAACTGCGAAACGTCTCATGGAATGCCTTATAGGTCATAAAAGTGTTTTCTCTTCTCTCTCCGTAAGCACGGGAAAGGAAAGTAAACTCTTTTTATTCAGGTGAATACTGTACACATGTATTGAGGAGCAAATTTTTTAATGGTTAGATTATGATTCTTTAATAGAATTGTTATGGTTATTTTGCTTACCGACGTGTTTTGGATGGAATAAATCGATGATTTGGGTAATCAATCGATTGTTTTTTTATTAGTGTTGATTTGTAACATCTCATAGAGGAGACATCCTCCTATCTATTGGAAACATTGTTTGTGTAATTGAGATGCAGTTGCCAAGAAATCAGCGATGGAAGTGTTGTGTGCAAATAATCGAGGTATACCGGTAAGATGTTTGTTCTCGAACTTGTTTTTTTTTCTTTTGCTGTAAGTTACTCCAGTTTGCTGAAAGAAAATCGAATACTTCATAATTTGCGGGAACATACTTTTGCCTTTTGCTGTGCTGCTAGATGACAATGAAGTCCTGTATCTATTTACATTGCTTTGCAAAAAAAAAAACACTCGTTTAACCCCCTAAACCACCACCGCACCACCACCCACTTCTTGAGGTTAGAGGGAAATGTTTAAAGCTAGGACCAGGGGAGGAGCGTGGGAATGGGAATTCATTGTCTCATCAAAGTATTGTAATTAATTGTAATTTAACATATGACTCTATTCCAATTAATTTGCAACATTTAGGTGAGCTTGCAGAGTGGGCCAAATCGTGCTCAGCCGTACCAGCTGATCTGGAGACACCTTTTGTAATCGGTCATGACATAGATCATGAGAACGGCCGTTTTCGTGTAGTGTACAGTAGTAAAAAACTATTAACTTTGCTCACTTCATTTGATACCATTGCCGCTGATTGTACGTACAAGACTACCCTTCAGGGGTACCCCCTGATGGTCATCTGCGTTATTGATAGCATGCGACATGCCCACCCAGTGGCTTTTGCTACTGTGACGAGGCAAGAAGAGGTGGACTATTGTTACGTTTTCGCTACAATCGCAAACAGGTGCAAGGCCTTCGGAATACCGCTGGCAGTGGCGACATTCATCTCTGACGGTGAAATCGCATTGAAAAAAGCTGCCTTAGCTTTGGGTCGAATACCCAGCTTGTTAACTGCTTTTTCCACGTGATGCAAAATGTGTGCAAGCATCTGAAGAAGAACTCCTAGGAGTTTTCGAAGTATAAGATGGCCCAGGTGCAAACCGATATCAGTCGCATGCAGATCTCCCCAACGAAGCATCACTTTGACCTTGCCTGTATCCAGGCAAAGTATCAAGATTCCGCCGACTTTTTAAGCTTTTTTGACAAGTATATGTTTGACGAGTTCTACAGAAATTGGTTTGAAGCGTACCAGCCCGGTTGTCCAGCTACGAACAATGCCCTGGAGGCCGTGAATAGAGCAATCAAAGAATGCCATCTGATGAAGGAACGGGTTCCGTTCGGAATTTTCTAAAGTCGAATTCTGACCGTAGTGGAGAGATACTCGGCGCCAAATTGTACGGTCCAGCATGCGAGAGAGTATGGTATTAGTATCGAGCGCAAGGCACATGATTGGCTGCAAAGCGGCAAGAAATGCCGTACGGTGAATGACTGGGACAATGGAAAGGTGTACGCGTTCCTCCCAGGACATGAGAAGCAGGACGTTTTAATCCATGATATCGACGTTTTCCACAATCCGCGGTATACTGCATTTGATGAATACAGCCAAAGTATCGGCTGCGTTCACCGGGTGGATGCCACGGACATTGATTGACGTGCATGGTGTTCCACCTGCTACACGTTTTTTAAAACCAACAGTTGTCACCATATCGTAGTTGCTGCTGTTTCCCGCGGTCGCTATAAACTACGGCCCGAGGCGAACACATCGTCAGCTGGCAGGCCAAAAGCGATGAGCGAGCGTTGATCATCGATTAGATCGTTAACGTTGATCCTAAGGTAATATTCGTATTTTTAATGACATATGATCCAGCGTCCCAGGATGGCTGACTTTCACTGCCACTTCAAGCATTCAAGAACCCAAATCTTAGAGGCTATTGCAAATTCAGGCAAGAAATTTGGATGTGCTGAGTGAGCAAAATTGTTGCGCGATATCCCAGTAGTCTTCTAGATCTGAGCCCTCCGAATGTTTGAAGTGGCTGTGAAAGCCAGTCATCCTGGGACGGTAGATAATATGTCCTTAAATCCGTTATAGTTCAACTTTCTTTTTCAGATTCGGCATATGCGTCAAACCTCACATTTTTTTTTCTTCTAAAAATATGCTGTTTTTCTATGATACTGTGTTCAAGTAACAAGCTGTCACAAAACCATCTAATTCGTGAAAATTGCAATATTTGAAGGAAATAAAGCAAATGTCAACTTCTTTTCAATACTCTTTGTTAACTTTTATTTGAGATGATGAGAAATAAAGCCTAAATCTGGACTGAATCACCTGTGCTGCATTCTCTCCCATTCAGTTTCGTTGTCTTTGATGGTCCTCTTCAATTCGAAAAATCCAATCTGCAACGTTTTTTACCTATCCACTTCCTTGCTTCTAGCTTTCATATACCTATAAGCGATTTTGTTGCGGTGCTAAACTATTTCCGTTTCCGTACATCCTTTTGGCTGCACCCTGTTGTATATTGCTGTAAGAAAACCCCATGCTGCAGAAAGTATGGAAAGAGACCTATTGTCGGTTGCCAGTAGGGATCATTCAAATCAGTTGTCTGCTTTATCGACATTTCCAGAGGAGTTTCAATGTTTGCTATGAAGTTAAGGTTTACCGCTGCCCATGGTTATTTCCTGTTTCTGAGAAGTTCGCTGCCATTGTGGAACATTTTGTAACAATACTGCTCCACTCACATCAACTCATCTGATTCCCAAATAAACAAATACTATAAACGAACGATAACCCGAATGCGTAAACTATTCCACAAATGGTTTGGACGATACCCCGAACACGTCGTTAAGCTCCTTTTTATGGTTATTTTTATAAGGGTTGGCCTTATCATCTTTTTCAACTGTTACGCAGTTGTGTCTCTTCAAAGTTTCGCTTTTCATTCGCATCCAGGAGTTTTTCAATGCTCAAAATATGTTTTCATTCGTCATTTTCAATAGGTTTGTTGCTCATTTCATATTTTTTAAGGCTGATTCGATTTGTTTGTCATGAAATTTTTTGGATATTTTTATGATCATTTGGAAATTTGCGTGGTATTTTTCTTTGCTTTATAGTGACTTTTGTGGTCTTTGTATTGCTCAAAATGCTTTTTGTAGTGCTTCTTTTGCATTTTTAATGATACTTTTTTATTTTCGATCAAACTCGCTCATCTTCTTTATCGACATCGACCTTTCTAGCCGAGACACAGTTGTTTTTTGCGTGTTGCTTTTATTTACAAATCATTTGCAAATTTATCTAATTTATTGGCTCATGAACTTCAATTTTACATGCATATCTCATGCATTTAATTTGCTAAATTTTTATTATTTATTGCATATTGTTAATTAATATTTGCTCATTTTCGCCTTTCCGTGTGAACAATTCTCTTGTATCAAAGAACATAACATATTTTTCGATAGATCATTCTCGTTTTCAAGCGTACATTTGCTTTCTGTTTTCTGGAACACTTTCAGTTTTTAGACGCCTTTAAGATTTATTTCTTAGGAAAATTTACACGCTTTGACAGCAACTTTTGGTTGAATTATTGGTACCAATATTCTTTGTATAGGACCGTTTTGATTTATTCATTGTGATTATTCAGTTTTTCATTGCTCATTTTTCTATTTTTATTGGAAAATATTTTAAACTCCGATTGCTTTTAGTAATTTGGGAAGCGCTCAAATGGCTTCATTTAGTGTACTTTTATCCATATTTAATTGAGCAAATGCGATTAGCTTTTGCCTTTTTCGTCATTTTTACCGATCACTATTGAATTATCGAAAGTAACTTTTCAATTTTTTTATGCCTTTTTCTTCAATTCTATTGCGGCTTTTCATTTATTCATTGATGTACCCCTGAATAATTTAGTGGAAAATTTATGATTTTTTTGTGCTCATTTTTCATTATTTTGTATACGTTTATATTTTAGTCGTTTTTGAACCCATATAAACCAACCTTGACTTTCGGACACAAATTAATTTGAAAACCAACTACGTATTTTATGGAGGAAAATGATGATTGCAAATGCTTCATTTTTATTTTCACATGTTCGTCTTCGCTCTCTTCTGTCTGCAAACGTCATCCAACTTTGAGAAACAATTTTCCTGATGAAAATGAATCCAAAATTTTGGACAACCAGTTTGCGACGATAACAATTGTTTGGAAAAAATGCATTACGTATTATTCGCGCGCATACCTCTGGCGCGTATTTGTCGTTGTGAGTTTGTTCGAGTTGATACGCCGCAGATGTGTGCGTGTGTCAGTACAAATCGTGTAAGCTAGCTTGCTTGGATGAAATCTCGCTTTCAGCATTCGTACTTTCTCGGATGATTCTTCTCTGTTGACAAAGCGTTTGCTTTCTTCTTCTTCTTTAAAACAAGTTTTTTGTCATTCCTAGCATACAAAAACATTAAATTAAGCTATAATATAAGAATAATTTAAATTAATTAACCATAAACAGTTAAAACATAGTTCCGTTTAGAATTTTCACAGTTTCGTTGATAGCTCGTTTTGCTCAGATCATTTGGGAGTATTTTGGTGGTGACTTTGTAGTTTCCGGAAATAGTCAAATCGATAGGAGGAAAATGTTGCAAATTTTGGAACAATAAGTAACGAAAATCATAACTTCTATCGTTTAAGGCACATTCATGATCATTGCGTGTCACATTGTCTGAGTCTCAGGTTTCGTCAGTGCTTAGTAGTTGTAGCCTCCGCTCTGTGTGTATGACTGGGGGAGAGTGGCTGGGACGGACGATCCAGGACCACCGGAGCTGTATCCACCGTTGGAAGCGTATCCACTGCTGCTAGCCGAAGCTTGAGAGAAACCGTTTCCGAAGGAGGCGCTAGCCTGGTGTCCTCCACTGCTGTGCCCACTTCCGCTGCTTGGGGCACCGTATTGCTGAGAAGGAGAACCTCCCTGGGATGGGGCACCATATTGCTGGGATGGAGCACCTCCACGGGATGAGGCACCCTGAGACTGAGATGGAGCTCCGTATTGGGATGATGGGGCTGGAGCACCATACTGTTGAGATGGACGTCCACCGCTACCTCCCTGTTGAGCTGGGGCACCATACTGTTGGCTTGGGCGTCCTCCGAATCCACTGCTTGCACCCTGAGATGGGGCACCGTATTGCTGGCTTGGACGTCCTCCGAATCCACTGCTTCCACCCTGGGCTGGGGCTCCGTACTGGCTTGATGGTTGACCTACAGCAGTCGATGGGGCACCATATTGCTGGCTTGGACGTCCTCCGAATCCGCTGCTTCCACCCTGGGCTGGGGCTCCGTACTGGCTTGATGGTTGGCCTACAGCAGTCGATGGAGCACCATATTGCTGGCTTGGGCGTCCTCCGAATCCACCGCTACCGCTGCCTCCAGGAGCAGGAGCACCATATTGGCTAGATGGGCGTCCGGCACTTCCGCTTGATGGACCGGCTGGCACTCCATAGCTGGTTGATGGAGGTCCAGATTGGCGAGAGCTAGCAGAAGGAGCACCATATTGCTGAGATGGGGCACCTCCTGATGGGGCACCGTATTGCTGAGATGGGGCACCACCTGATGGGGCACCATATTGCTGAGATGGGGCACCACCCGATGGGGAACCGCTTGATGGGGCACCGTATTGCTGAGATGGGGCACCACCCGATGGAGCACCGTATTGCTGAGATGGAGAACCACTAGATGGGGCACCATATTGTTGAGATGGGGCACCGCCAGATGGAGCACCGTATTGCTGAGATGGAGCACCTCCTGATGGAGCACCGTATTGCTGAGATGGGGCACCGCCCGATGGAGCACCGTATTGTTGAGATGGGGCACCGCCCGATGGAGCACCGTATTGCTGAGATGGGGCACCACCCGATGGAGCACCGTATTGCTGGGATGGGGCACCGCCCGATGGAGCACCGTATTGCTGAGATGGGGCCTGAGGACGAGATCCAGCTCCTGGAGCACCATATTGCTGAGATGGAGCACCGTATTGTTGAGATGGTGACTGAGGACGAGATCCAGCACCTGGAGCACCGTATTGCTGGGATGGAGCACCGCCTGATGGAGCACCGTATTGTTGAGATGGGGCTTGAGAGCGAGATTGACCTCCAGCAGATGGGGCACCATACTGTTGCGATGGGGACTGAGGGCGAGATCCGGCTCCTGGAGCTCCATATTGCTGAGATGGGGTTTGAGGACGAGATCCGCTACCGCCACTTGGGGCACCGTATTGCTGGGATGGAGCACCACCCGATGGAGCACCGTATTGCTGGGATGGAGCACCACCCGATGGAGCACCACCCGATGGAGCACCACCCGATGGAGCACCGTATTGCTGAGATGGAGCACCGCCCGATGGAGCACCATATTGCTGAGATGGAGCACGTCCTGATGAAGCACCACCCGATGGAGCACCGTATTGCTGAGATGGAGCACCGCCCGATGGAGCACCGTATTGCTGAGATGGGGCACCACCCGAAGGAGCACCATATTGCTGAGATGGAGCACCACCCGATGGAGCACCATATTGTTGGGATGGGGCACCGCCTGATGGAGCGCCGTATTGTTGAGATGGGGCCTGGGGACGAGATCCAGCTCCTGGAGCACCATACTGCTGGGATGGAGCACCGCCTGATGGAGCACCGTATTGTTGGGATGGGGCCTGAGGGCGAGAACCGCTACCGCCGCTTGGGGCACCGTACTGCTGGGATGGAGCACCACCCGATGGAGCACCGTATTGCTGGGATGGAGCACCGCCCGATGGAGCACCGTACTGTTGAGATGGAGCTTGCGGCCTACCGAAAGATAATCAGCTTTAAGTGCCATGCGAATGAATTTGAGTAACTTGCAACTTACCGGGAGCCACCATTCGATCCATGTCCGTTTCCATTGCCGTTGCTTGGGGCACCATACTGTTGAGATGGGCTGTAAAATACCGCAAAATTTGTAGATTGTTCCACGTACAGTCATTCTAGCATTGACTTACCGAGATGCACCGTTTCCACCACTTGGAGCACCGTACTGCTGGGAAGGACCCTGTGGACGTCCTCCGAAACCACTTCCGCTGGAAGGAGCACCATACTGCTGGGATGGAGCTCCGCCCGATGGTGCACCGTACTGCTGAGATGGAGACTGTCCGCCCTGTGATGGGGCACCATATTGCTGAGATGGAGCACCACCAGCCGATGGGTAGCCTTGTCCTCCTTGTCCTCCATGTCCTCCTTGTCCTCCGTGACCTCCTTGTCCTCCGTGACCTCCTTGTCCACCTCCGCTGCTTGGTGGGCCGTAGCTGCCGCTCGGCGGACCAGCTGCTGGATAACCTCCGGCACCTCCTCCACTCGATGGAGGCAGATAGCTGCCACCAGGAAGAGGCGCCTCTCGTTTGGCTAGCGATGCGGCGAATGCTGGCCCTAGGGCACAGCACAGCACCATAAGGGCTGTGAGCTTATGTTGCGATCTCATGCTCGTCTAGAAGAACAAAGGAAAAGTTCACACATTAGAACCTAGCTTGGGCTGAAAGATCTCACGAGGTCAGAGTTGTGCGACGTGTTGACAAGTGATGGATTGAACCTTTCCATCTGCCGTGCGGCCTACAATTAATCGTCACGACGAATGTGTAGGAAATAATCGTCTGATAGGAATCTCGCGGGAATCTGCGCTTTTCTTGTAAACATTACAATGTAATCTGTCGGCTATTGCGGGGGTTGTTAGTATATCTTCTTTCAAGCGAACAATTCTGATGAGTGGCGTCGGATATTTACGATCGTAACCTAGATGCCAGTGTGTTTACATGTGCTTTATTGTTTTTGTTTCGTTTCGCATAACCCCTCCGAAAAAAAATGCATGCTCTAAAGATCGGCATAGATCTTACATGACTTTTCGATCGTTTGGCTTGACACGAGCCGTTGGAAATCATTACCGAGCTGCCACCCAGTTAGCAGTGCAATCTGAGCCGAACATGAAATTGATGAATTATTAAGCCTTATGCAATTCCAAAGCTACTGCAACCATAAAACGGTGCAACGCGGCTCATCTTCTCGCATCTTCTCCTTCCCTGGGCAAGCGAGAGACATATTTTCGCAAACCGAGCCATTCGAAGCCAAGAAAATGAGCGGAGCGCGAGATGCACTTATCCGTTGCCATCTCGATCGTTATCGTCGATGCAGAAATGTGCAATTATGCTGTCAAATTGAATTATTTTTCGCTTTGTTTTGCGTTTTGTCTCTTTTGTGGAGGTCTGTAAAGCGAGAACATTGCGAACAGACGGATGGTTTAGTTTTTTTTTCAAGCGGTAGCAGCTACTACTAGACAGCTGTAGTAGCTGCTGCTACTGCTAACGGACGACATGAATGGGTTGGGATTGGGAAGACCAGCAGCGACGGACGGACGGCTTGGCATGCTGTGATGGGAAAGAACCTCGACATTCACACTTGCTCCCTCTGTTTTGGTTCCCGGTGTGCAATTGATCGCATTGCCGCGCATAGTGTGAACGGTGATTAGCGGAAAGCTCCGGCAGGGCGTCAGGCTATGGATAGCTGGGCTGTGGTTTGAAGCGGGTTTTTGTTTTGGTTTTCTGCTTTTACCTAGCATCGGAGACGAGTGGAGTTAATGCGGAACAGCGAATTTAGCATGGATAGCGAAACGAAGATGCCATGGGATGGGCAATAATTTTGGAAGGTGATTTGCTTTTGTGGCTAGGTTTAAGACTTTGTGTTTGTTTTGGTGGAAAATTTAACCATCAAGCGAGAAAGAGATGATTAGGAAGGTTTTTTTTGTTGATTTTTTAAAATGACAGTGTGTCGATTGTTTGAATCCAGAGCAGATGATGTATTTTTTTTTAAATTAAATTGAAGCATTGATGTTTGATGCTGAAATTTGATATTTGCTGATTCGTTTACCTTAGGATTGTTGAAAGCATGCAGTAGGAAAACTTAAGCATGTAACGTGCGGATACTAAGTTCTAATAAATGTGAACTCAGATCAATCCAGGATGAAGCTGCAGGGAGAGTAGCATAGCTAGAAAAAAAACCAGGGCTACCTCTGAAATAGTTGTGATCTAATAGTAGAATCACATGGCATGAGGAAAAGCCACTAGAAATGGTTTAGTTGGAGGCAAATTGCATCTATCACCGAAGGAATTACAGTTAATTGGTGGACTTGAAGGATTTTCATGTTTCGTAGCAAGTGAATCGTTAAACGCTGAAATATCGTCAAAACTTCAAGTTGTGCACCCTTGGTATGTTCAGACGAAAGCTATATTTCATTGTCCCCTAAGCCTCAGTGAGGGTAGTTTTGTTGTAAAAAATGATTCTGTACGGTTTTAGCGTTTTTGTTTTGTATTTTCCTAGGATTTTCACTAACATGCTCCCACATAACGCACCAATACAAGCGGATGTGAAAAGCTCTATACAGGAAATACCATGAGGAGTTCCACAAACCTTCGAAGCAGACTGCAGGTTAATTTTAATAATCGAATCAGATTTGCTGATCCAAGACCTTTGGACATTTCTTTTAAGTCTTTTGAACTTTCTCATTGAAGCCTTTGATTTTACTATTTTGGAATTTTGGAAAAACATGGGAATCCGATGTACCACTTGAGTACATAAGTAAGGGCTTTGAGCATGGCTGCTTGCTACCGGACGGGTAGGTTTCGGTTAATGGATATAAGGATAGTCGCGAATGTCAAATAAGTAATCCGGGGATGCCTACGGTTCCTGCCCCTCTCTAGATTGTAATATCGATAGTTTAAATTATATTAAACTTCAAAACATTCTGGAGAGGGCCTAGGTCATTCTTGAGGGAGCCTGGACTCCTAGGAATCCCAATTAGATATGCCAATGCAAGCTACCTATGGATGAAACGGGCAAGATATGGGAGATACTAGGGTTCGAAGGTGTAACCAATCAGCCAGTGTTGGTGATTTCTTTGCCATTGAAGTTCGTGAAAAGTTACCTATATTGCCATAAAATCTATCCAAACAAAAAAATTACGACGGAGTTTGACCTGTTTCATACAACCGGAAGGTGTATGCTGGCCAAATTTACTTCCTATGCAAGCAATACATCTTTGATGTATACTTTGCTGATTTCCAGATCCTTGCTAGGAGACCCATGTGTGGTGAGAAATTAGCTCATGAACTTAGCCAAACAACTAGTTGACCAGGATGAATGAGCTCGTTTTAAATAATTGGTAGCTAACTCGCTTACCATACCAAAACTTGATCTGATAGCTGACCTAGTTGCACTCCGGGACGGGACTTGACAATCGAGCTTCTAATGTGTTCATGTTTTTGATGAGCGTCCTTCGAAAATTTATGCGTAGTGTTTGACGGAGTTGACCAATGTTGCCAGCATTGCAGAATGACGTTTCTATTTTTATTTTTATTTGATTCGGAGTTTCTACCGCAGTAATAGCACTTTGTACATATTTTTTGATGAACAAAATAAAAACAATCATAAACAAACAACAACATCCATTGCTCAAAACGCGTAGTGCACTTAACATTGATTCCGGCATCACTGCCTGTCAGGTAACTGTGATCACTTTGTTCTTTTTATCCCACTATTACTACAGTCAAATCGGCCAATCATCCGATAATTGATCATAACTTTTCAAAAGGTACTAAGTAACAAATGTTAACAAATCGAATTAATCGATACAAGCTATTGTTCTTCTATCATTGTATGTGATGCAAAAACACCCATCCAAATTTACTTTCATTTATCTAAGATAATCAATCATACACACCAAACCTCTGAATCGAGCTCCAGCAAAATGGATAACTGAACTTAGTCCAGCAAAACCACTTTATACTAAATAATCAGCATGCTAGAAAATATTGCTGGATGTTCAGCTAACAACATGATCTGTCAAAACAAGTTTTTTGTTTTGAGATTTACATTAATGCGTTCATAGTTTTTAGAATGTGCGTTTTTTTACAAATTCATCGTGCGATTACAAGTCGAATTGACCAGGAAGAGAACCGAAGTAAGAGAATTGGATTTATCATTTGATTATTTAAGCAATATGTCCATATAATTTTAGCACTCTTCACAAGGTTTTCTACCTGGAATCGCAAGCTAAATGAGTCAATATTAAATACAAGATCGCATGTTTTCACCGTATTAATTATTCATTATCTACTTGGATTTATTTAAATACACAATTGAATAAAGATTCAATACAGTGAATTGCATTAATCTATACTTTTACTAAAGCGAAAACAAATGTATCAAATATTACTGATACTGCAGCAAACGTGCCAAACAAAAATATTGCTGGACATCCAGCTAAGTACTGTCAAAAGACATTTGCTGCAGTATCAGAAAGAAAAAAACAGATTTACTGAAGATTCAGTCAAATGTTTTCAATTTGACAGAAGTTCAAACTGCAGAATGTTTCAGTAGTTTTATTTTGCTGGAAAGTTTGCATCAAGTCCAAAATCAGCAAAATTTTGCTAATTTTTAGCGATTTAAATTTGATGAGTTGGTCAAAAATTGTCCAATGTACATTTTGAAATGATGGTTACGTCATGGATACTTCGGACAATTGGACTGCCTTACATGACTGGTTCTCATTGGTTAGGTTAGGTACTATATTCTGAAGTCTGTGAAAGGGAATGTATCATGTAGAATAAAACGTCCAATGTAGCACTCATTGATTAAGTCATTGAAAAAAATCGTCAAATGTAACATGTCCGATGCACAACTTGACTAGTCAAAACGTACTATGGGGTTTTTTCGATATTGTAGCATGAAATTTAAATTATAGTAAAAATAGTATTGCAAAATGTATTGTTTCTAAACAGTTAAAATAATAATCTGTCAAACTTCAACATCAATTTTCTCAAAATGGTGGATATGTTACATTGGTCTATTTTAAAAGTGACAATAGAATTGGCTCTGATTTGAGAGTAAATTGGCTTGAAATTGCGACCCGATTATCAAGTCCCGTCCCAGGTTGTACTGAACGAGAGCGCGAACGGGAGCTGAACGATAGAGTCTGTTTGCTATGTAGCCGCTGAGCTAGAGTTTGTTCACTGAGCGAGAGCGCGAACCTTGAGCTGGACGTGAGCATGATGTGCCAGGCGCTCCTGAATTTGTAAGCTGACTGACTTTTTGGCTTTCAGCATGATCAGCTTGCTCGCATTGTGTGTAGTGTTTGACACTTGGCGATTTTTGTCAGCATAAAAATTTTCAGCACTAGTGAACCAGCACCAGTGGCGTAATGAATCTTCTTTTGAACAATGAAGTCCAAGCTGAAGAGCTGCTCCAAAGAACAAGTTCACCGTGGTGACCTGAAAAGGTCAGAACCGCTCAGTAAGGGGAACTATTTTGCCCACCACTAGATTTGATAGTGGATTCTGTGAATTTTCTTCGAAACAACAGTCTCTGTCAAGTGAGTTGCAACTGCAATAAGTATTTATTTCGTGGATACACTTGTATGACAAGCTATGAGCATGATCATTGTTTGTATACTAATTATGAGCACTATACAAAAACTATACAAGGGAGTTTTATTATACAAAAAAGCTAATGCTCATAGATTGTCATACAAGTGTATCCGCGGTATTATGCTCACTTAACCTCACCGAGCGTCTATCCACCATGAGGAAGTGGCCCAAACAACGTCGGAATAGCATCCAGCGGCTGAATATGAAATGCTAATCCCTGGAAGCAAAAATGGCAAATCCATGACTGGGGATAGGAGTCCTTAGGCCTAGCACCTTCTTCTTATTATTATTCTTCTTCCTCCCATTTCAAGCTTATTGCTTAGGGAAAATTTGCTTATTGCGTGCTCTCAACTTAGTGTTCTAGATGCACTTCCATGCCTGTACCATTTTGCATTAGTATAATTGTGAGGTAAGTACAATCATCCTCTATGCCAAGGGAAGTCGAGACATTTTCTAACCCGAAAAATTCCAAGACCGGCCCGGGTATCGTACCCAGTCACCTTTATCATGGTCTAGCTTTGTAGCTGCGCATTTACCGACTGAGCTAAGGGAGGTCCCTAGCACCTACTGTGTCCGAAAATTATAACCATTCCAGAAACCAAAAATGATAGACTTCAGACTGACATAACGGCAACGAAGGGAAAAGGGAAGTGATCTTGTGGGCTAGATCTGATTGATTTGTTCTCAAGTAGAATAGGCTTGTTTATAATGATTTCCAGCGGGTGCTAGTTCCGCGACGGTGGTTATCTGCAATTTGCTCTGGAGGTCCTTTGGACTTGCAATTGTAGCTGACATAGCTCCCAACTTTTTTCGCTATGACCTTTGCACTAGGTGCAAAGCGGAGTAGCTTTTGCTACCTAGCTTTGCTAGTCACACTCAGTTGTCATGGTAAGTGAGTGTTTTTGGCTTCTCAGTCTTAGTCTCAGTCTCAGTTTTAATCTGAATTAAAACAATTTTACGGCTCCACCCGACGTTTTGATCGGGTGAGGGGATCATGAAGTTGTTTTAATGCTGAGGTTTTGACAGAACCTTGCTGTGGCTACCACAGTATTTTACATTTGATCGTCCATATAGAGTAGCGCTAAAAGCAAGCATGCATTTCATTTCTCGATGAACATTTCAAATGGTCCTATCTGCTTTAATCTTTTCTTTTCATCGACTTTCTCTTGTGATAAAAACTGCTATGCAAACAGATTTCACGCTAATTTTACCACATAGTTTGATAAAGGAGCTTCTTATCTAGCGTCCAAAACGTCCAATACAATAGGGAAAGGTTTTGAAACTGACTTATTAACGAAAGAGAAAGCCGATGAAGAGAATCGATCAATGCAGATAGGACCTTTTGAAATATTTATCTAGATTTAGAAATGGGACACTTCATTTTGGCGATAGCGGAGCTCGCAGTGGTCGGATATGCAAACTTTTGACAGCGTTTTGTTGTTTGTAAGCAGTTCTCCTACACTCAAAGATAAATTAAATCAAAAAAGCTTAAAAAGTATGCAGTTTCCCGCTTCACCTTATTGAGTCCGAGCCATGATTATTTCGGCAGTAGTCATGCATGATTAAAGTCGAAATAATCTTTCCATTATTAAATTTTATTCTTTTTCAATACTGATATATAATCAAAAAAGATTAAAATTCAATAAAAAATTATTAAAATAGAATCAAAAATGATTAAAATTTATTCAATAAAAGATAATCCACAATCTAATCAACCATGATTAAACTGGGATTAATATCAGATGCTTATTTTTTAGAAAGAGAGGATTAATTTTTAATCATTCAATATGATTAAACTGAGTTTAATGTCAAATTGATTAAATTTCAAGCAAAATGGGAATAGTTCAATTTATCAGTGTAGGTATATTTTTTCAAAGTTTAAAACTATCGTGGATCCGAGATATATTCATCATGGGCGAGGCGAAAAGAAAAAAAAAATTCTGCACAGTTACCTCCAAAACTCATCAGCGTCAACTCGAGAGCTGGCAAAATTGCAGGATTATTCTAAAAGTACTGTGGCGCGAGTGATTATAAAGTACAAGAAAACTCTCACAACTGCCCGCTAAGTGCAAACCAAGCACCGAAATTCAAGGCTGATCCCAATTGTTCGGATTATGATTTGGCGAAAGAACTGAATGCTGACCCCGCTGTGCTGTGCGGCAAATCCGTCTCCGACTTCAAATGTTACCAAGCAAGTAAACATTCCAACTGAAGCTTCCAACAACAAACAGTGGCCTGAACCCGGGTCCGTAAGCTGTCCGACCAGGTGCTGACGAAATTTGTCAGATGTGTCTTGATCGACGATGTGAAAGCCGATTTCAAACCAATGCCGAGGCTCAAATTCTACAAGGCTCCTTGCTCGCGACAAGGCTCCCGAGCAAAGTCGGTTAACAAAATGGAAGCAAATCGATATTAAATTTTGCAGTTCCTATTATACTGAAAACTCATTTTGATTTCAATTGTTGCGACATAATTCTGATATCATATTGTGGTTTCATTATGCATTCAAGACTTTTTAAATGAAAGCAACTAAACTAGAAGTTCTGCTGTTAACGTCTTGATTAAAATTTAATTTAAGTTCATCTGTTGTCGAACTAATAAGTATTGTTTATTTGTTTTATTTAACACTGTGACTTGCCCGGGGTGAGATGTGACTCTTTCAGCATTTCAGTCTTTCAGCGTGAGAAGCATGGATGCTAACCATCTACGCCAAGCCCGTATTCAGTTAAACATTATGAATGCAAAATGAGTAATCAAATTGATTTCATTAAAAAGCAGGATTAGTTTTCCGTTTGCTTTAACAGTGTAAAATTTTGCTGTGTTAACCGTTAAGTCAACCAAAATGAGATCAACTGGAGTATTCAAAATAAGTTACATCATAACAGCAAATTTTGATTTCAATTTGATCTCCAGCTTTGCTCGGGTTCCTGGCAGATTCCACTGGAGTCCTTTTTGATTGGGTCGTATGTTACAAATGTAAACAAATTGACATTTTAATACTACCAGACCTACTCTGCTTACTCTTACTACAGGCAAAATTTGCGACCGCTACCTCATTTCTGTTTCATTTTATCGTCAAAAAACTATTCGTCGTATGTGCCAACTGACCAAAACATAGCTCAATTTTACATACAACACCTAACTTCTAAGAGGGTGTCAATCGTCGTATGTAACAAATTTGACAGAAGCGTAAAAACTGTACATAAGACCTGTTGTTTTTTCCTGATAAAAGTGCAAATTTTACAAATATTCAATGTTAAACGGTTGTGGGTGGTCTATCAAATGATAACTACGGTTTTTGTGAGTGATTACTCATAATAATACATTTTTAAACCGCTAAAAAGCGCACGATCGAATGTAAAAACACGGCATGCAAAAGGTCGTATAGTATTGATTAGTTAAAACACGTTTGACTTTCAACAGAAACGCTATCAATACCTTACTCAGTTGATAGCAACACTCCTGAGATGTTAGTTAATGGGAATTTTGAAAGAATTATCGTTCTCATTGAAAATAGAAACAATTTTTAGTTCACCAAAACAAAACACCCCGTCTCTCTAATTGACATAAATGTTACATACGACCCAATCAAAAAGGACTCCAGTCAAGTTTGATTTCGCGGATAAGTTTGCGAAAATGTGTTCCGGTGGCAAGAAAACCAGCGTTTTTGCGACGGATAAGACTATGAATTCGGAAGTATACAAAAGGGAGTGCCTCAACAAACGGATTTTAACCTTCATTAAGTCCCATGATGGTCCAATTGCGTTTGGGCCAGATCTAGCCAGCTGCCATTACAGCAAGGACATGCTACAATGGTACAACAACAATGGAGTTCAGTTCGTCCCAAAAGAGCTGAATCCACCAAAGTCTGCCCAGTTCCATCCGATAGAGAAGTATTAGGCGATAATGAATCGGAAATTGATGATGGAGGGAGTAGTGACCAGCGACATTGGTCGGATGAAGAATTAGTCGAATCAGCTATCCAAGAACGTGACTGAAGAAGGTGTGCCCCTGCTGGTGAGCGGCATCAACAGAAAAGTGCGAGAATATCTTCGAAATAACGACGAATGATTTGTTTCAGTTATTTGAATGAAATAAAATGTTATTACCTTTAATTCATCCTTAGAAAAATTTTCGATTGAAAGAAAAGTTAAAAAATATACGCTTTTGAAAGTGCTCCATTTCTAAATGATCTAGCGTTTAGTTAAACTGATAAGTCAAAAACATAACTCAACATACTCTGTAGCAGTCGGAACAAAGCCAACGATTAACCTCATATATTCTTTTTTAACTTGCACTCTGGATTATGTAGTCTTCCGAAGAGTCAGAAGTCTTTGGGACTACCCAAATCTACTCATGCGAGTGGATGATATGGCATTAGGTGCGTTCTGGGAGGCTTCGGATGACCGTTTTGTATGAGATATTGATCGTCGTGTACTTCCAGTGTGCAAGTGAGAGCGGATGAATGATAACATGAAAAAGAATAGCAGATTTCATCACTCTCATCTCAGTGTTCACTCGCCTGTCGACAAAAGCAGGTCACTCTCGATGTGTGCCACGCGATCGTCTGTTATCTCCTCATTGTTCTTCATCAGCAGTTCTTTCGGTCGATGCGTCGTCGACTTTGGAAAGCAACCGCTTATTGATGAGTGTGTGAGTGCTGACCACGTTTTGCGTCCATTGCTGCAATGGAAGCGCTCTGACCCTCGTTGGCGTAACTGCCATACTCGGCTCTGTAAAGTTAATTCGTTTGAGCCTTATCAAATAAATCAATAAACAACAATCACTCTCATCTTTTGTAACCTTCCGCTCACAAGCTGAGAGTTTCGGAGGGAAGATTTGCGATGGGAAGTTCTGTAGCGTCTTCTACTCGATTAGCGATGCAGCCTCCTTGTGACATCATTGTTGCAACACTTTTTGTCGCATACACAAGTGCTTCGTACTCAAAACATTTTGTAATACACAATAGTTTCTCCTTACTTTAAAGATTTTGATGATCAGGACCATAGAATGTTTGAAAGAAGGAAACATACTTCAAAATCTTACAATTTAACAATTTGCAAAACTTGAATATTCAAAATTTCAGAGAATATTTTAAATTTCTGCAACTGTGGAAATAATAGTCCGAGAACTCTAGTGTTTTTCCAAGCTCGAACCAAGAAAAAATAAATATCTGAAAAACTTGAATTATGCCTCAAAACTCTTATAAAACTGTTAGGTCTGGGTAAGCTGGAACATTCCTAGAAGCTCGCAAATCTCCAAAATACCATTGGTCATTCTTTGAACCCGCAAAATTTCAAAAAATTATTAATCTCGTGTATACCCGAATACTTAGTTCAGCGTAATGACCGTTCGGCCAGACACCATGACTATGTAATATGTATATATAGGCCAAACCTGGCCCAGATCAGTTACTCGAATGTAAGTGAACTGACACTTATCCAAAATCAGGGATGGACATTATGTCGTAGTTATTTCAGCTACGACTCTAATGTTGTAGCATTTCCCACATTCACACCTCCCACCATATCGCCCATAAAACCCTCTATTAATACCAATTCGCATCAGAAGAGGAGAACATCATCGAAGACAACTTTACTACCAACAGTAAATTAATCAGCTGATGTCGATTACATAAAGTAACACCTCACCGCAAGTTATGCACCGTCTATGCTTGTAATGTACTGTTGTACGTCATCGCTTCCAGCGACAAGTGCACATTATTGAAGTGCATCACAGTTTTCCGTTCGAACAATCGGACCCATTGGCCCGTAAGCAATGGGTGCGTTTCCCTTTCGTCATGATCTGAATCGTGGCATGTTGAACGCTCAATTAATCGATAATCTTAATAGATACCACCTTCACAGCTCTCCACCGCTGCTTCAGGGGCCATCCCATGTCTCCTGCTCCAATAATAGACAGGGTATAATTAGAAAATTAGTTAGCTTAATTTAATTTACACCTCACCCCGCTGCCCGCTTCGGCTCATTTGCTGGTCATCATCGCTGAGTCTGTGGCGAGCAGCGACCGTATATCTTGAATCTCTTCCAGTCACTAGCCGATTGCTCCACACACGCTAAGATCAGTTTACCCAGAATGATCAAAGGAATCATCCAGTTTGGACGTAAAGCAGGCAGAATGTGGGTAAATTTGTTAACCCAAATATGGGTAAATATGATTTATATATCAGTAATTTTTATGAAAATTTGACTCTCATTTACCCATATGTGGGTTAAAAATGCACGCCCAATCTGGGTGAACTAAACCTACATTTGGTTTATCTGTTCTTAGCGTGCAGTGCACCTAGGTACTGTGATGCAAAAGTGTCTTCCACCGCGGCCGCCGTCGCCGCCGCTGTCAGTGCCGATTATGCAGTAAGTTCGTGACACGGCTTTTGCCTCTTGTTATGGGCGCAAGTTTTTTACGACCCTCCAACAACAACGGTTGCGAATTTTAAATTCAAATAAATCACCACCATCTCAGCACATCGCTACTGCTTACCATAGCTATGAGGAGGAAACATGCGGAAAGCAGTGACGTGATCAAAGTGCGGCCGTACCGGTTGAATGGAGTAATAAACAAGAAGGTAGCCTAGGTAGGTAAGGTAGGCAGGGGACAGAACGTTGTCGTCGTCGTCGGAAGAAGCGTTGATGGCGCGAGCATGGAGCAGCTGGCTCACGCTTGTCGGAAGATGTTTTTGGAATACAGTTGTAGGCTTGCGGAACAGTTAGCAGATGATGCCTCGTGAATCCGTTTATGTTTAGCGGGTTACGGCAGCTAGTTGATTCGAGAATGGCACATTGTTTGCTTATGACTAACTTCGTGATCTCTAAATGATCAATGAATCGATGGCCATGTTTCAGCATAATAGACACAGATAGAAATTCGTTAACGACTCCAAATCAACTTGTCGTACGTCGGAGAAGAAATACAACTACAAATTATGTTAGGTAAAATCTTCTTTCGAAAAATCTTCTTTCATTTCTCGCATCTACTTGCATCGCGCATCATTTTTTTGCAGGAAATCTTCAAAATTGTGATAAATCTTCTTGCTATCTACTCAGCGTACGCGCAGCTAGCCACAGCAAAACACAATATTTTCTGCATCGTAGATAGAGTCGTCCCCCTCGAATATTTGGCACATTTCATGGTGCTATTAATTAACCAAATAAATTCAATTAATCAATAGAGTTTGTTTTTTATTCCAAAAACTAGTTGAATTTGAGAAGCACACGAAACAAAGGTTTTTTTTTTAATTTCTGTTCGATTGCAATACTCTCAAAATCAATGTAGTAAGAATAAGAAATCCTCTGAAAAATTCTAATGGGAATGTTCGATTGCTTAGATTTTGGCAGTTTGTTCATTTGGCTCAAAATTTTCTCTTCGCTCATCTCTCCCTCTGAGTATTTCTATGTGTACTTCTTGCAGAGGCCTGCCTTAGCTCAGCTTGTAAAGGCGCAGTTATGAAACAAGACCATGCTAGAGGTGACTTGGTTTGATTCCCAGTACGGTCTACATAGCATTTTTTTTTTTCATTTTACATTTGACGCATGGATGTATTTTGTGCCCTTAGTTGAAACATATAGCAACATAAACATTATTTTTACATTAAGTATTTAATATTAGATTCGTTGAATTTTACATACATCATGTGAGTTTTTGCATAGATGTTAAAAGTTCGAAACGGTATGACTTTAAATGAACATGTAAATTTAACCTTTAATTAATTGAGTTTCAGATAGTTAATCGTGCAATTTTAAATTTTAAATCCTGCTCCAGTTGGTGGTTGAAATTTACAAAATATTTTTATCTGAGTAGGAATTTTTCGGATTGAAACATTTTCTACCTGCCCGGGTATACTTTGCCACACAATCATACTAATGCAAAAGTAGTACAGGCTCTAAGCTCTCAATTAACAACTGTGCTCAAAGAACACTGAGTTGAGGGCCGACGTAATGTCCCAGTCGGAACGTAAAGCTTGAGTCATTTAATATCTGGACGCACTGTTTATTTTACTGCAGTGCTCCTAGCGATCGGATCTGGAATGCTTTGAAATGTTTCCTCTTTCAGTACTGAAAAGTTTGTCACGATTCATTTTGTTTAACAGCTAAGTTATACTTGATGGAAGCCGTGAAACGAAAATTAATTTTAGACACCCACTTGGAAAATTCGACGTGGTCCGGTTAAAAAATTGCGATGTCGTTGAAATTGGTTTTCAAACGTTTCCCATGAGTGGCATACTATCGATCGGCAGGATCATAGCAAGCGTGGTAGTGGAACTAATATCGAAACCGCGAAACTGAACTTTTTGTCAGTGTGAACCTCAACCTGAGCTAGGTGTTAAAAACAAACGAGCAAACTGACGTTTGTCAGAAAACAAGCAGACCCAATCTTGATACCCAATCCAGGTTGGAACTGAATAATAAACGAATTCGCTATAAGGATCGGAAGTTGCATTTGAAGGTGCTGAGAACGGTTAGGGCAAACCCAGGGCTGTCGGATTATGATATCGCCAACAAATTCAATGCCAGCCAAAGCACCGTCAGAAAGAGCCGTCAGCGAGAAGGATTTCGATCTTTTCGGACCAGTACACTGTACACAGTACACAGGACACTGAAGCAGAATCTATTGGTCAAAAGACGTGACCGGAAGTTGTACAATGAGGTTCTTACAAAGTACGAAGGATGCATCCTCATATACGACGAAACGTACGTGAAGATGGATTATGGGCAGCTTTCCGGACAAATGTTCTATAAAGCCACTGGTCGAGGTGATGTCCCAGGCAAGTTCAAATTCGTTTTTGCCGATAAATTTGCAAGAAAGCAAAGCAGGTTTTCGTGACAAAAAAGACTATCGATTCCAAAATGTACAAGCAGGAGTGCCCCAACAAAACGTATTCTTTCGTACATTAAGGCTCACAATGGACATGTAAAGTTTTGGCCTGATTTGGCAAGTTGCCACTACAGCGGAGAAATTCTACAGTGGTATCGAGACAGCGGGGCAGATTTCTTCGAAAAGGACATCAATGCTCTGAATTCCGCCCAATTGAGAAAAATTGGGCAATTGTCAAACAGAAGTTGATGAAGAGTGGAAAGGTGACTCGGGATGCGACAGAGATGAAGAAATGGTGGAACAAACCGTCCGCTCAGGTTAGCCAACAGATTGTCCAAAATATGATGAAATGTATTCGAAAAATTTCGAGATTTCATCAAAACCAAATCGGAATAATTTGTTTCGCTATTTTTCCTTTAAAGTGTAATGACCTTCATTTTGAGTACTCAACATTATTATTTAATTAAGATGGTTCCGAGATGCATCCGTTTTTCCGTCCAGATATTAAATGACTCCAGCTTTATTAAATCCAAATAATAATAAGAAGACTTATTGTTTTCATTCGAAGTAAAATCACTGGAGTTAAGATCTTAAAGTTCTTAAGGCTCAATGAAGAATTGAACATTATCCAAAAACATCTTTATGAGTCTGTGAAGGTCAAGAGATCCACTTGACAATGGAATGGTAGCAATAAGATATCTAATGCTCCCGAAACTATGCTGGAGTTAAGATCTTTAAGTTCTTCAGGTCCAACAAAGTCCTCACTAATGTCATGAAATCCTTTTTGAGTCCATGAAACTCTTGACAACATGCAAATCATAGCATAATATATACAAGGTATTTCATGCTTGCCAAACTATTCTGGAGTTACAATCTAGAACTGCTAAAGGTTCAATGAAGTATTGTACAATTTCTGGAAAGTCTTTAAGTCTTTAGCCTCTTGAAAACAAACACAACATGAAATGGTAGTAATAAGAAATTGAATGCTCTCCAAACTATTCTGAAGTTAGTATAACAAAGCTATACAGGTTCCAGTGGCGTCGAGTGACCACACTGTTTACCTTTCAATCAACTTTGAAAACGTTATTTGGAGTCATTTTTTCCTTCCAATCGGTTTCAAAAGGCACAGGATTTATATCCATTGAAATCAATATTGTATTGTTTGTTTACGTTTTGAGAGTTATTGAACAGGTAGATTGAGGTTAAGGCGACGCCACTGACAGGTTCAACGCAGTCTTGAACAAAATACTGATAAACTGAAGTAATCCGTGAAGTTCAAGAGAGCTTTATGACAACATGCACATACTGGAATGGTATCAATAGAGTATTGAATGCTCGTCAAACGTCAAACAAGATATTGAAGTTTTACAGGCTCAATGAAATCTTGTAAAATGTCCTGAAAATGGTCCATGAAGCTAAAGTGAATCTCTTGACTACATGTTCATCATGAAAGGGTGTCCAAATAAGCATTCAATGCTCGCCAAACTTTTCTGGAGTTAATATCTCAAAGTTCTACACTCCCGATCATAAGTTTAAGGACACCCTCCAAAAAACATAACAGATTTGTTATGTTCATATCTCTGTCATGTTACGTCCAATTTTCGTTCTCTTTGGATCATTTGAAAAGTATTGAATGGAATTTTCCTCGAATTTTCCCCAATATAATTTTCAAATTTTGTGTTCTAAAAGTTCACCCAATGTTACAATTTTTTTCAAAATTTACTCTGAAGAATCGTGACTGATTTTCACAGAATTGGGTTGGCCAAATTTTGAAATAAAAGTAGTAGTAGAACACTTGTGCCTTTAGAGATCGAAAATTGAGCGTAAAATGAGAGATCGTTGAACAAAACATATTTGCATGGTTTTTTCGGGGTGTCCTTAAACTTATGATCGGTAGTGTACATGTTCAATGAAGTATTGCACAATGACCTGAAAATCTCAATGAGTCCGTAAAGTTTAAGAGATCCTTTTGCAATCATGCTCATCATGGAATGGTATCAACAAGTCACTAAGGATGGTTTCTACTAAATTTTTGGGACTATTTTTGAGGTGGTTTTTTCAGTCCAAATATAGAAACGATTGTTGCTTATGTTCCCAACGTTTTGACTGTAGATGTTCGTCTTTTTTACCTTGAAAAAGGTCAAAACTCTACGGCCAAAACGTCGGGAACGTAAACAATAATCGTTTCTACATCTAGACTGATAAAGCCACCCCAAACATAATATATCCAAAATATTTTAATCTCTATAAACTACTCTGCAGTTCTTGAAGATCTGCTGGCTTAATGGAGTCTTAATCAGTGTATGTTTTTATCGTTTATCTTCACAAACAAAGAGTAACGCTTCAACCCAGTGTAGATGAATTGCGTTTGTTTTGAAAATCTTCGCTGTTACGTACGAGCGAAATGAACAAATAAGTTCATTATCCATCAATGAATACGAGTTTGTTGATATTCACCAGTGCATGATTATTCAACCCAAAATTATCAAAAAATCAAAAGCGATCCTCAAAAGCAAAATAATCAAATTCATTTTGAGCTAAATGATTATTTTGAATATTGTCGACCCAGATCCCCAGAGAGCCAAAACCCTAGATATTATCATCAATTCAGCATGAGGCAATAATTTGCCATTGATCTGTGTGTAAAAATCAACACGACACGTTCTTCAGTGCTATATTTGTGTAAAATAAAAATAATCATTTCTAGATAGAGCTGGAATTAGGGCCTAACAGCTTTTGTAAACAATGTCTTCTCATGATGATTTCTAGAAATTCAAGGTTCGCCCACGCAAACCAACATCCTCATCGGGTAGGGAAAGACTTCCACTATCCGATGGTTAGGTTAGTCTGCATGGACGTGCCTTGAATTCCTAGAAATCATCGATAGAAGTCATTGTTTACAACAGCTGTTAAGCCCTAATTCCAGCTCTAGCTAGATTTGCAATCATCCCCACCAAGATGAAGACGAATATTAATATTTACAACAACAGAGGCTATAATGAACATCCAGCCACGAATGAAGAAAAACAAATATCGATAACTTTTTCAAAGGGACGTATCAGCTTTTGTAAACAATGCATTTGATCGTCGATTTGGGGTAACTGGCAGCTCGCTCACGCATGCCAACACTACCATCAGACAGGGGAAGTTTTCCCCTACTTGATAGTGGATTTAGTATGCGTGGGCGAGCTGCCAGTTACGCCAAATTGACGATCAAAAGCATTGTTTACAAAAGCTGATACGTCATTCGAAAAAGTAATCAAGAAATCAAGACCAAGAATTGAAATGGCCTTAACTCCATTTTGTAAACAAACCTTGTAAGGCCATTTTCTTGCGAACAGAAGTCCGCAAAGGCAAACCAACATAATGAACAGGTAGGGGAAATTCTCCTCTACCCGATTGTGGTTTAGGTTTGCGAAAGAAGGTTTCGGTTCGCGAGAAAATGGCCTTACAAGGTTTGTTTATAAAATGGAGTTAAGGCAATTTCAATTGTTGGTCTTGAAATGTTGACTTCGATACTAAGAGCACAGACAAACAGACGTAACTCTTTGAAAAAGTTTTTCTTGAAAACATAGTATCTCAAAACATAGGATCTCAGTAACGACATCTCTCGGGCTTCTCGCGGAAAACAAGTTTGCTCGCTAACTCGCAAACAATATTGCATAAAAGTTTTATAGAATGTATAGAAATGTCAAAGTGATCCGATGCCAGCGCTGCGACGAGTAGTTCGCGGAACTGATAATATTCAAATCAACCGTTAAATGCGTAAACGAAGATACACAATGAAGAGTTACGTCTGTTTGTCTGTGCTAAGAGGTTGCCTTGATCAAAAAATTCTGTTATGTCAAAATTCAAATTCATGCAGGTAGTTGGCATGTTAAGGTTGTCTTTATTTTTAGCAAACTTGAGTCACAGACAACAGACATCCAAATCAAATTCCTAATGTGTGTAAGAAATTCAACTGCTATTTTGAATAGACATTTGATACTAGCAATATCGTGGTGGCGCTAGTGCCGCAGCCCATCGACGTCGAAAGGTGTTACCAAGCGAAAATCTTTTCACCATTTTCCTAAGGACGTTGCATTGCCCGAACTACAGGAGATTTTCTTCTCACGTGGAGTCCAAGCGCTTGCAACGAAAAAGTTATGTTCCGACCACTTCCCCCGGAGGCTTTTTGAATTCCTGGAAGAACGGATGCAGGGTAAGCAGTGTTCAAATCTTACCACAATTTTCTGAATTTAAATGAGGGCTAATTGAAGTTAATCATTTGAAGATACGCCGCCAGTGAACTCAACAAAAGTCAATTTTGCTCCTGACTACTATGCCCAGTTGAAATTGGAACGAAAAGCAGTTGTAGATCTACAGGAAACTGTAAAATAGCTTAGTTTTTTATTCGAAAATAATGGTTCCGCAGAAGCTCGATTAATTTCCGTTGTTTTGTTTTGTTTGTTTTGAACTGATTTGACAGCTCATTTGGATACGCGGTCAAAAATATCAATCCAAATTTCAGTTCAGTTTACTCATTAATTGCAAAAGTGATAACTCGAGTCGCAACATTCCGTATGGCAGCGCTAGTGTTTCAAACCCAATTTAAATTTTAATTCTTACGCATAATTTTACGAAAAAATTGTTTAAGCTTGGATGTCTGTTCTCTGTGGTTGAGTGTGCAAGAAATGATTTTTATCAGCACTGGTCTTAATCAATGCCCAGAAAAACATTATGAGTGAATCTCAAGAGAGCCTCGTGAAGCACGTTTAACAAGGTGGCCCTTTTTTTTAGGGAAACAAAATTGCTTACGTCATTTTTGAACGGTCCCTTTTGTGAAGAAATTGTGACTTTTAACAATGCTTTTTTGAACTGAAACCATGTGGATTACAATATATTTCATTAATTGAAAATTATATAGAACCAAATTTCACTGACAACATTGCATTCGGGCAAAACTGCTTTTGTATACAACGATTTCTCGCAAATTAAAGCTCACTTCTGCAAATTAACGATACCAGCTGGTAGAGGCAACATTCATCTACCTGATAGTGTCGATACTTTGCATGTGTGAACTTTTGTGCGAGAGAGCCAAGTCAAGCACAAACCCATTGTTTACAACATGTATTTCGGCCTTTTGAAATGTTTGGGCTGAATTTTTTTAACTTTCCGTCAGTATGCAAAATAATGGTAGTATCTAGCCTTTTTGTAGATAAAAAATGGCCAATGTTTAAATGTTTACTTTTGAATGTGTAGGCTGATTTTAGAAAGAAGAAAAATGCAGCCAGGAGTCGAATATCCGATTTATTACTACTAGGGTTTCCTCCGTTGAGTTGGAGTAAATCAATTTTCAATTATTGGCCATCTGAATCCCCATAGTAGTGAATTGGTGAGGTTAGGTTTGAATGGAATTAGGTTAGGTTCAACAAATTCTACATCCTCTTCGACTTTAACTGTACTGTGGCAACATTTAAGTGCAGACTGATAGAACTGCGTTGATGCAACGAGCGGGATTCGTTATTGTAATAGGTGAGCAATATTCCATTACTCTTAAATTGTAAGGATTATGCTAGCTATATATACATTATTTCGTTTCATCACTGACGACGAGGATTGCTTCGGATGAGCTCAGCTCGAATTATAAGTTTTCATGCTCAAGACATAACACTCACAAGTTGTTCATGGAACAAGCATTTAACGGTCAATTTAAAAGTATTGTAGTTGGTAGTACCGCCACCTGTGGCGCGCATAGTCAATTCCCTTGCGTTTGACGTTTTCACACTACTGCCATCTTTTCAGCGTACTACCCACTACAGTGTACTCAACATATGACGGTAATGTTTAAGCGACGATGTGTTATGTCTGCCCGAGTAACACACATTCACAGAATTATGTTGAGTAAACTGCTACACAACCAAAACTAGTCATACAAAGATTATATAAACTGTTATAGGACATGTGGGTTGCTTGGGTGTTTGTCTGTGCTCTCACTACACTGCCTATAATCCCATATCAGTCCCATATAGAAAAAAGTAGGCATTGAGAAAATGAAGAGATTTGAGTGTGTTGGTTTATTTCCTTTTAATTCCGTTATAATTCCTTATCTTTTGACAGATACGCGTATTTCGTCTACTACTTGCAGACTTCATCAGTGCCAAGTACTCAACACCACTTGGCACTGATGAAGTCTGAAAGTAGTAGACGAAATACGCGTATCTTTCAAAAGATTAGCAATTATAACGGAATTAAAAGGAAATAAACCAACACACTCAAAGCTCTTCATAAAGGGATTCCGTTAAGAGGATCGACAAATTTAAAAGATTGAGAAAATGGCAGTTGAAGTAACAAAGTAAATTATTAGTTAATTTTTTCTAGTTGTATTTAGTTACAATAAAGGCTGCATGTTTTGTTTAATCAGCTAATATCCCAAGTAATATTGTAAGTATTATCGAGGTTTTAAAGTATGCTACAAATCTAATTCATGGTCTACAGAACCCTCATAAATTCAAAATTGTTTGCCACGACGTCACGGAGAAGCGAACCACAAGGGCTGATCCTGGGGACTCTTTTAGTGATATTTCATATTAGCTTAACCTGATCTGAATGTTTTCTGAATCATCTTGCCCCTTAAATGCTCCACAGTAGGCCTGGCCGTTTTGATATGTGTGACGCATCTTTGAGGTGAAACATATATCAAATAGACAAGAAAAATGATGTTGGTATATATATATATATATATTTCATTTTCCAGGATGCTTTCAAGAACTGGCTGTGTTGGTGTTGGATTAGATTAGATTAGATTAGATGCATAGAATTACACTCTAATTTATATTTTCTATAGATTTTCCAGATAATTTAGAAATTTTGATCGTGTTAAAATAAACAGCTTAGCAATTATATTTTTTTTAGAAAGCTGCCAAATATTGCGAAAATTGAACCCTACTGTATCGTTAACAAATGAAAAATGATCCTAACTAGATTGAAAAAAAGATTAATATTTTAACTTGGTAACGTCTAACCGAACTTTTCCAAAAACGATTAAATTCTTACCATTATTGGTTAGTTCTCAATGGCTATGTGAACTGCTGTTTGTGCAAAACCACGGACGGATGGAATAAAATTTCATGACTTAGCTTAAATTGAAAAATCCTTTTCAGACATGAAAATTGGATTTCCTTTATGACTTTCTGGAGCTAGTAAAACCTCTGATTAATCTGACATTCATCAAACACTTAAACTCATTAGTGCTAGAACGTTGTATCCAAGAGGAAAGTGAATTCCAGGAAAACGCTCAAGAACCAATTTGGATCCGTTTGAGCACTGTGGAGCAAACATTTCAAGCTTTTCAACAGTTATGATCACACTATGGTTAAGATTAACAAACTGTTCTATGCCACTGACTAATGCAACTAGTGTGCTTCATTCATCTTAACAATTAAACAAGCATTCCTTATTATTTAGCTACCAAAACCGATTCCACAGATACAAAGTGAATACATATGTACAATTGTTTACGTTGCCGTATGGATTGATTTAATTCTCTATAGCAGAAGTGCAGATAGAAAATATATATTGTTTGCCAACGGCTGAAAGTCTCCTTAATAAAGATATAAAAAAAAATATATTGTTTAAGAGTGTTATTTTTTTTTCAAATTATTAAAAGTCGGTGCTCGGTTTTTTCGTGCGATCAAAACCAGAAAAAAATAAAAACATGTCTGGAATTTAAAAGCTTTAGGCTGACATTGATAATTTTTTTAAAAATTAAATTATTTACTGAACGAGAGTTTTAACGGCACACTAATTTCCTGACTCATTACATGATGCTGTAAATATGTGTGCTAAAATATTTCGTTACGAATGAAAATTTTACATTTTAAATTTTAAAGCACAAGTAATACTATTAATTCTTCCTATACGTCTTAAACAGAGGATGTTTGCAACACTTTCTGAGTTAAATCTAGCCACACAAGTTGAACAATCCAGCCAAATGGCTGAGGTTCAGAGTTTGAGCCGGATCAACATTCATAACAGTACATATTTTACGAAAGATGCATAACCTCGCAAGGCACAGTTGCTAAACACCCATAGCCAAAAACAACGTTCACAAACACCAAAATCCCAGTCCATGCAGCGCAACCGGAAGAATGAATTCAACTCAGTGCACTCGGTTCTACAACCGCCAGCTAATTGGCGTACATCCAGTTCAGTTCCTTCTACAATGGGATGAAAACTTTTTTTCAATCACAGTCACTGGAAGATCCGCACTGGGCTTCCCGAAGCCCCGAGTCACTTTTCAAACTGTAATTTTATCATCCTTTATCACACTCCCACCCACACACTGTTCTTGGTGCACTGAGCTGCATACGTAAAAGTTTTCCCGTTTGCACATACAAAATAAATAGTTCATCCCATTAAAGCACAAATTCAATTTTCCGTTTTCGTTGGATAAATCACTCGTTTAGCGCGGGAAAATCTCGTTTGGAACAGTTTTCAGCGGAAAACTTTGCACTTGTCTGGCACAAAACATGCCCCATTCTAGAAGCTCAGAGATCGATGGCTTACTTCGATGGTTATTCCTCAGGAATCGACGGCTGCTGGTCTCTGGCAGTAGGCTGGTCTTCCAACACTGCTACCAAGAATGCTTCAAACGGTTGATGAACGTGTAATCCTCGGAACGGGGAACGGATTAGTGTTGTGTTTCTTAAAAACTAATGAACCGAACCGATGTACTTAACTGAATGATATTCAAATCGGAGTAATCGTCACTTTTATACCGAAAACTAAACAAAACTGCAATTTTTCGTTTGTTTAGAGACTCGCGCCCGGAGCCCGAAGAGCAGTCGCGACCCCCCTGGGCAGCCAGAATCGGGTGAGAAGAAGCGTCGACAGACAGTGGGTCCCACACACACGGAAAGCCCACCACCAATCTCAGCGCGGGGGTTAGGGGAGATTTTTTTTCTGCTGCTGCTGCTGCTCACTTCTAGATGAGGCCCCTTCTCCGCACGAGACAGCGCGACGGGGCTTTTGGTGAACGAGAGTGAAACCGAATCAGGCACGAAGCATTGGTTCCAAGGAGATACGTACCGACCCACCTGTGGAAGACGCGCGATCTATGAGCCACGTGAGAGTGAGAAGTTTGCTATTTGGTGGAGCATAATACTCCTCTTCGTCACGGCTGATTTGGGGAGATGATCAGCTGAATTTTTATTTTCGTCTTGTTTCTCAAGCACTGCTCGGGTAGTGCAGCTTCTCAGCCAGCGCAGCGTCTTAATCTTGGAGCTTGGCAAGTGATTACGTTTGCAGCTCGCGCTCGAGCTGAGAAGATGCTGAAGAGCGGCACGATAATCTCAGTACGCTGTGGGATTCGCGCGGTGCTATCGATCGTTAGTTACGGAAATGGGTTTGTAATTTAATTCGGTTAGACATAATTGAATGATCGTTAGCAGTTATGGTCAATGGACTGCGATTGGTCGTGTGAATGCAGAACAATTAGAAGTTGTGAGATGCACAGTGCGCCCGTTTTTGGAAACAATTTGGTATCAATCACTGATGATTTAGTATTTCAAATAGTTTCTTGTGTCACTTAATATATTCTTGGAGCTAGTTGGAATAACGATTTTATCATAAGAATGAACATATTCCAAGCAAGGGTAGTAAATATTCATTCACGCTTTTCTTATACAGCGGTAAGCTATGTTCTCACAGTACCTCTCTTCACGAAAAACCCCAGTAGGGTCTCCCTACTGATGATGATTGGAACTAATTAATCCTAGTGTAGCAGGGAATTTTGGATTGACGTGGAATTTGAGTGCTTCGAAATCTTACAATAACCATACATGTAGAGCGATACAGTTTTTAGTCGAGGTAAGACAGGGAAACTCGGAAAACAACCAGTTCTAAACAACAGCTAAACAACAGAAGAGTTCCTCAGAATGGCATTCTCTTAAAACTTGTCACAGACGGCGCCGATGCACAGTGCGGTACATATTTTCCATGTTCTGCTCTATAAAAGGAAAGTATATTCCTCATAGAATTGTTTCCGAATTACTATCGCTTGAATAATGCGCAGGTAATTTGAAAGGAAAGTTTAAAGATTAGTGGTTCAAAACACAATTGTTTGATGAATATTGACTACTTATATTTCCGATCCATGGTAGTTCCGAATTTTCTCACTACGTAGCGCTAGAATACATGTGAAATTATCGCATGTGATAAATATCGAGATCATGACCAGTTACAGTCGTCGACAAAGTCGTTGATGAGATCAAAGCCTATTTCTTGGTGCACAATAGTTCAAAATTTTCTCAATACGCGGCGCTAGTATGCACGTGAAATTCTCATACAAAATATCTCGAGATTCTGACCAGATAGAAAGTTACTGTCTTGGGCAAAGTTTTTCAGGAAGTCAAGATTTTTTCGTTGGTGGAGTAGTTCAAAAAATTCTCACTACGTGGCGCTAGTATATACGTACAATTTTCTCATATACAATAGCTCAAGATCCAGAGCAGATAGAAAGCTTCTGTCTTCGGAAAACTTGTTCAAGGAGTCAAGTATTTTTGGCTGGCGGACAGTAGTTCAGAAATTTCTCACTACGTAGCGCTAGTATACATGTGAAATTCTCGCATGACATATATCTCGAGATCCTGACCAGCTAGAAAGTTACTGTCTTTCACAAAGTTTTTCAGGAGGTCAAAGTCTATTGCTTGGTGCCCAATAGTTCAGAATTTGCTCCCTACGCGACGCTAGTATTCACGTGAAATTTTCATGAAAAATATCTCGAGTGCCCAACCAGATAGAAAGGTACTGTCTTCGGCATAGTTGTTCAGGAGGTCTAGGCTTTTTCGCAGGTCGACAGTAGTTCAGAGTTTTCTCACTTTGCGGCGTTACTATACATGTGAAACTCTTGCATATCAAATATCTCTAGATCCCGACCAGATAGAAAGTAAATGTATTCGGCAAAGTTTTTCAGAAAATCAAGATCTTTTTGTTGGGTGACAAAGTTTTTCAGGAGGTCAAAGTCTATTGCTTGGTGCCCAATAGTTCAGAATTTTCTCACTATGCGGCACTAGTATATACGTGCTTTTCTCGCATATTCAATAGCTCGAGATCTTGATCAGCTAGAAAGTTACTGTCTTCGGCAAAGTTGTTTAGGAGGTCAAGACTTTTTGGCTGGTAAACAGTAGTTAAGAATTTTCTCACCGCGTGGCGTTAGTATACATGTAAACTTCTCGCATATGCTATATCTCGAGACCCTGATCAGATAGAAAGTTACTGTCTACGACAAAGTTGTTCAGGTGGTCAAGGTCTTTTGGCTGGTGGACAGTAGTTCAGAATTTTCTTACTTCATGGTGCTAGTATACATGTGGAATTATCACATATAAAATATCTCAAGTTCTTGACTAGATAGAAAATTACTGTCGTCGGCAAAGTTGTTCAGGATATCACAAAATTTTTGTTCGTGGACAGTTGTTCAAAACTTTCTCACTACGTAGTGTTAGTGAAATGTGAAATTTTCGCCTGTGATATATCTCGAGATCCTGACCAGATAGAAAGTTACTGTCGCAAACAAAGTTGTTCAGGAGGTTAAAGCCTATTTTTTGGTGCACAATGTTTCAGAATTTTCTCACCCTGTGGCGCTAGTATACACGTGAAATTTTCACGTATAAAATATCTCGAGATCCTGACCAAATAAAAAGTTACTGTCTTGTGCCAAGTTGTTCAGGAGGTCAAGGTCTTTTGGCTAGTGAACAGTAGTTCAAATTTTTCGCACTGCGCTGCGCTAGTATACACGTGCAATCTTCATATATGCAACAGCTCCAGATCCCGAACAGCTAGAAAATTACAATGATCGGCATAGTTGTTTAGGAGATCAAAGCTTTTTTACTGGTGAACAGTGAATAGTTCAGAATATTTTCGGTATGTGGCGCTAGTATGCATGTAAAATATTTGTATATGCTATAGCTTAAGGTCAGGAAGTAGCTGTCATCGTCAAAGTTGTACATGCGGCAAAGTTCTTCCGGATGATGAACATGCAAATGTGTTTTGTTCAAAGCTCTCTCATTTTACGTCCAATTTTTGATCTCCTTAGGTTATTTGAATGGTATGAATGGTAAAGCATAAGGGTTCTGCTACTACTTTTAATTTATTTTTTTTTTCAATTCAATTCTGAGAAAATTAATCATGATTCTTCAGAGTAAATTTTGAAAAATAGTGTAACTTAAGGTGAACCTTTGATATACAAAATTTGAAAATGATATTGAGCAATTTGGCTCTTCGTATTTCCATTCAAATATTTCAAATGTTCTAAAAAGAACGAAAATTGGATGTTTTTAGGGGGTGTCTTTAAACTTATGATCAGGAGTGTACGGTTTTATAAATTTCTATATTTAACTGAGCAAAAGTGCCTCACTCTCTGAGTTAGTCTCGTTGTCCGTGCACACGTAAATACAGGGATTTTTTTTTTTGTTCTAGACCCCTCGATAAGTCATTTTGAAATTAGTCTAAATGAAATTGACTCTAAACATTCATTTGGTTGAATTTTCAGTTATATTGATCTTTTAAGATAATGTTTTCCATCTGAGATACGTGTTACCACTAATTTATCAGAGGTATACAAGTGGAACGAAAAGAAATCCAGAATATATTTGTCTTATCCCACTTAGGCTGATATAAATTGTATTTTTTATTTTATGATATTTGATATGTGAGAATTGCCCGCCAACTTTTGAGAAATTTCTGAACTACTGTTCATCAGCCAAAAAATCTTTATCTCCTTAACAGCTTTACCACATACAGTAAATTTCAATCTGTTCAGGATCGCAAGATATTAAATATGCGAAGATTTCATGTATATCCTAGCACCGCGTAGTGAGAAAATTCTGTACTGTCGACCAACGAAAAAGTTTTAATCTCCTGGACAACTTTGCCGATGACAGTTTAGCAATCTCGAAATATATCTAATGCGAGAATTGCACGTGTATACAAGCGCAATGTGAAAAAAAAAAAATTTCTGTCCTCCAGCCAAAAGGCCTTGGCTCCCTGAACAACTTTGCCGAAGACAGTAACATTCTATTTGGTCAGAATCTCGTGATATTTTATATGTGAAAATTTCACGTGTATAGTAGCGCCGCTAAGGAAATTCTCAACTTTTTGTACTCCAAGCAATAGGCTTTGACCTCCTGAACAACTTTGTCGAAGACAGTAACTTGCTATCTGATCAGGATTTCGAAACAAACCACATGCGAGAATTTGACGTGTATTCTAGCGCTACGTAGTGAGAAAATTTGGAACTACTGTCCACTAGCGAAATCTATCTGATCAGAATATTTTACATGCGAGAATTTAGCGCGTATACTAACGCCACGTAGTGTGAAAATTCTGAACTATTGTGCACCAAGCAATAGGCATTGACCTCACGAACAACTTTTTCGAAAACAGTAATGTACTACCTGTTCAGAATCTCGAGCTATAGCATACGCGAGAATTGTACACGTTTACTAGCGCCACGTGGTGAGAAAATTCTGGGCTACTCCACCAGCCAAAAAATCTTGATCTCCGGAACAAGTTTGCCGAAAACATTAACTTTCTATCTGCTCAGGATCTCGAGCTATTGTATATGCGAGAATTGCATGTGTATACTAGCACCGAGTAGTGAGAAAACAACTGAACTGAACAACTGTCCACCAACGAAAAAATCATGACTTCCTGAACAACTTTGCAAAAGACATTTACTCTCTATCTGGTCAAGATCTAGTGATGTATCACATGCGAGAACTTAACATGTTTTGTACGAGTACTACCTAGTGAGAAGATTCTGAGCTACTGTTCACCAGCAAAAAGGCTATGATCTCTTAAACAGCTTTGCCTAAGACAGTAACTTTCTATCTGGTCAGGATTTCGAGATATTTTATGTGAGAATTTCACGTGTATATTAGCGCCGTGTAGTGAGAAAGTTCTGAACTACTGTCCACCAGCCAAAAATACTTGACTCCCTGAACAAGTTTGCCGAAGACAGTAGCTTTCTTTTTTTTTTTTTTTTTTTTTGTTCATTAATTTATTTGATAAGGCTCAACCGAATTAACTTAACAGAGCCGAGGATTCTTGGTCACTATACAATACATCTTAAAACTATAGTCAAAAGGTACAACACAATAAACACTTTATCTTCCGCTATCCAAAAAGCCTCCTCCATCAGAACTGGAGCCGCTTCCAGTGGTTTCATTGTATGGCAAATTGTTGTACGCCAACGAGGGTCAGAGCGCGTCCATTGCAGCAATGGACGCAAAACGTGGTCGGCACTCACACACTCATCACGAAACGGTTGCTTTCCAAAGTCGACGACGCATCGACCGAAAGAACTGCTGATGAAGAACAATGAGGAGGACCACACAATGGTTGCTGCCGAGTATACAGACGATCGCGTGGCACACATCGAGAGTGGTCTGCTTTTGTCGACAGCCGAGTGAACACTGCAGTAGCTTTCTATCTGCTCAGGATCTTGAGCTATTGTATATGCGAAAATTGCACGTATATACTAGCGCCACGTAGTGAAAATTTTCTGAACTACTCCACCAACGAAAAGATCTTGACTTCCTGAAAAACTTTGCCCAAGACAGTAACTTTCTATCTGGTCAGAATCTCGAGATATTTTGTATGAGAATTTCACGTTCATACTAGCGCCGCGCATTGAGAAAATTTTGAACTATTGTGCACCAAGAAATAGACTTTGATCTCATCAACGACTTTGTCGACGACTGTAACTTTCTATCTGGTCATGATCTCGATATATATCACATGCGATAATTTCACATGTATTCTAGCGCTACGTAGTGAGAAAATTCTGAACTACTCTCCACCAGCAAAAAATTGTGATCTCTTGAACAACTTTGCCAAATACAGTAGCTTTCTATCTGGTCAGGATCTCGAGATTTTCCATGTTGTAACCAATTAAGTCAAATCCCACGTAGTACGGACACCGTTTACGCGGTGTTCTCTATTATCCGCATTTTTTGGGGGTCAACTGTGATAAAAGTTTAGCTTGTTTAGTTAAAAACAAGTTTGTTAAGGCATACCAGTTGGTTTCATATCGATTAATAGCTGGACTGCAAAATGGCAATGGAAAACTCACACTGTTGTACAAAGTACAACGCGCGAGTACTCGTGTTACAAAAGTTGGCGCGAGTAACGGAGGGTTAAACCTTGTTTCCAAAGTCCTTTTCGTCTGACCAATGTAGGTTTTATTGCAATCTGGGCAAGAGATTTTGTAGACTCCGGCTTTCCCTAAGACATTTATTGAATCTTTTGTTGATCCTAACAGTGACTTCAGCTGATTTGTCCTGCTGCTGAATACTAAATCTAGACCAAAACTTCTAAACTTTGAAATCAATGGTTTGGTAATGTTTTTGTCGAAATTCACCGCTACCCGTTTTAAACCCTCAGTTACTGGTGTAAGAGTTGTCGAAATACGCCTAAAAATGATCCTTTGTTCTTTTATCAATTACTGCTTGAATTTTTTTTTCTTGATACCCATTAAGTCTAGCGATTTAAAAAATGTGAGCTATTTCCTTTGATTTGCCTGTATCGAGGAAGAGGAAGGGTTTGCATCCTGTGAACCATGTGGTGAAAAGCGGCCATTTTGTCCGGCCAGCTTGTTTTGTTTTCCGCAGAAGTTTTCAGTAACTTCGAAAAGTACGAAACAATTTGACTTAATTGTAGTAAATTTACCTGTTTTGAGACTTTTTTTTATTCAGAAAATGATCAAGGTATGGTAGTGGAACGCAAACCTCAATGAAATATATTAAAATACAATATATTTTTAACTTACAGAAATGCCATTCGCCGTAGTAGAAACATTGAACGCTCGAGGATGTAAGGAGCTTTCGGTCGTTCCAGATCAAAGGCTGCGAATATCAAAAAGTGGACACATTTTGTTCTGGCCGAACGCAAACAGTGTCGCAAAACAAGATAAATTGATCCGTGACGAAAAAGCTGCTAGAAATTGACATTTCTATAGTTGTTTACAAGTTCAAGTCAAGGTTCAAGTCGAACTTATCTAGAACTTCGTGTACTTCAAACTCCGAAAGAAGTTCAACATAGATTAATTGTGAACTTTCGCGCTGCTTAAAAGTACGGTTATTACTAAGATTGAACTTTGTGTTAGAGGTTCGAAACAAGTTCTTTATTCACTTTTTTGTGAACTTCACAGTTCAAATGAACGGGAACAAGAAACTTCTGTTGAACTTTAAACGTTCCAATAAATTTTGGCGTTACTTTAAAGAGCATTAAGTTCTGTTTTTATGTGTAGTGCTTTCTTAATCAGCAAGAAAGTTCCATGGAACTAAATTTGAACCAGATGTGAACTTTTGAGTTCGTTTCTCAAGTAAAATCCAAACTTTTGGTTGCTTGGAAACCTTGTCCGCATTCACAGAGATCGCTATCCCCCAGCCCAACACGGAACAAGTGAGCGTTTAACGAATAGTGATTGGATATGAGGCTAGACATCACACGTATGGAGTCTCGTCCCTCCTCCAGCCCCTTGAACCAAGGACTCTTCGACACCGTAGGGATGATCGAGTATAGCCGTCGTCCCAAACTCCCTTCACTCCATTTATTTTGCCAGCTCGCGACTGTTAACGATAAATGAAGAAAAATTCATCGTAGGCGATTTGTCGATCGTAAATATCGCCTTTCATAGCAAGTGAGTCCATCATCTCTTTGCCCGAAATCGAGTAATGAGATGGGACCCATGCAAAGGTCAATTGATGACAAAAGGTCTTAAAGATAAAGCACTTAGAAGCTCTCATATTTTCATGAGAAAATACGAGGAGTGCTTTACCGGTCTCATAGAGCGAATAGCCTCAACAGAACTGATACTATCCGTGAAAATAAAGTAGTGATCCGGTGCAAGTGAGGCGATAGTTTCTAGCGTATAATGTATTGCCACCAGCTCAGCAACATATACGGAACAAGGAGCTTGAAGCATTCGAGAGGCGCTATGAAATTCGTTAAAAATACCAAATCCAGCGGACGCCTCTATTAGTGATCCATATGTGAAGAACGATCTTGCGGAATCAACTTCAGGGTGGCAAGTGAATTTCCATTTTGAAACTCCTGGTTTTTCCTGGTTTTCCTGGTCAATGATTTAAAAATTCCCTGGTTTTAAAAACCATGTGTTTAAAAAACAATTTTTAATAAAAAAAAATAACGTGAATCCTTGTACCATAACTCTTCGCGTAATGCGGAATTTCACAAACCAACATAGGTAATAAGGTTCTTGTGAATGCCCGTGAAATCTTAATCTGATTGTTTGCTGTAAAGAAGCTAGTAGGGAGCCGCGCTACTTCGTCGTATCATGGCGCTTATTTCCGTTCTATGTGCTAAAACTATAATAGCAAAGTGTTTTCACTCATGTTTTTGCAAAAACATCTTTGCTTACAAGATTGACTTCGATTGACACTGAAACATTTGCGATAAACCAAAAAATGAGCAATTTTAGGGGTGTATGACGAAGAAAAGCTGAGATATGACGGACTAGCGCGGAGCCCTATCTAATGTCTGAAATTTAGAGATCTATAAGCCCCTAAATCTTGAGATTTCTGTTTTTGAAACTGCGATTTTTTTTAACTTTATTATTGAGATTTTTAGCCAATGGGTTAGTTTATCTCAAGGTGAAATTGCAAAGTGTGATATGCATGAGGACTCTTTAAACAAACCTTTGCTTCTAACAATTTTACGGATTTTCAGTTTGTTTAAATTTTCCGCAAATTAACAACGATTAAGGATCTTATTTAGAGGAATTTTGATTACAACATGATTTCAAAATCATATGATTAAAAGATTTTATAACAACGCTGGTTTAACAACTCTTATTTTTAAAAAGACTGACTGCTGAAGTTCATAGAAACTCCCTAAAGTTCGTAGAACTTCCTTGAAGCGTTAAGGTAGTATTGCCTGTATTGCCTGAATTTCATGGTACTTCCCCGAAGTTCGAAGGACTTTTTTTAAGATCTTAGAACTTCCCTAAAGTTCGGAGTTTTTTGAAATTCATAGGAATTTCTTAAATATCGTAGAAGTACCACGAAGTTCGTAGAAACTCTGAGAAGTTCGTAAGACTTCCTTCAAGTTCGAAGAACTTTCTCGAAGATCTGAGGACTTCCCTGAAGTTTGAAGGACTTAACTGAATAAATGAGGACCCTAAATTTAGAAGAGCTTCTTTGAAGTTCATAAGGCTTTAAATATCGAAGGGTTTTCCAAAAGTTTGTGGGTCTTTCCTTAATTTCTTGGAAATTCCCTGAAGTTTGGAGAGCTCCCATGAATTTCGTAGGAATACCTGTAGTTCAATCGACTTCTCGGAAGTTCTAGGAACTTTTTTGAGTTTGGAGAACAATGTTAAGTTCAGAGGACTTCTCAAGAGTATTAAAGACTTCTCTGAAGCTCGGAAAAAATCCATAAGTGTCATAGGATTATCCTTAAGTTTTAAGCAATGCCTTAATGTCGTAGAAGTTACATTAAATCTGTAGAAAATTCTGTAAAATTCGTAGTTATTCCTCAAAGATTAAAGGACTTCCTGAAGTTCGTAAGGCTTCTCTGAAATTTGTAGAACTTCTCTGAAGGTTCGGAGAGATTTCCTGACCGTCGTAGGTCATCACAGTAGTTCACATGATTTTCCTGAAACTTGTAAGACTTTCCCGAATTTTGTAGAACTTACATGAAGTTCGAAGGCCTTATCTGAAGTTTTTAGAAATAGAACTCTTTTATTGAACATGTTGCACAGGTAATTCAAAGTAGTTACGCGTCGGCACTGCTTAAGTCTGCTATCAATTAAGTTCAAATCATACATGCCATTGATTCGAGAAAAAAATTACATTCAAAGTAAATACAAAATATATTTACTAAATTCTCAGGGTAAATTTTGTTCATCAATGTTTAGTTGTGTGAAAGATTTAGCTTGAACAAAATGGTTAGTTTTGACCCGCTTATAAAAAGAAACTTTGACATACATAAAATTTAAAACCTATTTAAATTATACAAACAAGATTATTTCCCTTATGAAATTCCTGGTTTTTCCCGGTTTTTCCTGGTGAAAATAAATTTCCGACTTTTTCCCGATTTTCCTGGTTCACTTGCCACCCTGCAACTTGGTCAAAATTTACAGCGAAAGTTGACGGAGCAATCATAGAACGATGATGCTCTGGGATTCCGCGAATCTCTTGCGTCATAGATAAATCAAAATTAACTGAATTGCCGAAGTCGGAGAACCATACACGATGAGGAATTGCCATATGAAGCCACGCTGTGACAAGTGTGAAGGCTAAACGGCGCCGATGGTGTAGTGAGTAGCGTGATTACCTCTCACCCCAACAGGCCTGGATTCAATCCCAGTCGGTGCCGCCGGGATGTTCTGAGGCCGTTGGTCCCCGGTTTATGAGTCGATAGGTAAAGTCCAGGTGTGAGAGCTGCCTCCCTGGCGTCGGTAGCATTTGGTGCTCAGCACGGAAAACAAGATCGACGGAAAACAAATCAAGGAAAAAATGTGGAGGCACCCACCCGACAGCGTCCTGTGGTCAAGCTGATGACAACGAGCCAAAGTGTGCCAACGGCGGTGGAAACCACTGTGCGTCCACTCGCGACTGCTCCAAGCGAGCGGAATCCATTAATATTCGCCAAAAGGCGACAACAGGCAACCAGACCGGTAAACACTGCAAAACGTGCACCCCCGACCAATACTGATGCTCAGTACCCTGCAATTCAGTCCCGTCGACTGGTCCTGAACCTAGCACCGCTTTCCATCAACAATCAACGAGCCCTTAGCAACCCCGCTGGGTATTCTCCAATAGAGTAAGAGGCCCCCGGCCGTCGATCAGCCTAGCATTGCCTCATTGCTGCAGCGGACCAGCCGAACACCCTCCACTGCCCCTGTTTTGTTGTATGCCAGTGCTGTGTCAGGTGAGTCCGTTGACGATTCCCCATTTACCTCGGAGGAACTTGTGACACTCGTGGCAGAGGTCATCATCATCCTGCGCACGTGCAAGACCCGATCTGAACAACTTCATGCTGCCCTGTCCTTTGTCATTAAGTATGGAACGTGAAGTTATAAATATTGAAAACTGGAACACTTGTTCGCTGAAGAACAAGCATATCGAACTGCTTGACTTCCTTAACGCCAACGAGATCGACATTGCCATCATCACTGAAACCCATCTAAAGCCGGAAGTCAACATCTACCTATCGGACTTTCGGCTCTAGAGACTCGACAGAACCAGTGCAAGAGGAGGGGGAGTAGCTGCTGCTGTGAGGCGTAATATCAACTGCCACCTTCTGCCGAACTTTCAACTCAATATTATCGAAGCCATCGAGGTTGAAGTCGGCACATCGCTAGGCCCCATCACCATCATTGCGACTTACTGCCCCTGTTGAGTAGCGTCCTACGGCGAATAATAGCCTATCGAAGACTATGTCGGAACAATGGATGGTAATTCACAATCTTACGGCTCCATAGCCGTGTCGATCAAAATAGCAATCCAAATCCCGTGGTATCCGGTTCGAAGGACCAATGCTTGGTACTCTGATCCTTACCTTCGAGCCTTCGATGAGAGGACTGTATATTATGGGGTGTTTCCTTGATTTTCTGTTGGACTGTGGTATATTTTTCTCCTGTCGACTAGCACACACGAAAATAACACCTTTGGTTCACCTTAAAAACACTACATTTATTTTACACACTATACATAGTTTATTTTTACTGTGCTAAACATTTATTCTACTTATTCTACATGAAAAGAACACAAAGTGTGGCCGCTATTGCCGAGTCCTTAAATTGATATGGCCTCGTTAGATCGATTCGCGATGGTGCCGATTTCTGCTGGGGATTTGCCGGTCATGACCCTCATATGCAGTTGCAACGATTGCAGCTTCGGTTCATGTTTGTATTAGTAAGCTTCGTTGACGTACGGTAGCTGGACAATGGTTGGTTTTGATCCACAAACCCTTGCAGCAGCATCGGGGGGAACTTCAATGTGAGCGCGATCGCCGTAGTACGCTTCTCAACAGCCCCAGACAAGTCAACAACAGGGATGGGTCAGCAGCGGACCTTCGACGATGATATCATCAAGCTGACACGGCGGCGGCAAAAATACATCATCGCTGGCAACCTGAACGCCAAACATCAAGCTTGGGGCAACACTCGGTGCAATCAAAACGGCACCATCATGAACAACGATCTGCAGGAAGCGCAGTACAACATATTGGGCACTCACGCCACCATCGATATCTACATCAGCAGCATGGGCAACAACATCTCGTAACCTGTCGTCTATCAGGAACTCAGCTCGGGCCACTATCCGGTGGTGGCTGAATTGGGTTCCTCAGACAACAAGTTCCAAGCATCGCGGCGAAACTACCATCGGGTAGATTGGTCGCAGTTCCAACACTGCGTTGACACCCGGAAATGACCAACGACATCGACCGGTGTCTGCGCTCCATCGATGAAGCGATTTCCCGGGCCAGGGAGCAACATGTTCCAGTATCCAGACAGGTGAGTAATACTCTGAACTTTTACAGGCCCACTAAAGTCCTCATTAGACTCCACAACACGATTCGTAGGCAGTACCAAGGTACTGGGCTGTCTAACCTGAAAACCAATTGCAACCGCAGACAATTGTAGACTCTTAACCACTTCAAACTAGAGAACAACGAATAGAAGATTAGGAACCACATGGATGAAGACTAACTAACTCATTTTTTCCTTCACGCTGAAAAAACGCTCTGTAATGAATCAACAAAATATTTTGTTGTTCTTTAATACAATGCCTTGGTTTGTTTCTGTTCATAAAAAAGTTTTAAATGAATAGAGCACTCCATTCACTTTAAATATATTAATTTGATTGAATTGCATAATTAATGCGATTGATTTAAATAAACGATATTTGGTTTGTAACAATTATATATTTTTTCAATCGAAATGGTTACTTTGATTGTTTTAACTGAATATTTTTTAAGTGCACGTTTCAAACTGTCAGTCTGTATCAGCATCGTTTGGCAAACGAAAAGAAGTTCCTCCTGCCTTTGCCTCCGTTATTATTGTTCTTAAAATGTAAGCTATAATTTTATCAAGTTGTGTAGATTCTTTCAAATTATTATCAAACTAATTCATGTAATTACAATTTCAGCGGTGACGTGGAACAAAATGCAGTAATACCATAAAATTGTTACAAATTTGGTTCGTTAACGTTTTCATATTTGAATGATATGATTGAATTTGATTCCCGCTCGAAGAATGCTTTTTATGCGAGCAAGCGTATTCTTCGCAATTTTCTAAAAACCTGAATTGTAATAGAATAAATAAGGGAAAACAATATTTATTGATTAACATAAATTTGATTTTGATACAATAAAAAAATATGAATCGCTACAACTAAAATTATTCGTTGCTCTAAAAAATGCTGCAGGTTGATTCAATCAAGTAAACATTTTTTTGATTCAATAAAAATCGATGTTTAATTCAATAAAGCTGGTGGCATTATTTCAATTCAATATTTTTATTGGATTACTCTATGGATTTTATTGATCTATATTCTATTCAAAATTTTGTTTGAAATGAATCGTGCTTTATTTGAATGAACTATGTTTTTTTTTTCTGCGTGTTGTTTCAAGATCATCCTCATTGGACAAAGTCGAGTTTTGTCACTATCAACAAGGAATAAAAAGTAACAAGGACTAAGATGTGTTCCTTTGAATACTGAAAAATCCTGTTACCCTAGTTTGAAGTAGTCGGGAATAGGAATCGGTGGTAGATCTTACATCCCGTAACGTACCACGAAAAGGTGATCTACCCACGTTACGGGGCAAGTCATCTACATTGGTCTCACCCCAGAGAGCAATTTGCTGTTCCGTTTCCATGTGGACAAATCATCCAAGTGCAACATCTTGATTAGGTCACTCTATCAACTTATCAACAGAAAGTCCACCCTTACCATTAAAAACAAGCTTGCTGTCCACAAGCAAATCATCCGCCCTGCCATTGAGTACGGAACGCCAATTCTGGAGAGCTGGACTAAGTACCATCACCTCAAACTCCAAAGGATCCAGAACCAGATCCTAATACCCCGTCCACATTACAGCCTATATCACGTAATATAGGCTGTCTTGCAAAGAGCACTCATACATAGGATTTCCAGTGAAAACTAGATGTATGAGTGCTCATTGCAAGACAGCGTATATCACGTGATATACGCTGTAATATGAACGGGGTATTAGAATGATCCTCAAGAGCCCCCGTGGACTCGAAATTCTGAGATCTACCGCCTGGCTGGTCTTCAGACACTGGAGGAGTGGAGTACTTGCAAATTAGGTTAAATTATTCATAGTTAGGTCACGTTGTATGGGGCCTCATAGCCTAGTCAGTAAAGGCATGGTATTACCAAGCCGAAGGTGGCGGGTTCGATTCTCGGTCCGGTCGAGGGAATCTTTTCGGTGTTACCGGTCAATCTTCAAACCTCTAACAATGCTAAAAGCCGATTGGATTGTACAGCTTTTGCAATGCACACAATTTAATTTATAGGAAGCTAGATTAATACTTAATTGTTTGCCATAGGAAGGCTCACCATTACTTAAATACCCATATTTGCATTATATACGTACACTGATAGGCAAAATAAAGTGCCCACCCCATCATTTTTTGAATTTCTCTCATTTATTTGGTTCAAATTAAAGTAAATACACTGTAGTATTTTTTATATCTTATTCTTTATATTCTTTTTAAGTTTCACTTATAGAATACCAGATAAAAAGAAGAGACTGACTCGAAGAAAAAAAAATGAAAATGGGTGTAAAAAAGAACAGTGACAAAAAAAAGTGCCCACTGCATTTTAACTCCAGAAAACATAAAATAAAGTAAAAGAATACCAGCCTAATAGTTAATGTGTCCTCCTTTGGCCTTCAGGACCAGCTGCAGGCGCTTCGGCATGCTCTCCACTAGATTCTTCAGGTGCTGTGGATCTAGTTCTTCCCAGGCGCGCTCCAGGGCTTCAAAATAGTTATTTTTATTGGTAACACCAGTTTTGTCAACCCTGGCATCGAGAATCGCCCACAAATTCTCGATGGGGTTGAGGTCCGGGCTTTGTGGAGGCCATTCCAGTGGTTTAATTCGACATGACCGGAAGAAAGACTTAGTCTTCTTGGCAGTATGCTTCGGATCGTTGTCCTGCTGGAATACGAATTTCTCCTCAAGGCCCGTCTGGATCAGCGAAACTTCCAGATTTTCCCGCAGGATGTCGATGTAGGAATCTGCCGTCATTATCCCGTCGATTTTCACCAGGCTTCCCACTCCACCCCACGAAAAGCACCCCCAGACCATCACATTTCCTCCTCCATGCTTCACCGTGCCTTGTATGTGGCGCTCCTGAAGCTCCTCACCCGATCTACACCACACACGAACCCGTCGCTTCCGGTTGAACAGTTCGAATTTTGATTCGTCCGTCCAGAGAACCGTTTTCCAGAACTCTAGGGGCTTATCAGCATGCTCCTTAGCAAACTTAAGCCGTTTGACTTTGTTTGCCTTGCTGATAAATGGGCGCTTCCGAGCAACTTTGCTGTTCAACCCCTGTGCTACGAGACGGCGACGAACAGTTCGACTGGAAACTGTTAGCTGAAGAGCCTCCTGGATCTCGCGGACAGTTACCTTCGGGTTCTTCTTCACTTCACGCATGATCTTGGTGTCCGTTCTCGCATCCGTTTTGCGCATCCTGCCTCTGCCAGGGCGATCCACCACTGATCCGAACGATTTCATTTTCTGCAGAATTTTCCCGACCGCTGTTTTGCTGATATTGTACTTCCTAGCGACAGACCGGTGCGATTCACCGTTTTGCACATCACGAACAACCAATTTTCGGATACACACGGGAATTGCTTTCGAAATCACTACGTCCTCCATTTTTTTCAACTGATTCAAATGCGATCACGTGTACAAATGCACCAGTTCCACCCGTTTGCTTCAATACATGTCAAACTTTCAAAACAAAAACAATCGAGGGGTTTTCCGATGGAAACTTATCGAAAACATACCGATTTTTGAAGTGGGCACTTTTTTTTGTCACTGTTTTCTTTTTCAATCCAAATTGATTTTCTTTTACTTCAAGTAAAACTTTATATTTTCAGTATTCCATAGGTGTAACTTTAAAAGAATAATAAAGGTAAGACATCGAAACAGACTACGGTGTGTTTATTTGAATTTGAACCAAATAAATGAGAGAAATTTCAAAAATGATGGGGTGGGCACTTTATTTTGCCTATCAGTGTACATATATACCTATATTCAAACCACCTTCGTTCATTTGTGTTTAACATAAAATCTATCACCTATTTAATTCGTTACCCAGCCCCATATTAAGTTGATGTAAAGCTTTGCATGTAGCTAAAAGTTATCGAAAACCAACAAACGAAAAAAAACATCATTGGACCAATCTAAACCGCGCTTGCGTTATTTGTCCAATGATCATGATGTAAATAATAAAAAAGACGGCACAATTCCGCACTAAAATTGTCACAAAAATATAAATACTAATAAACCCACCGTGTGCAAATTACGTGCACCCTGCACATCTCCGATGGAGCGAAATGGGATACGTTTTCCTATTTCCGGAAGCCAACCGGCGAAAGAGAGAGAAAGAGAGTTGAGAGGGAGAGTACGAAAAGGAGAGGATGGGATGAAAGACAAGTTGGGGATCGGCTAAGGGGAGAGTGTACAGAGTACACGGAGATCGTCGCGAAAAGTGATTTTGATAGTCTTCCCGAAGCCATCTTGGAAGGAATTTAGACCGTTCGTACACGCGGTGAATCTGAGTACGAAGGACCAAAACGTTTCGTGGAGTGTGCGGTTATTTGCACGGTGCCCGAGTAAGACTCTGGTTAAACCAGCGAAGAAAAGTGTCACGGTGTTGCACGTTTCTCGGTGTCATCTACACGCCAAATCACGGCCTCCTCGGTCGGGAGAAGGGTATCTTCAGAGTCTTGGTGACCCCAGATTGCCGCTCTAACCCTGTAACGCCGTCGCAAGAGAATCTTCCCACTCGTTGAGGAAAGTCGGCTATTGGAGAGCTAGCATTTGGGACAATCAGAAGATTCTCTGTGAACCACCCTTGTCGGTCGGACAACGGAGCCACGTGGGAATAGTGAAGATCGTCGTTTGCCGGAGTGAATGCTAGTGTGCTCGGAGGTCCAGATTGTATCACGTGAGTCACGAAAGCCCGAACTAATCTCCGTTCGGCCCCGAGGAAGTGCCAAAGGGCCCTTAACACACGGACGTAATCCCCATCCTGGGTGCAGGTAGCTTCCGAGACCACTACGCTATTTCGGTCGGCTACACACGGTTGTGTAGCGGAGAAGCGAACGCTAGGGAGGTGTCAGCTTGGTGAGGTCCGGCGGGTCCGCCCCCGCTTGCCAGTGAATGATACCGATGTGCTTCTCCTCCTTCCATAAGCATCCCACCACCGAGTAACCAGCAATAGGTATGTCGCTAGAAGAACTCTCTGTCTCTCTATCTACACTTGCATGACGTCAACGGGAGCTGAATGGCCGCATCGTTCCCTTTACCCTATGTCCCCTCCTTTCCCTACCATCATGTATATTTAAATAAAAAAAGAACATAAAATCAATGTGAACATCTCCTTATTCCTAAATTTCTGAGCCCTAGGTGCATGAAAGTTGGTTTCCAGTTATTGTTCGTTTGGTGATTGGTCTACCTTGTCCCCCGACGAGTCCACCAAGAGTGCGTGGGCAGCCGGCCCGAGGTTAAGAGAGGGTTGAAAATTTTCTCGACTTCCCTGGGCATAGAGTATCATTGTGCTTGCCACACAATATACAAATTCATGCTTTGGTAGGGTTAAATACCCCATTAAGCATAACCCGCACTTAGTCTTTCTTCATCTGGATCAGTTTAGCACCAAACGGAATGTTATTATTACTGATGACTTCCAAATTTATTTACCTTTCCGTACGTACCATAAGATTTGAAAACGAGAAACCAATCGTTGAGATATTGTCAAAAGTCCAACACTGCTTCTTGACGCCAAACTCGGCCTACGGATTTTAAACTCGGCCTTACGTATTGAAACGCAATTGAAAAGCCCATGAAATCACTTCGGCCTATCGGATGAAGATACAAATTGATTCGGTCGGAGCGCTTCTTTTGTTTTTGGGAATAATGGGTGCAAACTTTCATACCACGCGTTCTCATTGACTTCGTTCGGTAGCTTATTAACTAAAGTATCGTACCAAACGCATAATTGACTTGTTAACTCTGAAATCATGGATTTATTTGAAGTTTTCTGCTCAATAGGCCCAAAATGGGCGATTAGGCCGAAGTAGCTCCCAATTAATAACTGTGCAAGTGCATTTAGAACACTAAGTTGAGAGCACGCAATAAGCTAATATGCATTTTTTTTTGTCTTTATTAGAGAGATTTTTAGCCGCTGGTTCATCTCTTTAAATTAGGAGCAATTAAAACAGATTCTAGTAAAAGACTAATAATACAGGCAACGAAAAAAAAAGCAATCTGGTACATGAAAGTTATGTGGGGATCTGAAAGAGATCGGAGCTCAACCATCCCCCGTCCAGCAAAGATGTCCCGTCATCCAAAGGAAAGTTAAAAAACCTAAATGTTGTTGTATAGCCCAGCGTAGTTGAGAAAATAAATAACTGTCGCTAAAGGGGAAGGTTCGTCGCCCAGTATGTTCCTAATGCTGTTGGGAAGTGCGTACTGCTCCCGTATATGTTGGTATTGCGGACGCAGGCACTGGATGTGCTCCACCGATGCAGTGGTTCCGAAAACGTAGCGCATTCCGTGGAACTGCGTCCCACCAAAACTATGTGCGATCCTTGTATGGCCTGTCCTAAGACGAGAAACCACCTTCTGGCCCCGTATTTTCGACATATCCTTCCACTTGCTCGTCGTTCCATTGATTCTTCGGATGAAGAGGGATTGGGATTGGCACCACTCTACTTCTCAGGCTTCCCACATTTTGCTGACTATTATCGCCTGTAGTGGCACTTCGTCGAAGTAACGGGGGCCAGCTGGTCCAGATCCTGCAAGGCTGTCGGCTTTGCTATTTCCTGGGATCCCGCAGTGCCCAGGGATCCAGGAATACACCGTGTTCGGAGGTGTGGGCTCCACGATACTCTGTATCCAGCACAGTTAAAAAGTAGTGCAAATTTCTGTTTAGTATGATGCACATAAAAGGAGCATCACATATAATATAAGTTTACATTATATATCATGTAAAGTGCTGTGACATTTCATGCAATGTAGCAAATATTGTATACAAAAGCCCATTTTTGTAAACAACATTGTTTACAAGTTGCTCGGTTGCGTGAAATGAAATACAAGTTTACGTGAATGAATGTTTAAATCACTATTAAATTTCTGAATTTTTATCTGTGAGGGGTGAGTCGGGGTTCAGATGTAAGGGCTTGTATCACGCTGTACGAATCGGAGAGCACCAGTATGGGCTGGTTCGAGGGTGTTGCAACGGCAACAAAAATGGTCGCAGCTTCAGCGGAGAAAACCGAGCATTGTGGAGGTAGGCTGCTACTCATCGGTGCTGAAATTCCGGCTACTTTAATTCCGACGCCGGCTCGGGAAAGCGATCCGTCCGTGTATATTAGTCTGATGCAAAATCTGAAACGGTTTCAAATCAGGTCCTGATTAGCCTCCCAAAATTAAAACTCATTTAGTAAGAAACTGACTTGGCACAAACTATTCGCAGTTTATATGGAATTTACTATGGGAAAACGAAACTTTTTGTTTATTGTGTTCTGCCCATTTTCCATATTACTTTTTCGAAAATTTCTATATTTATTCTTACGGGAAATTTCCTAAGCTAAAACTTTGCAGCATATAGTTTTTCAGCCAAATGTCAAATTAAATTGATATTAATTGTTTAAGGGGTTACGCCTACCTGCAAGACCGAAAAAAAGCGAAAGCTTGGATTTTTTTTTTCTCGAAAACGACGCAACATATTGAAAATCGGTTTTCTGCCGTTTATTGAACACACAGTAAATGGTACATTTATCAGTCGATGCTGTAAAAACGAGGTCCTGGTGCCCCGCACGGCTGCTCCCCGTAGACGATGTTCTAAAAAACGCTTTTTGAGGTGCCAACTGCGGTTTGTGATGTAATCATCTGAAATAAAAAAAAACCATGCCAAATCGTTAAGCATGTGTTAAACTAAAGGGTGATACGGTCAAAATTTGGTCAATATCAACTTGACGTATTTCTTTCAATTTTGCATTTAAAAAACCTGAACACCCCTCATTTTGAAGGTGTGTGTGTGTAGAATGTTGCTCCTATTTTGATTTTGGAATTCACTCTTCAGTTGTCAAAATGCCGTCCAAGCAAGAAGAGTAGCGTATCAAAATTTTGCTCGCGCATCGCGAAAATCCGAGCTACTCGCACGCAAAGTTGGCAAAATCGCTAAAAGTTGCCAAATCAACCGTTACAAATGTAATTAAAGTGTTTGGGGAACGTTTGTCGACAGCCAGGAAGTCTGGATCGGGGGGAAATCGAAAACCGGAAACCGCTGAGACGACAAAGAGAGTTGCCGGTAGTTTCAAGCGAAACCCTAACCTCTCTCTCCGAGATGCCGCAAATAAGCTGGGTGTATCGTCTACAACCGTGCATCGAGCCAAAAAACGAGCCGGACTATCGACTTACAAGAAGGTAGTGACTCCAAATCGCGATGATAAACAAAATACGACGGCCAAAGCGCGATCCCGGAGGCTGTACACGACGATGCTGACGAAGTTTGACTGCGTGGTAATGGACGACGAAACCTACGTCAAAGCCGACTACAAGCAGCTTCCGGGACAGGAGTTTTATACGGCAAAAGGAAGGGGAAAGGTAGCAGATGTTTTCAAGCACATGAAACTGTCAAAGTTCGCAAAGAAATATCTGGTTTGGCAAGCCATCTGTACCTGTGGCTTGAAAAGCAGCATTTTCATAGCTTCCGGGACTGTCAACCAAGAAATTTACGTGAAAGAGTGTTTGAATAAACGTCTGCTGCCTTTCCTGAAGAAACACGGTTGTTCCGTACTGTTTTGGCCGGATTTGGCATCTTGCCATTACGGTAAAAAGGCCATGGAGTGGTACGCCGCCAACAACGTGCAGGTGGTTCCCAAGGACAAGAACCCTCCCAACACGCCAGAGCTCCGCCCAATTGAGAAATACTGGGCTATTGTCAAGCGGAACCTAAAGAAGACCAAAAAAACTGCTAAGGGCGAGCAGCAGTTTAAGGCAAACTGGCTTTCTGCGGCGAAGAAGGTGGACAAGGTGGCTGTACAAAATCTGATGGCAGGGGTCAAGCGTAAGGCCCGGCAATTCGGATTTGGAAAAGCGGAAGCCTAACTGAATATTTTTCCTGAATTTTATACTAATTGAACTTGAAAAAGAAATTTAATTTGATTTTTTAAATAAACGATTTCACCGATTTACACGCGTTTTCCCTTGACCAAATTTTGACCGTATCACCCTTTAGTCCTTGATCGTTCGGTTTTTTTTTTTTATTTATTTTGAAAAAATGGCGGTCTTTCAAAGTTGAAGTGCCGATTTTTGATCCTTAAAATTTAAAATTTGTCTTTGATCGGCTGTAAAAAATCGAAATTAAATGATAGACGAAATCCGAACGATCGTGGACTGCACAAAATAGTACTGAACAGAAATCAAAACGAATCGGACGAATCGAATGTATACATTTTGAGAAATTTTTGGCACCGGTTTTGAAAATATGATTCCGAGATAATCGCGTTTAAAGTTTCAAGTTGGGTTTAGTCCACTATAAGTGAATATTTTTGTACGTCGCATAACTTTCACAATTTTCATCGGATCAACTTGATCTTTTGAGGAAATATTCTTGACTTTATATACTTTCGATTAGGACAGTAAAAAAAATCGATTTTTTGAAAGTTTGCAGGTAGGCGTAACCTCTTAAGAGATTGATAATCTTATGGCATGATCAAGCAGCTGTTCTGTGGGCAACACTGTATTTTGCAGTGTGATATAGTAGCCATGATATTTGTGCTCTATTCTTTGCAGCAGAAACACCAATGTTGCCTGCTGAACAGTTGAATGAGCATAATCATAAGACATCAGTGACTTGAATCATTAATAACTTTTGTTCCTTACATTTGATTGAAAAGTTGTAGCTGAGAAAATTTGCTACAATCACTGTTATCATTTTTAAAAGCATAGTGATGTGGTGAATTGTTAGATATATATGAACAAAAACATAAGTTTTCCCATAGTAATTCCCATATAAACTTGAAATGGTTTGTGCCAAGTCAGTTTCTTACAAATGTAGTTCAAATTTTGAGAGGCTAAGCAGGACCCAATTTGGAACCGTTTGACCACTGTGGAGCGAAAAATTCAAATTTTGCATCAGTCTAGTGGGCATGTGTTGGGTATTTTGAATAAGTTCAACTACTGTTCTCCTCAGCGTTGCAGAGTTATCTTCAGCCTTGAACCTGCTCTTCATCCGACTCTCGATTTTTGGTGGAGGTATGCGCCAACTTTTGTCTCCGTACCAGTGGGAGCTCTGAATTGGCAGTCATGCGGTGAAGTTTGTTCCTCTCATCGAGGAGAAAGATCCTGTCATTTCCGGAGGTCATTGCTGTAAAGGCAGCGGCTTTCGTTGCAATTGCTGCGGTTATACGATGGCGGAAGGGCAGAATACCCGGAAGAATACCAAAGACAATCCGAACGTAAGTGTTGAAAGTTGGTGCTAGTCTCTGCACGAGCTTTTCGATGGCGATGCGCGTCATCTCAAGACCAGTAGGCGACTATCGATGACGGCACTTGCAACCCGGAAACGAGTTACGCGATTGTTAGACCGGTGGGGACGAGAGATGGTGCAGATCAAGTTGATCCTACTGCGGCAGTCGTTCTTGATCGCCTTAAAATGCTGCTCGAAGTTGAGGGACTGGTCAACAAGTACCCCAGAATACGGACCGTCTTCTTCAGTGGTATGGGCTGGCTTTGAACATTGATAGGTGGCCCGCCGACACGGTGTCGGGATGGACACACGTGGCACCTGACACTTTTGGTGGACGAAAGCTAGAAACCTACCGCGCTGGCCCACCTGGCTACAGCGGAGACTGCTGCCTGGGCCTTGATCCTGTTACGTGCTGCTGTTGGGCCGGTTGTTACGATAAGTACATCGTCAGCATACATGAAAATGTGAACAGTTTTCGGCAGAGCTTTGAGTGGGTTGTTTTATTTCCTTTAAAATCCGTTATAATTGCTTATCTTTTAACAGATACGCGTTTTTCGTCTACTACTTGCAGACACGTATCTGTCAAAAGATAAGCAATTATAACGAAATTTAAAGGAAATAAACCAACCCACTCGAAGCTCTTCATAAAAGGATTCCGTTAAGAGGTTCGACAAATTTAAAGCATTTTTCGGCAGTCCTCCGAAAGCTCCGTTAAACAATAAGCTTGAAATGCGAATAAGGTTATCAAATTATTATTTTTTTTCAATTCAACCAAAAATGAGCCCCAAAGGGGTTTCTGTAGACTAGTTGAAAAACGTGAATATGTAAATTAGAATAAAAAAAATTAACAAAGATGAAGAGTCTGATAGGTTAATTAATTAAATGATAAAACAATGTAAATTCATACTTAGCAGAAATAAACGTAATTTTACTACTACTGCTATTTTCACTATTTGTACTATATGCCACACAATTGCTGACTAACTACGCCGTCGAATGGCATATTGCATACATATTTCACATTAATGCTTTGGAGAAATATGCGTTTGAAATCACCCCCTTTTTTCCGTTACATGCCTCATTTTCTATTTCTTAATGTGACCCCCAGTATAGTAAAGAAAGACGTAGTCCTACGTCAAAATACAAGTAGGTTTATAAAAATGTGCCATACCTTTCACTCAAGATTCTCTTCATTTTGAAAGTGGGCCCGCTAGTTTGTTTCGGCCAACATGAGCTTTTTCTCAGTAGGGTGCCTCGTTATCGCGACAACTATGGCAGGTAAAAGTTCACAGAAGCACAAGTTGGATGTCGCGTTGCGTTACCTGCCATGTTCATTGGATGACGCCGACTAAGATAGCACCTGCCAGATGCAATGGACCACAACTGTACTGCACAGCAGCTACAATATTGGAACTTGGTTATCAGTGCGGCAAATCACCGAAAGCTACATTTTTGCATGTATTTTACTGGCCCTCTCGACGTACATGTGATAACTATGCGTGAATGGCATATTGAAAATTGCATATGTGATTAAATTATGCAATCAAACATCGAGATATGTTTCCCGGTGAGCGAGCGAATCTTCACGTTAGGTCAGAGGAACGCAAGGCTGAAGGTTAAAACATCTTGTATGGAATTTAGTGTCCCAAGCCTGGAGAATGTTGCTGTTTTTTTTAGCAATTTAATGAACAGTAGGTTTTGTGTATTAAGCAAACTGTTGCATAACACCAATTGACGGTTGATAAAGTTTTAACGTGAATGTCTGAACTTTTTTTTTAAGACAATTGACACCATCTTAGGCCAAAGGGAACACCCAGTAGGCCAGTAGGGAAATTCCCGGGATACGAAAAGTTCCACCAGCTGGAGCGGGAATCGAACCCTCACTACGTGGCACTCACAATACGCTTGAACGACGGGTGATGCTTAGGTAATAGCCAGAATTTCTTATCTCCTGGAACCCCAGCGATGCAAACTGGGGCAATCAATCACGACACAATCTTTATTTTGTAACACTATCAAACTTAATCCATGCATCGCGTTATGTTCATGTGAGCTTTAAGTGCAACCATCAAACATGGAAGTGCAAACTCCGTGCCCGTCTTCCACGAATTGATAAACTCAACCCAAGCTGGCAATCTGCAGGATCAGCATGTAACCCGTAGGGTAGATGCGATTACATGATTCGACTTGCCTGGGGTGCCACCGTAATGCAAGATTGACTGCACTAGTTGCAACCGCTACGAAAACGACTACGGTCAATAAATTCCGCACACGTGGTAGACATAAAGCGCACGCTATACTCGGCGTCATTTGGGGACGTCACGAAACGTTCATTATTGCTAAGTTAAACATGAATGCCTAAGAAGCGCCAATCTCTGCTCTGCTCTGCTCTGCGTCGACTATTTCATTTTTCCAACCACCTTTCAAGTCACCGGTGTTCGCCGTGATGCAGCAAATGCAATTAGCTAATTCGGTTTGCGATTATTGTTCCCTTTCATTTGAGATCGAGAAGCATCATCACCGGGTCTGGGTCGTCGTCGGTGGTGGCATCTTCGTCATCGTCGTTGCTGTCATCATCAATCTGTGAGTGGAATATCCGAATGCAGCTGCACCGCGCGTCGGTGGCTCGATATGGCGTTATTCGTGCCGATGTTACTTCACACGCAATATCAACATGAAAATAATAGATCATGCAAGGTTTGCACTGCTTCATTAGTATAAAACGGCAGTCATACTCTGTCACAAGCATATCCTACGTATCGCACTGTCCTTTCACGAAGAGGAATTGAGTTGCGAATTCATTAAAATTTTGTAAGTTAATTTTATGTTTAACACATCTAGAGAACCCTCAGAACGAGTGCTAATTGAAAGATTGTAGTTTACAACACCAGAACATCTCTTATCGTATGAAGTCACTCGAATGAACCCATGAATAGATCTCAAGCCACCACAAATCCGGGTACGATGAATAGAGTGAGAGAGAACTTGAACAATTGCACTCCATTAACAGACAATTAACCTTGACCATACCAAGCAGAAGGCAAACGTAAAGTAAAGGTACTCCAATTGTGCTTATGCATCTTCATTCATTCCCAGCTGGGCTCTACTCTATTATGCTCTTTTTTTTATTGGACGTCTCAATGCCAACGATGAGCCCTGCGTGTAGCACATCCGGGTTGATGCTGGACTGGATGACTAAGAATTGAATCTGAATCCATCAATTGCGGTCTGAGATGTAGATGCGGAAGACAATTTTCCTGCACATCTGGCCTGTTCTAATTTCAGATTCAAAAATCAAAAAATGAAATAAAGTGGTAGCACTAAAAAACAAGTTCCACTCAATTATAAACTTGGCTTTTAATTGAAAATGGGGGGTTTTTAAAAAGTTACCATAAATCGATATTATTATATCGAATCACCATCAAACAGCATTCTCAGGTTGAACAAAGCAAATGGGTATGGGACAGCATTCAAATTTGCTACTGAATAAAATGAAGAAAACAATCGGAAATATGATTGGCAAGACATATACGTCTGTACGTCTTAAAGGGGCCTTTTTATTAATTGAGGTAATTCAATTTTTACCTCAAATAACTAAATCGAAAGGTAGACCGAAGATCCCCAAGCATATGTGTAAATCATAGACGACTCCATAAACTGAAGTCAGTAATCCTGAAAGTTCGGTAATACCAGCACTTCGATTTGAGTGTATATAGTTCATTAAAATTCTCTGAAAATGTGTGATTTATTAAACCACTCTTTTCTTTTCTTCTATTTGAATGAAAACAATTGGACTTCTCCATCCAAATTTGAACGGAGTATTGCAACCTTGAGGTTACTCATAGACTGAGTAAAATGTTCCTCGATTTTCCAGGACAAACTTTTCGAATATGAGTAAAATCGAGAGAGGTTTCACTCAGACTGAGTAAAATTTTCTTCGATTTTCCTCATCTTCGAGCAGATTTTTTTAGGAAAAGCGAGTCAAATTTTACTCAGTTTATGAGTAAGCACTCAATTTTGAGTCGATCTCATCGGCCGCGCACGATCGAAAGCAGCTCGTCTTTTGGTGAGTGCTGACAGAAACAGTACAAAACATCTGATTGATGAAGGTTTTTGAAAAAAAAAGTAGAAGAGTCTGTGCCTGTAGGGACAAGAACGGAGGCTTGACGTAGGACCGCTAGTGGACGGAACAAATACGTTGATCATTTAGTTCTTAACTCTTTCCGTTTTTGAATTGGTGGCCCCGAAAAGGGCCGGTTGTTTTTCAAATGGTGGCCACACCAGTGCAAGTCAATGCCAACCGGATGGTGCCTATTGCGGGAAGCCTTGACACATATACCGATTTATCTGTAATGATACAGATTTTTCCAAAAAATTTGGTACAGATATCTGTATTTACAGATTTTTTTAAATATACATGCTTAGAATTTTTTACAGAATTCGGTAAACAAAAACACCGAAATTTATCTGTAAAATGTATATTACAGATTATTCGGTAAAAGTTAGGTATTTTCCATCAATTTGTCACAGACTTACCGAAATACTGTAAATAAAAATGAATACCGAACAATCTGTAATGGTTTTTACTGAATTATCTGTAACACATGGAAATTTACCATAAATCGGTAATTTCTCACCGAACTTCTGTAAGAACCTTGTGCAGCCATCTTGTCAAATCTGGAAAGCAAAAAAAATCACAAGTGCTTGACGCGCCGGTAGTAAAAGTATCTGAAAAAGTGCGAAAATGGACAATTTCATGGACAAATTGCATGGACAGGACGAAAGGATAGTCAGTGTCTTCCGTAAGTAATATAAAACACTTATTTAATTATGAACTTTTGTTCTAGCCTTCGATAATCTGTTTTTTTTTGCCATGCCCAAGTTCCCGGCTACGTTGCTGGCTTGCACCGCCATGTAAACAGCCATATAAAAAATAATGATTTCCGCTCTTGTGTTACGTTTTTTGATTGTACATTTCCACAATGCAATTCACGATTTGCCAAATTTTACACTCTCAAAAGGCACATAATTGAGAAACATCCCTTGGATAATGTTATGAACAGAACACTTGAACATGACTTACGGCATACATTAAACACTGACGAATATCAGGAACAGCAGGAACATGAGCAGAATTTGAGTTCCAGTCCAGCACAAGTAATGCAACTGGAAGAGATTCGAAGGATTATTAATCTTAACGTTTGTCGATTGACAAGCGATGTTAGTCTGCCACAATCCAAAGTCAGAGAAATAATCAAGTTTTGTGATTCAACTATTCAGCATGTTACTGATTACTTGGAGAAACAAGTCTTTAAGTTTCTGGAACTTCATAGCATTACGCTTCCTGATAGCGAGCTCATAAGGTTGCGAAACACTTTTCATCTGAACGATATGTTTTCTCAAATCGACTCGTTTACGAAGCAAAACAAATTTTTAGATAAAATGACCGTGCAAACCCCTGCGCCGTCGACAAGATGTTCGTCACATAAATTCGCTCCCTAAGAAGGTTTTGGTTAACGAAACAGCGTCGTACATAAGCATTGTAGATACGCTTAAATTATTATTCAGAGATCCCAGTGCAAGACAGCTTTTGGAAGAGCCAGAATCAGTAGACACTCCTTGTGTTATAGAGTTTAGCTCGTTCAAAACGGGAGAATCGTTCAAAACCAATGAGTATTTCAAAGAAAATCCAAACTGCATTCGTTTGAGCTTATATCAGGATGATGTTGAGCTGTGTAATGCATTAAGTTCAAGGGCTGGAGTTAATAAAATTTGCAACTTCAGCTTTAAAATACAGAATATACCAGAAAAGTGGAACAGCTCACCCCGAACAGTGTTTCCATTACTTTTTTGCACCTCCATTGATGCTAAAAAGCATGGATACAAAAAAGTACTCCAACCCTTGATCGATGATTTGAAAAGACTGGAAGGAGGTGTTACAGTGTTCTACGGCAATCAACAATTTGTGATAAAAGCAGTGGTCACCATGTTTTGTGGTGACACATTAACGGTACACGACGTGTTTGGGCTGTTAGGGCCAAGTGCCAAGTATTTCTGCCGTATTTGCCAGATATCCAGGGCCGAGTTTCATAACAATCCTTCAGGTGAATTCCCCCTTCGAAACAGGCAATGGTATGACAACCAACTTAAAGCAGTCCAAAATGGAGAGGTTTCCTCGAAAGATTGCGGATTGAAGCCTATCGGTTGTGTCCTCAACGAACTTCAAAACTTTCACACATCTGCAAACTATAACCTTGATGGTATGCATGATCTAGCAGAAGGAGTGGTCCCATTGTCAATCCAGTTAGTACTCTCCAATTATTCCAAGCAAAAGGATCTGAAAATTAATGCAACCTATATAAACAATCGTATAAACACATTTGCCGATGGATACACTGATCGCCATAACAAGCCATCAGCAAACTTTACGGAGGAAATGCTGTCCCATCCCAATTTACACAGAATAAAGCAAACATCGGCACAAACTTTATTACTTCTGAGGAGTTTTCCATTTCTCTTTGGTCACAAAATCCCATCTGATTGCCAATTGATGAATATGATCGGGCACTTAATCAACATTGTGAGAATAATTATGCCTACAGTAGTTTCAGAACACCTGCTACTTCAATTGCAGGATCACCTAACTTTTTTCGAACAAACCTTTTACACAACTTTTAACCGTCGCATAAATAAACTTCACCATCTAAAACACTACGCTCTATGCATAACGAAAAGTGGTGCCATGAAGCAGTATAATTGTTTGCAGTTTGAACAAACTAATAAAGTAAGAAAAGATCAATCTGCAACGTGTAAAAACTTCAAAAACATTTGCCACAGCCTAGCCAAACGGCAATGTGTTAGAATGGTCATCAACATACTGGATAACCCTCTATGCGACAAGCTTACTTTTTCGTCTGGAATGCTTCTTAATCGCGAAGAATGTCTGAGCGAAGTTCATTTGGATCCTTCCGTACAACTCATTTTTGTACCCAAAACGGCGCATTTGAATGGAGTAGAATTCAGGATTAATCTAGTAGTAGGCGTAAAAAAGCATTTAGATGAGTATTACCCTACTTATGGTATCATCCAAGAAATTTTAATCATCGACAACAAACCTCAGCTTCTGTTGCGGTTGTGCAAAACAAAATGTTACAAGGATTTTTACGAAGCATATGAAGTAGAAGTAACAGATGCTTATGAGTTGTTTTCTTCGGAAGAATGTTTTACGCACGCAACATTCGCCTTTTGGTCGCCATTCAAATGTTCCTATAAGTACATCTCAAGACGATTTTACAATCAGGATTATTAGAAGTAGGCCATTTCTGCTATAACTTTTAATATACATCTAGTATCTTATAACCGCTTATCTATTTCAGAAAGAGAAGAAATTGACGACTTGGATACCTTCCTACAACTTGATGACAATGACTTTACAAGACTGAACCTAACTACTAAAATGATTAAAATTATTCAACGTGTGCAACGGGAGTACGATCAAGCAGGTGCGCAGGTTGAAGACGATCCACTCGGACTACACCCTGGTACAGGAGTCAATTCAACTATCAAAGTAATTCACCAAACAATACAGCATACAACTACCTCCGCGTCCTGTTCTACAACTACTCAACTGTCATCTTCTGCAACTGATCCGAACGACAATCCATACCAAGAAATTAACTTGGATGAGGTAAGCTTGATTATTCATACCTTATTGTAATTGAAAATTAACTGAATAATTAATCTTTTTAGATCATCAATATCGACCGTGTGTTTGAGAAAACTGAGGAAGGCATTGCAGTCATGGAAGCACTGAAAGAGACAACAAAATCAAATGAGACAATCATCAGAAAAGTTGGTAATATACTATGTGACTGCCTGAAGTCACTGTACGGCTGGTAAGCATTATAACGTCTATGGGCCCTATTATGTAAGCCAAGTCGAGCGTCATTTTTGTCACTAATCTATCTTGGTATCCGTTCTGTAATATCAAAGTAGACCAGTGACCAAAAGTGACGGTCGTCTTGACTTACATACACAACCCACCATAAGTATCGAATCACTTCAAAAGCAGTTGAATATTGCAGCACCTTGAAATGTTTGGACTCATCTAATATATATTAAGTGATGCAGGATAATTCCAACTTTTTGGAGATGCTGCAATATTCACTTTGAGTGTTGAAATACTTTTCGAAGCGATTCGATACTTATGGTGGTAAGTATAATAGGGTCCTATCTAAAAGAAAACTAAGGCTAGCACTTAATCATGAATACATCCCGATCAACATACAATTACTTCTGACACAACAACTTGCAACAGTTGAAAAAACATCAAACAAACTAAGGCGTACTAGTTCTGGAAATTACACCAGCTTTGACGGTATACACCCATTGTGATACAAGAACATTTAAATCTTCTACGCTGTAATTGGTTCACGCCATAGCTGATGCCCTAATTTTGTCAGATTACGTTGAATGCAACACTTGAATAAAGTACAATCCATACTGCTATACTGTTACTTATAATAATAACATGAACTGTAATTCTCATTTCAGCCGCCCGTGCAACTTTTATAAAAACCAGATTGCAGTTTTACTTGTCCAATCATACCCGATTACGGCTGCTGAGTCAACTGAAACGCCACAGGTGAGGGATTGAAGTCTGATATTGTATGGTTTCACTTATCGCAGATCAATTGTAGGCATTGTGGTTCCACCCACATGCTAGGGGAACCAATCGGCATGCAGGACGCATTCATTATAGAATGAAGTACCTCTCCCGAAAATCTGAAGAACGCGTAACCAAGCGCCGACGAATCGCAGACCAGGAAGAAGATGTCCAGCTCATTTCTCCAGCAGCACCTGAAGATATCGATAAAGCTGTTAGTTATTTCAAAATACATATTGTAAGGCTATGTTTATTAATATTTTAAATTATGATTCCAGGAAAGCGAGTTGAAATTCATTATTCCAAACTCTCAGATGAAATCCAGAGTGATCGAGTTATGGAATGCAACGTTCAAGATGCGACATCAATACCGTATCGAAAACCAGTTCATCGGGTATGCGGCAGATTTTCCGGTTATAACCGCCTACAATGGAGAATTGGTAAATATTCGGAAAGCTTTACTATAATTTATTAGCATTTTATATTGATGAATAATTTTGATGTTTTTTTTTTTCGTTGTACAGCTAACCATGGATTTTAAGATTATTCATCAGAAAGCAGCAGCGTTTCTGGACAAATGGGATATTTTGGAACCAAAGATAAGTGTTCGTTATCACAACCTTTTCAAGGAATTGAAAAACGGTATGCAAATGGTATGTTTATCTTGATAAATGTCGTAATTTGTTTTCTATGACTACTAGATTTTGTGCGAGCTCTTGCAATTGTTCGATGCAAGAATCCGTCACGTGGCTCAAAACGTATTAAGGGGAGGTTTACTTGGATTTTTCAAAAAAATTGATTTTTTGCATAAAATGAAAGCTACAAGTGTGTAGAATATGTGGCCAAAAGGATTTTACGATCCGAAACATATTTAGCGAGTTATGGCGCTTTGAGTGAACCTTTGACATGCGCGCTGAGGGATGCTACAAAAACTTTAAACGCGTTTTTCTCGAAACCATATTTTTTTATAACAACTTAGAGCATAGGGCTTGAACAAATGATCCGATTAACAATCGAAAAATTGCGCTTTGAAGGATACTATTTTTTGCATGGCTTATACCTAAAATGAAAAAAAAATTGTTAGTTACTATTTTTTAAGCAAGGTCAAAGTGAGAAAAAAAGGGGTAAAAAAAGCACTAAATTTTCAAATGTCCATAATTTGGTCAATTTTTGTCGGATTTCGTTCTAGTTAAGTATAAGCCATAGGGAATATTATCAACTTTAACCACAATAAAAAAATTTCATTTCAGTTCACCACCAGAGGGTGTGCACTCGAAGTTCTGCAGCAAAACCTGACTGACACTCCTCCACGCGAGCCGCCATTTTGAGCCGCCATTTTGTTTTTTTACCTTCAAAAAATTTCCAAATATTCAGGAATAGTGGACAAATATAATTATCGAAACCGGAAGTTCGTATGCCTTTTCATTCTTCTGAAAAAAAATTCCAAAGTTCAACTGTTTTTCAGCCAAATCCAAGTAAACCTCCCCTTAAAGAAAACGCGCCAACCAGCAGAAATCCTCTGCATGGAATTATTGAGTGGATCGATGTGAGTATTGAATATTGTGAAAACTAATAAAAAACTAAGAATAAAAACGGACAACAAAACAACGCCCGTACTGTTCGTTCGCGGTGTGGAATTCGAGGACTCAATCGATTGTGCTGTTGTGTGGAACAATATTGTCATCCCAATTCAAAAGAGTATCAAAAGCTCTTTTGATGTATTCGTGCAGTCGTTCTATGTTTTCAACACTGCTGCTTCTCTCAGCGACAAGCAGTTTTTTTTTTTGTTTATCGCAGGGGCTGCAATGGGTGTTGAACAGTTGAGCACAACGGGTACTAAGTTTTTGCACAGTGTTCAATAGTTTGATTGGAATAGATTTGTATTCATTAAAGAGAAAAGTAAAATATATGCACAAAAACTAAAAAAAATCAGCAAATCGAATTTTACATGATTATTCCGAAAAAATATCTGAATTAAGTAGCTTCTAATAAGAATAAAATAATTAAAAGCACAGTTTTAACAGATTATTAAAAAAACACAGAAAGATTCGGTAAAACGAAAGTTCATTCTTCCAAAATTTTACCGAAGAATTTGTAAAAAAAAATTACCAAACGGTTCGGAAATTGCAACAAAAAATTACAGATTTTTCGGTAATCTAAAAAATCACCGAACACATTACCGAACGTTCAGCTGTTGAGATTTCGGTAAAATTTTACAGATTTCTGTAAAAAAAATCTAAGTGTGTACAGATTTATCAAATAAGTGGAATATTTGTTTAACTCTGGATTGTATTGTTTAATATCCATACAAAAAATAATTTCTTCCTTTTGAGTAGGTACAAGCAACTAACCACATACCAATTTTTAGCTTTTTATTTTATTATCTTCGTTAATCTTGAACGGACTTCTGATGCTTAGATGTACTGATTTCTGATTGCTTAGAAGGGACATTAGAAATGAATGAAAAACTAATGTCCCTTCTAACCAATCTAAGTCCCTTCTAAGAAATCAGAAATCAGTACATCTAAGCATCAGAAGTCCGTTCAAACTTAACGAAAATAATAAAATAAAAACCGAAAAATTGGTATTTGGTTAGTTGCTTGTACCTACTCAAAAGGAAGAAAGGATTTATGGATATTAAACAATACAATCCACCATATCACATGGTGACAGGCACTATTTTTTTCTTTTATTTTTCGAATCGGTAAACAAGCCGTTTTAACAACCCAGCTGATTGATTACAGTTTGTGAGTCGAAGAATCAACTGGATATTTTGACATTTGACTAGCGTAATCTCAGAGATAAAGAATATTCTATGCAATTCTACCAAACATCCAAATAAAAGTTATGTGTTGTGACCAAATACAATAAAGTTGATAAAACATATGAACACGATTGCAAATAGAGAAATACACATGAAACCATCCCAAAGTTTTTCACAAAAAATACTGATTACACATAAGTATTTAGGTTCGAGCAACAGCTAGCGAATTCAATTTCCTTTTAATCTGCCAAATAAAGTTGAAATTTGGTTCGATTAGATGAATTTGGGAAAATGAAACATCGAGCATAACATTTTACAATGAATACTCCATAAAAAAAATAATTCTTGAATAAAAAAAGTAAGAGGTTGCATCCAAGACTCGACCGTAGATTTGACGTAGGATTACGTGCTCGGTATCAATATTTGGCGACTATGTTAGGGAAACCACTTTTTGCAGGCAATCGGTGATAATTTTGATAACCATTGCAATAGTTGGACATTTGTGTAATTTTCAATAGTGACCTATTGAAAATTGATAAAGTATTCAATTTATCAGCTTTGTAGAAAAATTACCAATCGATTGGCTTGTTTAGGATTAAAATCCATCTGCTATTGATAGAGTTATAGCTGGTCAAAACCTGACCAGTTTTGGTAACGCGGTCGATTTTGTTTTTTTTTTATTGCATCCCCAATATGTTGCCAAGAGACGTAACCCTATGTCAAAATGTAAACTTTCCGGGAGACGATGTCATTTCACTCGAAGGCAATTTTGGGAAATATGAAGTAAAACAAATCCTAGCCAACTCACAAGCAGGCTGCTTTTTCATGGTATACAGAGTGCTAATTCAATAATCAATTAATTATCTCAACATTTACTGGCAGATAATTCATAAATGTTGGTAACATAGGGGAAATGGATGTAATGTGTAGCAAGTACGCTTTATGATTAGCACATTAGCAATGAACATTTACAAACTACAATCATAGTTATGCTTTCTATAAATTATTTATTCTGTTATATGTTATTTATTAATTAAAATATGAAATATCGTTTTTTCAAATAAATCTTAAATGTGTTCACCGCTAAGGAACACCCATTATTAGAATGGGTAAAAGAGTTACCCTAGCCATAAAACTGTTCAAATGAGTTCCCGTACACGTTAGCTACAAGCGCAAAGCACATGTCCCGATAGCCTGTTGAGCGTGGCTTCTTGTTCACATTACCGCGTCGATTCGCGTGCATCGACCTGCGCCTAAAACAATTAGGAATGCATTGACCTTTCCTGTTCGGCTTTGCACTTTCCCGAACTCGGGAGAGGAATGTGGCTGGACGATTAATATTCGTTCGGTGGAATGAGATGTCCCTATTTCTATAGGAATTGTCGCATGCTCAATTTTGAGAATCGGTTTCGTGATTTTGGCCTTCGTCTGAAATCACGATTACCGGGGACAAAGGTCACCAAGCGTGGTATCTGAGGACACACTTAGCCCTAACTCGTCCACTTTGTATTGATACGTGGAAGAGGCAAGAGTGGTCAGTTTTTGATCCGTGCCGTGGTGTGTGTAAAAAGGTGAATTGTAACATGTGGTCTCGATAAGGTGTTAATTTATACTAGATTTTCCTTCCCCTAGTTAACAGTAGTGAGCGAAGCTATATTAGCTATTTGGCGGTTAGTGGTTAGCGTGTGACTTAGAGAAAACGGTAAAGTGCAAAGTTTGTAGATGGTGCGTAAACTAAGAGGAAATATGCGTCGTTATATCCATAGATTCGTGGCAGCACAGGTCGTTTGCCGACACACCACCATTTCGTTGGAACCACTCTTTGACCCCACCTATCCATTGCAAAGATTCCCTGGGTACATCGTCAAGTCGTGCCTGGGCAGGCAGGCCATTCGTCGAGGAGAGTACGTTCAGCCAACGTACACACGACCGCTTGTACCACGCTGTCGCGCAAGCCCGCGAATCGGTGAGGGAGACACATCATCAGCCATTGTCGCATCCGCGATCGTTTCTGGGCCGGAGTAGTGCACCAAGCAGCTTCGGTACCGCCGCCAGTCTCCCCACCAAAGGACATCACGTAAAACCTAGGTCGTGAGTAGAAATGCATGCATGTTTGTTTGTGTCGTCCATGGCCATGTGACTCGTTTGAGACACACTCAAATACAGCTATCCCGTAAGCCGTCAATGAACGGGAGTAGCCCTTAGAATAACGAATTAAAGAAATGTGAAGACGACCATTGAAGCAATCGATCGCTGAGTTACCGCAGAGTGCACACAGGAGGAGTACATGGGACAGATACAATAATCTCACACGCTAGGAAAGATAGGTAGTACGTAAGGGGAAAGGATGACAAACAACTAGGCCTAGGCAATGAAAAGGGGAACAAAGCTACGAGAAATAAAGTCTTTGTAAACGTTTGAATTTCTGTGCTTTGAGCTTTATGGTAGAATAGAGCTGTACAAATGTTGATCCCGCTTGGAATAAATGAGTTTACGTTACACTGAATGTTTTCTGTTGTGTACCAATGAGAGATAGTTTGGTTAATGTCTTTTGAGGTTTCATGTTACTTCGCGTTCGTTTTGTAGTTTTTGGAATTTGATGTTTATTGGGTAGTCAGCCCGAATCTGACTAATTTTCTGGCAACTCTGGAATTGGAAGCGTTTCAGTACAAACGGGGACGATTAGGGCTAGGCCGGTGATGATAACCCCCGTTCACGTGTTCCTAGTCTTTGGCCGATTGTCGGAGTTTGATTTGCGTAAGTCTTATAGGAATTAGGGATATCTTGCGCGTCTTACGTGAAGTACGCCGAACGCGTGTTAGTCAGCCAGTCAGCTTCCTACCCGAAATTCGGGAAACTTGATCCTCTCCCTAGGAAGGTCTCAAAGCCGGGCAAGCTACCAACTGTTGGATGGTCTCCTTTAGGAGTGGCGCTTAAGCCATCCTTCTTTAAAAAGGGAAGCTCGACGGGCTGTCGCGTTACAAATGTCGGCCCAAATGCCCCTAATTTACTCATACATAAATTAAGCAATCGACTAAATTTTCAATAGCAACCAAAAATATCCATTAGTACCGTCCCAATGACGCATTCATCTGGATAAAATTGATTAATAGCAGATTTTTAGCGATGGGCCCAATCTTAGATCCATAGCCCAACATTAGAGCCATTTCCCCTATAAAAATTCTATAATCCATATTAAATTTCCTATGTAAGCGCCGATCAAAACAAACTTTTTGACGTCACTACAAGGGTGAGTGCCACTCAGAAAATTTTTCACTTAGTTGTGTAACGGGTCATACGGGTCATTGAACATACTGAGAGGTAAGCATATATCATCGGTAAGAGACGTGTGTGTGAGAAAATTTGCGAAAAAATCTAAGGGCACCTTTCCTATAAACAATTAAATTGACTGCAAAGTCGCTAAACCGTAAATTACTACCGTAATTACTAACTTCACTTAAGCGCCAGGTAGACGAATATACCGTGAAGGAGTGATGGGCTCAAAAGGACCCGGCTTGGAGACATCAGGGCGAGTTCAATCAAACTCTTAATGGCGGCAAAGCGGTTGCGAACTCCGACTTACCAACAGGGAAAAGCCTTAATACATCGGCAAAAGAGGTTTCCTATGGTGGTTTTCCTCTACTTGCCTACAGGGGAAACTTATCGATACGCGGAAAAATGGTGTATCCAATTAGATCATTAAAAGAACAAAACTGCTTTTTCATTCTCCTCAACTAGATTCTAGGGTATATGGTGTGCCAAGAAGAAAAGGTTTTTTTCAGGTGTGTTGTTTTTCTTTTCTTAAATCGGTGATGGGATTAGTAGAGTGTGTACAATGGGCTGGGGTGTACTTAAAGTTATCTGACCTGTTTTTGGACGTGTGGTTTCGGTGATTTTTGCGATACGCTGCAGGGTGCCGGTGGGAGGTAGTTTTCCACCAACGGCGGGCGTCGTGGTGGTACGACAAATCGTGGTTTCGATGCGATATACCACGCGGCGTGCGTCTTGGGTATCGCGTCGTCGAGAACGAGGGCACGAGGTAGCAGATTACCCCACGCTACTAAGGTGAGATTCCGATCGGTGGGAACGAAGCTTCCTCCACGATTTTCACCTCAACAGGTGGCTATCGACGGATAGGTGGCGGTCGGGTAGCGCCGGTATCGTTGGGCGGCGTCGAATCGTTGGGGTTCTGTCCGATAATACGGCCGACACGTGGACTCCGACGCTCGGTCGAGTTGGTCTGGTGAACGGGATCGGCCGGTTCTATTTTTCCGTCCCGAGGGGTGCACCCTTGTTTGAAGGGTTTAAATCTGTGCGAAAACCTTATCACCCACGTGTATTCCACGTAAACCTCGAATGCACTTTTTTTTTTAGTTTCTATTAAGCACCGTAAAATTTCCAGACGATTTACAAAACTCGTTAACTTTTTCTACCACCGTTTCCTACTAATCTCTGCTCTAACCCGATCTAGCCCTTCACGCAGTTTTGAACCAATCACTATCCAATTGGGAAGTCTCACTCATCTCGACTCGTGAACGAACCCGAAGTCTACCTTGTTGAAGTTCGGTTCCCATTATCGCACACGTTCGGACGAGTCTATCCGGTGGCATAAACTCTACCTCAGCGCTGCCATTTATACAGATTTATCTGTATTATACAGATTTTTTAATCTTAATACAGACCCGATACAGAATACAGATTTATCACAGATTTTTAAATTACAATACAGATTTATACAGATTTTTATAAAATGCTTGAGAAAAAAAAATTCAAAATTTATAAAAACAAAATAACTTGCTCGATTTTATCAGCGTACCCCCTTCTCTCCAAAATTAATTGTTGTGCTAAAAACCATATTTGGTTGAGTGGTAGTTTTATCAAATATCCGAGAGTTTTTGCACCTCCAGTGGTTGGAAAACTGTTTTTGCAGTATGGAGAATATCACAAAATTCGCGACTCTCTACTAAATATAACTTCACAGAAGGAAAAAGGCGAACATGAAAGAAAACGAAATCCAATTTGGCTCAAAAGACTAGAAGAAGCTTACTCGTCGCTATGCTCCTCTAACATAAAAAAAAAATTAAAAAGTTTATGGAACATTTAATCGATTCCACTGTGCGTTTATATAGCTGCCTTTTAATAACTCATGATGACATCAAAATTTGATGTATTTTTATTTTGTTTTTTCGGCATGCATGCAATAACATGTTGATAACTAAATTTGTAATCTAAATAAAATATCTATATCAAAATAAGTTATCAAGCAGTTCTCACTAATATCAATATATGTTATAATTTTGATATTCTTCGCATCTCTTTTAGCTCTCATTTTTGTTCTGTTAGCCATCAACTCCATCAAAATGAAATCAATTTGAGTTATCAGGAATAATGAAAACAACATAATTCTTGTTTTCATTTTGTTCTCACCCTCTGCTCGGGAACCTATCAAATTTCCATTGACAATTAATCATGTTATGGTGTTTTTGACAGCATTCACAACCAGAGGACCAACCGCTTTCGGATGCATATGGAACTGGTAGTAAACGATTTGAGATTGTATGGGGATTTACAGTATCAATTGAATATTTCCAATATAAGCATGTATGTTAAATACAAGAAAAGTGCCCGAGCACATTAAAATGGTACAAATACAACATTTTACATTTTACTTGCATTGAAAATGTATTTCGTAAGAAATTGCGGATTTTCTGATATTCTCCATACTGCAATAATGATTTTACCAGCACTGGGGGGCGACATCTCTCGACTTTTCGGTGTAACTACCACACAAATGATGTAATTAATTGTATTCATCTATATTAAAAATATCAAATAGTAATGAACTCGTGCACTTTTTTGCATTTAAAACTGCTTATCAGGAAGATAATGAATAGAAACTAAAATCTCCATACATTTTCAAACGGCTTCATATCACTCTTATAAATAAGTACGGACGATATCACAAATGGCGCAATTATATCCCGTATGGTTAGTACGATAGCCCGAATAGGTGGTTAAGCACTTTTTATGGTTATTTTGTATGCACTGTATTTGTAAAACAACAAAACATGATTAATTAAGAAAAAAATCGTCAATACAGAAAATACAGATTTTTTAATAGAGTGGATACAGATTTTTTATAAAACCACCTGGCAGCTCTGCTCTACCTACCAATCGTCATAATATGAATTCCTCGTTTGACGTTCTTTGTCGGTTTGAATCCAGAGACGTGGAACGCGATTCGCTCATGTGAAAATAGTAATTTAATGAGGTTGTGTAGGAATGTATTTTAACTTATTTTTTATAAGTGTAACCTTGTTACAGATGTTACATGAAAACATCATAGATTTTTTCCATCTAGTTTTTCACGTAAATTTTAAGTTTTTCATATGTAGATCGGTTTGAAAGTTCTAATTTCAATCCACATACAACTCTTATAAGTAGTATAGGCTTTGGAAGTAAATTCCACTTAATTTTCATGTAGCATCTAAGTGAAATAATAATAATAATAAATAAATTGTATTATGTTTTCACTTAAATTTTAGTAATTTTTTTCGTACTATCATCCATTGTAAGGAATTTTAAAAATATTTTATTGAAATAGTAAAAAAATTATTGTTCAGATAGCTGATTGTATATATCTTATGTGCTCCAGCAACCTCCGGCCAGCTACACTTCCTCTGCCAATCTTTTGGATGAGATCATTCCTCGTCCGTCGATTCCTCGTTTGAAAAACATACCATAAACAAATGGTGTATCATGACAAAAATAAAGCATCATACTTTTCAGAAAATTCAACAAATCCTAGTATTTGTGAATCCAGCAACAACTCTTCAGCAATGTACCGTTCGGACGTCATGTTGGTTTTGTTTGTGCCATTACCACTCAGAAATTTTCACACTATAAATTCATGTAGAATCTAAGTAAAATTATCTTACATGAAATTCACTTGAAACTAATATACATTCATCTAAGTTTCAAAGCTTATTACATTGCTTTTGATACGATTTGTAATGAATTTTATTAACGTCATGTACTTTACAGACAATTTTTAATATCTGAAGGTTACGTGTTTTTTCCAGTGAAATTAATGTGACAAATTTTTTGAGTGAATGAAAGCCGAGGGAAAACGGATTAATCATTTTGTCAAGCTTCTGCATGTTCCATCAGATGTCACTTCTGTTGTTGGCGGTGGCATCTATCGGAAACTACACATAATTTGTTTTCCAATAATTGTTCACAGAGGACAATGCAGTGCAAATCATGTCTGGTACCTCTATAGGGTAAACGCTCCTATAGTTGCGGTACGTTAGAAGCGTTAGGTTCCTATAGTTGTGTATGGAGACTCCATACACAACTATAGGAACCTAACGCTTCTAACATACCGCAACTATAGGAGCATTTCCCCTATATGCATTTAGATAAACAACCGAAGTCCCTCTATCTTTACACATTCTGCACTCAAAATTGCTAACCCCTTACAGGATTTCCTTCCGAATTATATGAATGGGGCGGGGCAGAAAGTATCGTTTGTGCAGAATATGTAAAAAAGGAGGCACTTCGAATGTTAATCTAAATGCATATATATAGGTACCAGACATGTTTTGAAGTGTCAGGTACTCTATTCTAAAGGAAATCACAAATTGGGTGTCATAAAAACCTAGGGGGACGACTCTATCTACGATGCAGAAAAGTTTGCGTTTTACTTTGGCTAGCTGCGCGCACGCTGAGTAGATAGAAAGAAGATTGATGACGATTCTGAAGATCTAAGGCAAAAAGATGATGCGCGATGCAAGTAGATGCGAGAAATGAAAGATGATTTTTAGAAGATTGAATCGCTAGTGTGAGATTTGTTGAGCATCTAGACTTGAGATTTAGATGTGTCGCCTCTCCCTCGTAAAAACATGGCATGTTGAGAGATTGAGCACCTGAGAGCTAATTTTCTCACAAATTTGAATTTTTTGGCTTTCTGGGGATTGGTAGTAGAGCAGGTAAAATTATATGGGGAAAAATCATTTAAATTAAACAATAATTTCCGGGAAAAAATGAATGTCCCTGACAAGTTTATTTAGCTCGTTCACTTTTTTGACCTGAATATGCACCTAAAGCGAATTATTCCCATTTCTCTCAAATTCTATATGTAGATTTTTAATTCCATCCAATTGAGTTGATGTCTTCAGTGAAGTTTCTTGGATTAGTTAGGACTACATTTTTTTTGCAAACCACAGGTTGCAGCCGTTTAGGGGCTCATTTGTCTGCGCCTGCTCTGTTCAACAATAGATCCGCTACTCGAACGTCAGAAGAGGCAATCAGTCCAGGTTAAGAAGGCACTGCTAACACATTTGAATAGGGATCTATTGAGGTATCATTTTAATATAACGATTGTGTGAACTTATCTATGAAATTCTGGGCTTACTTGTGTTGCTAAATCATCGGTTGACTAGGGGTGCTTTGTGGGTTATTATTGTCGTTGCCTCGGACCGTCTTCTTCGCCAGAATCGGTTCTTCTCATCACTGAATCCGGAAAAGTCGGAAGGAACTAGGTCTTCTGTTTCACTATCCCAGTGAGAGTAGCTGCTAGTCTCAAATTCCGACTCCACCATGCTACTATACAGATTTTTAGTGGTTTGTTTGAACTTGCTTCTTTCTTGTATAATATATATATCCTGCCATACTTCAATGGGAATTTTGCTCCTCTCCACGTCCTGTCGAATACAGGTTTTCCAGGTATAAGCTATTACTACTCTCTTGTGGACGATCTTCGTGATGATTGTTGTCGTTGGCTGTATTTTGTCGATCGCTAGATTGCTCATTCTGCTTATCATTCCATGTAAGCACTTCTGTGTCATCATGACACAGAATATGAAGAGTCAGTCATCTCTAGTTTCATTCTCCGCAATGAATTTCGAGTTCTCTTCAGTATTGTAGTTTTGTAGTTGAAGATGTTAATTTCAAATATCAGACTAAAGTGGTAATTTTTATACGATAGATGAGGAGATGAAAGTATAGAATTGATAGTTCCGTTAGAGTACGGCAGTGTGAAAATTGCATATAGAGAGTAGCAAGCGAGCTAGGACAACTTTAGGAAGGTACAAATCGGTTTGATCATCTCTCTTTACCAAACTCCCTCGTTGGAGAGGGATGGTTAGGGGTGTCCCCCCGCCACCACTGGCTAATCTCCATGGAGTACGTCACCACTGGAGTAATTAAACAATGGAAAAGCTTTCTTACTCTGCTCCATTTAAGAGGGTGTTGCTTGAGGAAAGAACACAGATGATGATATGCTTTGTACGCCTTCTTTATGCGTTCTGAAGAGGTAGTTCTTCTCGTAATACTACTGTTCCCAGGTATCTCATAATAATGACCACCGGTAGTTGATACTTTCCAAACTTAGTATTTTTTGTGGGCTTATGTTTTTTGTATCACTGGGGTCTCGGAATAACACCTTCGTTTTCTTGGTGTTGATCTCCAGTCCTATCGAATTCAATAGCGGTTCTAATACACTGATGAGCCTTTCCACATCCTCAACCTCTTCGCAAATGAATATAAGATCATCCACGTAGACAAGTATGCATGGTAATTCGATCCTCGATCCATGAGCCAAATTGATTTCCGGGATGAATTCGTTGACCGATTGTAAAACATGATGCAACATCAAGATGAACAATTGTGGGCTCAGAGGACAGCCTTGCTTTAACCCTCTCATTTTTTTTATTGAACTTGTCCTCTGCCCAAACCATTGAAGCGATGTTTTCTCGTGCAGACATGCGGATATCATTCGGTTGATTAACGATTTTGAAACACCTATTTAGGCGAGAACGGTGGCTGCTTTTGATATGTCCAGTCTGATAAATCTGTTTCAAATCAAGTGAAATCAGGATGGTTTGCCTCCCTTTTCTCCATCGTTCATCTAAGATTCAACGAAGCACTAACACTTGATCCGAATCACTCCTTTTTGTTGAAAGGCCATTTGTTAACCGGGTAGAGGCCGACTTGGTCGGACAAGCGTTTCAAAAGTAAGCTTGCATATATTTTGTAAGCAGTTGAACAAAGAGTGATGCATCTTTAGTCTTTGGTGTTTTGATGATATGGGACCTTTGTAATCGGAACCTAAATAGTTTCTAACCAGGCTTCAGGAACCTGATTAGTCCTGAAAACTTCCTTCATCAGATCTACTATCTTCTCTAGAAGCTCCTCTGACCCATGCTTGAAATACTTGAAGAACTCGAACAAACTGTACTGTCCCGGTGCACTGCTATTTTTGGTTGCCCATATGATTGTTCTGATTTCTTCCAAAGTTACTATCATCTTCTACTAGCAGCTCGATATCGTCATCCAAACCAGCATTAGCCATCTCTTTCAGTTTTCGGTCCCACTGTTGTATGCTTATATATTTCTTATTATTCGACTCCTTCTGTTTCTTATGCTGTTTGATGAACCGAAACGTTTTTGCCATTTTGGACAGAGGGTTCTCTTCTTCGATGTCCAGCAGAAATTTGTTGACTTTATCTTCAAAGTTTTCCTGGCATGCTTTTTGCTTTTCCTTTCTTGCTTTTTTGCTTCCTTGTTTAAAAATGTCAATCTATCCAGCAGGACAATTTTCACAAAAGTTGATACAATTATGTTTTTTGTAGTGTACCAACACCGTTCCATAGCGTACCTTCAAGGATTTGAACGTACCTCGCAATTTCCTTGTTTCAGGGTGTCCTGCTGAATAGACGGGTGATTTTTCGAAAATCTTGATGATGATGATGATGATGGTCCCAGCTCTTACCCCTACAAAGGTTTGAGCTGGACGATTTATCTTTAAGATAATTAAATATGACATTTTAACCAGGTTAGCAAACAAAATCGAACTGGTTTCAGTTACAGATATAAATTCTCTCTAGAGTTTACAGTTGCTTCACAGCGATATAAATGTGGAAAAGCTCAGGCGTCCACCTCTTACCTCGCCTTTTTGTCCACCTAAAATATTCATAAGTATAACAAGCAATCAAGAGTTAATAAACAATCAACAAAGCATCTTATTACACTAGCAACCCCGCAATCTGATGCTATCATAATTTTCAGCAATGTCAGGAATGCTCACGAACCCCCAACATTTGCCAAAAAACTTATTGCTAACTCAAGGTATCTTCCAAATAAGCTTCAAAATTGCATTTTTTTTAATATCAATGTTAAATTCAGTCCTCTATATCCGTAATACGCGCGCGAGGCTCAAACCTTTGTAGACTACTTTTTTTTTTTATTAATCTACTATTAAATCTAGGTTTTAATAAAGATTTCCAAATTTTCCATAACTCTTTACTGTTGTTTTGATGCTGACCAATCTTCCTTTGCACACGTTCACAACGAGTTTTCTTTATCGATTGTGAATACTTATTACGCGCGATTGTGTACCTATTCCAATGATTGTCATTATTTGATCTACAAAACTTTTTGTACCATTTGTCCCTTTTCCGTTTAAGACGCAAAAGATCCAAATTGTATCAGCTGTTCGAATTCTTCAAAGAAACAAACTTTTGCTCAACTAGTTGATTAGTACACGTTTTCAAAGCTCCTTTCAACAAGATTCGAAACAGCTTGCTTCGAATATTTCCTCCAGCACTTCAATTTTACAAAATTATCGTTGTCGGTAACATGGTCTAAGACATTAATCACTAATGTCTCATGATTGGTTATTTTCAAATCAGTATCCATAACTGAATAAATGGAATCAAAATTGGAATAAACGTGGTCAATTGAAGTTCTACTGTGCCAGGAAATACGCGTATATTCATTTACTGTTTGCTTTAAATTAAAAAAAAAACTCAGCTTAACGCTTCAAATGATTCGAATTATGTTATCACGTCAATTAATATTAAAATCACCAGCCAATATATTTAATTTACTAGAATCAAGGAATGTCTCGAGCCAGTTCTCTAAAACTTCAACAAAACGCTGGTCACTAGAACTGGGAGAATGACACAAAACACCATAATTACCCATCTTCATGCCACGTACAACTGCAATGCCCAAGAACCAGTTGCCATCAATAACTTCGTTGGTACGAAGGTTAATTGAACTGATTCTTTGACATAAATAGCAACACCGCCAGTGTGTCTAGAATGTGATAAACAAGCAGCAACAATATATCCCGGAATACTATACTGATCAAAAGCTTCGGTTTCTACAATATGAGTTTAGCCGGCGCCGGTGGTGTAGTGGTAAGCGTGACTGCTTTCTGACACTCCGAGGGGTCTGGGTTCAATCCCAGCCGAGGTCGGTGGGATTTTTCTGAAGCATAAAAATCTCTGGTCACGTCTTCCTTCGGAAGGGAAGTAAAGCCGTTGGTCCCGGCCCATGTGTGTTGTGAATGGGTGCGAGATCCTACGCAGGTGTGGAAGCTGCCTTCCTGCACATTCGATTGCCGTCAATGGATGGCAATCGATATCCGTCGGTGATTGGCACTAGATTGCGGAACAGAGACCGACGTTAAATAAAGGAAAGAAGTACAATATGAGTTTCAGATAATAAAACTAAAAGAGGACGTTTTTCCTCAATAATCTGACGTAATGCTACGTAGTTTGTTGACAACCCCATCATCATCATCAATCAGGCTAAGGCCTTGTTGTCCTCTGCTGTCCGAAGAAGTCGTCTCCACTCTACTCGATCCATGGCCACAGTTCGCCAGCCTCGTAGTCTGCGAAGGGTCCGCAGGTCACCTTCTACTTGGTCGATCCACCTTGCCCGCTGCGCGCCTCTTCTTCTTGTTCCTGTTGGGTCGCTTTCTAGAACCATTTTCACTGGGTCGTCGTGCGGCATTCTTACGACGTGCCCAGCCCACCGTAGTCGCCCAATTTTTGCAATGTGCACGATGGATGGTTCTCACAGCAGCTGGTGCAATTCGTGGTTCATTCGCCTCCTCCACGTTCCGTCATCCATCTGCACTCCACCGTAGATGGTACGCAACACCTTCCGTTCGAAAACACCAAGGGCGCGTTGGTCTTCCACGAGCATAGTCCAGGTCTCGTGGCCGTAAAGGACCACCGGTCTAATCAGCGTCTTGTAGACAGTCAACTTCGTGCGGCGGCGAATTTTATTCGACCGGAGCGTCCTCCGGAGTCCAAAGTAGGCACGATTCCCTGCCATAATGCGTCTTTGAATTTCTCTGCTGGTATCAGTTTCGGCGGTCACCAGTGAGCCCAAATACACGAACTCATCGACCACCTCGATTTCGTCACCGTCAATCTGAACTCGGGGTGGGAGGCTAACATTGTCTTCTCTAGAACCTCTTGCTTTCATGTATTTTGTCTTTGATGCGTTGATGGCAAGTCCAATCCGTCTAGCTTCAGCCTTCAGTCTGATGTACGTTTCCGCCATCATCTCAAAGTTCCGTGCCATAATGTCAATGTCATCGGCGAAACCAAGGAGCTGGATGGACTTCCTGAATATCGTGCCACTCGTGTCTATCCCAGCTCCTCTGATCACACCTTCTAACGCGATGTTGAACAGCAGACACGAAAGTCCATCACCCTGCCGTAACCCCCTTCGAGATTCAAAGGGACTCGAGAGTGTCCCCGATACTCGAACAACGCACATCACTCGATCCATCGTCGCCTTGACCAATCGCGTCAGTTTATCCGGAAATCCGTACTCGTGCATTATCTGCCATAGCTGATCTCGATCGATTGTGTCGTATGCGGATTTGAAATCGATGAACAAATGATGTGTGGGCACGTTGTATTCGCGGCATTTCTGCAGAACCTGCCGAATCGCGAAAATTTGGTCCGTGGTAGCGCGGGCACCCATGAATCCCGCCTGGTATTGCCCCACGAACTCTCTTGCATATGGTGACAGACGGCGGCATAGAATTTGGGAGAGTACCTTGTAGGCGGCGCTCAGCAGTGTGATCGCGCGGTAGTTGCAGCAATCCAACTTGTCGCCCTTTTTGTAGATTGGGCATACGACACCTTCCATCCACTCCTCCGGTAATATCTCCTCCTCCCAAATCTTGGCAATTACCCAGTGCAGCGCTCTAGCCAGTGCTTCACCACCGTATTTCAATAGCTCACTTGGTAGTTGATCTACACCAGTTGCTTTGTTGTTCTTCAGCCGACCGATCTCCTCCTCAACTTCTTGAAGATCAGGGGCCGGTAGCCTGTCGTCTTCTGCGCGTGCTCCAAGGTCTGTTGCCGTTTTCTGCTGCTTCACCGTTGAGGTGCTCGTCATAGTACTGCTTCCACCTCTCAATCACCTCACACTCGTTCGTGAGAAGGTTACCGTCCAAGTCCTTGCACATATCGGCTTGCGGCACGTAGCCTTTGCGCGAACTATTTAGCTTCTCGTAGAACTTCCGTGTGTCCTTTACGCGGTACAGATTTTCCATCGCCTCGCGATCTCGGTCTTCCTGCTGACGCTTCTTCCTTCGGAAAACCGAGTTTTGTCTGTTCCGCGCTTGTCTGTATCGCTCCACATTCAATCTCGTGCGGTGTTGCAGCATTCTCGCCCGTGCTGCATTCTTCTCCTCTACTAACAGTTTGCATTTGCCGTCAAACCAGTAATTTCTTCGGTCCGGGATTGCAGTACCTAGTGCCGCTGCAGCAGTACTACCTATGGCTGAACGGATGTCCCTCCAGCCATCTTCAAGAGAAGCTGCGCCAAGCTGCTCTTCCGTGGGTAGTGCAACTTCCAGCTTGTTGACAACCCCGCAATATTCAAATACAAAAAATCGAATTGATTCACATTCCTGGAACTTGGCTGCTATTTATTGAAACGCAAGCTGCTTTTCTTCTGATCAAAAAGTCTTCTATAGAGCAAACATTCCGAGCTAAATGCAGCATGGTTGACGTCCAAGTTCATTTTACGTTCTTAATTCAGATTTAAACAATTAACACATTTCAATACCGTTGACGTACACTCCAACGTTTTGTGTTGTTGGCTGCACCTAGAGCATCTCTCATGATTTCCTTGCTCTTGTGCCCAAATTCTCCACATTTGAAGCATCCCAACTCATTAATCGCGGTAACTATCGAGCCCCGATCAAACCCTAAATTTACTTTTTTCGCACATAACAAACATTTATACGTATCGACATCAACTTTAATTATTACACTAAACTTATTGTAAGTGAAGTGTGGATTTTCAAACATGTTCACTACCTTTACATCATTTATAGCGATGTCTTCCTTTGGCTTTTTAAGTAGTCAATGATGACATTGGAGGAAAACTGATCGCTCATGCCCACTATTTTCAATCTTGGCACCGAAGTGGGAACAACAGCACTATATTTTTCACCCAGATTGCTTTCAATACCAGTTTTTACATCATTTAGATTGGCTCCTGTTGCACACTCAACAATAATAGAGCCATCTTTACCATTCCTAAAATTACTGATTTTGTGTGTTTTTGGATCCAACTGAGTTTTCAAAAACTTACGAGTATTTTCGCAAGCTTGTTTGGACTCTTCTTGCACATTCGGTTGCCGTCAATGGATGGCAATCGATGTCCGTCGGTGATTGGCACTAGATTGCGGAACAGAGACCGACGTTAAATAAAGGAATGAAGATATTGTCCAATTGCTCACAAATAAATTTTTCAATACCATTTACATTTCGGCAAACGTCTACCATCCCGCTCTTTAACGCGATGTCTATCTGAGTAGCAATATAATCTCGCATGCCAGTGATCGAGTCCGAGAGTTGAAATACATTCTTCATCTCTTCCTGTATCCTTTTGACGCGTGAGATCAGATCATTCTGCTCGTCGCAACTCTGATCTGATAGACAACTATCACACTTGAACAGAACATTTGCATTGTCCGTGATAAGCTTTGACTGAGTTCGCGTAAGTGTAGTGCATTTGCAATGAAATACACGAGCACAATTACCCACACAGATAACCAGCAAATCACTTATCAAAATCCCCAAATTACATATTGCACACTCTGCCAAATCTATCCACCCATACACATAAACTTTACATGCAACACTCAGAGACACAAGTAAAAACGAACGAAAGCAGAAATTTCAATGCCCCAGCTTACTAAAGGGTGCCATCCAATAGCATGCCGGGCGAAGGAAAAAACGCAAATTAAACAAGATCCAGCTGCAGCAGCAACCGTTCTCCTACTTATCCACTAAATGATCACTATGGGGCACGCGTAGGATCAATTCGACCGTGGCACAAGCACAATTTCACACTTAATTTATCGAATATTTATCACAGTACTGCGAAATAAACTATAGCGTTCGCCAATTGTGTAACATTTTCTTTCTTTTTTGAATATCACAGGTTCACGCCTGATGGTTATGCTCTCCACACTACAATCCAGGGAGCGCATTATTCCCCGCTGGGGGGGTGCATTTCGACCGTTTTGTGCATTTTACCCCCCTCCCCTTCCACCCCCCGATCAGAACGGAATAACACAATGATAACACAATTACGGTAGAAAACTTCTTCGGCCTAATCGCCCATTTTGGGCCTATCAGTAAAGTGGTCTGTGTAAAGTTTTTTTTTTATTAAAAAGTCAGCTATATTTACTATCAAAACATAAAATATGTATTAATTATTACAAAATATTAGTTTATCCCCTATTTTCTGTTTCTAAGTGACGATCATTAGATACATCTGCGTATAAATAATAAGAAATAATAAGATTTTCGAATGATTGTCCAAGATTGTTTAATTCAAAAACGGCTTATATCGCGAATTTCTTTAGCAATGACCGCCGTCTCTTATTCAGCTATCTCTTTGAAGTATTTAAAAAAAAATCTGGTTTGCTGCTCTATGGAAAAAGTAACAGAAAAGTCATTTTTAATTGATCCACAGTTTTCCATAGTGGTTCAGGTTGTGGAGCAGCTTCATATCTTAAAATAAAATAGGTTGTTAGTGTGCTGTCATTATTGAAAAAGAAGACTACATACCCATACTGACAATTCAAACAAAAATAAACCCTTTCGGAGCTGGGAAAGCATTAGTAAAAGTGGTAAAGCTTTCGGGAAAAGTTTTGCCTAGGATGGAAACATTCAACATTCTCATAAAGTCTTCCAAACCTCCTTGGCTAAGCTTGTGCCTTATGTAAAAATTCAGTGCCATAAACATTGTCTTTGACACGAATGTTGCCATGAAATTTTGACGATTGATCGTATTTACTCGAAAGCTCCTGAAAAAAGATAGGTTGTTCTCAGTCTTATCTACCTTGAATAAATAAGATAATAAATACCGATCCGGAACATCGTTCATCGTTTCCTTCGAAGAATTCTGCATGCATAAAGTCATCCGGTTTTTATGATTCGGCATCGGAAAACTCTACCGACGGCGATGATTTATCCGAAATAGATTGGCTGCCTACTGCTTCTGAACCAGATGAGGGATGAAATTCCATCACCATAGGAATCTTATAAATTGATGGAAGATCCTCTATCCATGTGGAAAACCACGAACGACGCAACCAAGCATCGGGCTCAACTGCCACATAACACAATTAAACGCGTTCCACTTGAGCCGGAAAAAGTGAAATATACCTATGCGAGGTAATCTTCATTCATTCAGAATAACTAAAACAACACCATCACCATCCCTCTCCAAAGGGGGAGTTTGGTAAAGAGAGATGAAAAAACCGATTTGTACCTTCCTTAAAAAGTTGTTCTAGCTCGCTATTCTAATATCTATATCTTCACACTGCCGTACTCTAACGGAACTATCAACTCTATGCTTTCATCTACTCCATCTATCGTATAAAAATTACCACTACAGTCTGTTATTTGAAATAAGCATCTTCAACTATGTAAATCGTTGACTTCACGTAGAAGTAATACTAAAACATATAGTCAAAAGTAAAACAACAAATTTTTCTCTCAGATCGGTTGTTGAAACTCCGCACTTATCGGAGAGACAAACCAGCTGCTGCAAAATCTTTGGCTGATGAAGCATCACACATTATGAAGCGAATTCTGGCATATTGTGGAAAAAGAAGCCAGGAAAATGACTCTTAATTAATTAAAATGACCTACAGTTGATGAAGTCTTGAAAAAATAAACTTTATTTGTAATTAATTATTTGACTTCGATTCGAAAAATGTGAAAAAGAAATGGCATAAAACCATTGCCAAAAATATGGCAATTTTTATATCTAACTAGCTGAGTGTGCCCGGTCTTGCTCGGGATTCAATATTAGCTTGAGTTTATGCGCCGATTTAAAAAAAAAGCATGCTATATTGTACCCCCCCCCCCCTATTATCTAAGGGGATACCCCCTATGATTATCTCCTTATACCCCCACACTCGCCTCCACATGCCTAATTTGGTTCCATTTGCTTGATTAGTTCTCGAGTTATGCAGAAATTTCTGTTTAATTTGTATGGGAGCCCCCCCTTACAGAAGGGGGAGGAGTCTCGAACCATCATAAGAACCTTCCACGGCCCCAAAAACCCCTGTATACAAATTTTCACGCCAATCGGTTCAGTAGTTTCCGAGTCTATAAGGGTCAGACAGACAGACAGACAGACAGAAATTCATTTTTATATAGGGTAGATGTACCAGTTATGGCTATACGTTCCTATTATGGTGTGTTCCAATTATGGCCTATGGAATTCCATAGGCCATAACTGGAACACACCATAATAGGAACGTATGGTCATTACTGGTACACCTACCCTATATAGATTTAATTTATAATAACGGTTGTTATATGTGTATTTTTGAACGCGATAAATGATATCTAATTTTGTAATAATTTTGATATAATCATATCACCGTCTGCTATAATTTTGTTCCACTAGACGAATTTTTGTTATATTTTATGTTATTTTAACAACTGACCAGCCATTGTTTATTACACGTTCTGTTACAAATTTTTGTTGAAATAAATAACTCCAGTTGTTATAATTGTGTTATGCCCTTCTGATTGGGCCTACGGATTTCGGTCCCGCTCGGAATTAGTGTCTGTGATTCTACTTTTTTAATATTCTTCGCATTGATTTTTGAGCGTTTTTATCATGCAGCTATTCCGCCATAGGCACGGATATTTTCCCATTCCGAGATTCACCTTCACCGCCAAGTGCTCAGACAATCTCTTCCCGCACCACTATGATCAAGCTGTCATTCATCCCCGATGAACAGCACTACAATCTCATCCTCCCTCAGAGACCTTCCGAAAAGTCTCAGTCCCAGGTGTAGGAGTAGAGTGGTTTTAATTTTATTATTTATATCTATATTATGCAACTGTATTTCCCTTTGCGCTGCTTCGCATTCTCACCGATAGGCGCTTTGCGACGAATACAGAAGCATGCAATTTTCACTTTCAGAGGTCCAATTTTAGATAACCGAATCCATTCACTCCAACTCCCTCAGCGCTGTCAGTCAATGCTCGGGCGAAATGGGCCATCGCACTACGATTTGGTTTCCAATCCAGCAGATCCAACAGCCCCTGCCGGAGATCGCTTGTTCTCCTGGTGCCACACCGCGGTGTTGTAGGCTAATGTTTTAATTATTGCAATTATTACCATCTTTTTCCGCTTCTTTATTTAAAAAGGTCTGGCGGCTTCGGCACGACCTCTGGTGGTATAGCACGCTGTCATTTGGTGTTGACCTCAGCATAGACCCACAGAAGAGCTCTCGGATTATGCAAGTGTGCCTTTTTATTTGCAGATGCGCGAGAAATGCAAGAAAGTCGCCGTCGTCGTTAACGCCGTTGTTGTTTTCACCCCGGTTGGTTTTTGTAATGGGTCTGGGCGGGTCTGTGATGGTAGGTGCAGAATAAATGGCTGCACGCAAATGGGTCGCTCAGGAAAGTAAAAACGTGGGGAGGGTTTCGATGAATACAAACTGCATCACTTGAGTTTTGCTAGGCGCGATCTACTGAATCGTTAAATCTGTGAGAACAGTTCAATAACTCGTCAATTATTAGAAAAGGAATCACTTTATGGGGTGGCTTTCTCAGTCTTTTAGTAGAAACGATTATTTTTTACGTTCCCGACGTTCCGACCGTTTGGTTGTGGTCTTTCTCCCCTTGAGAAAGACCACAACCAAACGGTCGAAACGTCGGGAACGTAAAAAATAATCGTTTCTACTAAAAGACTGAGAAAGCCACCCCATAATCAAAGTTAATAGAGTTTTTGGCCTTTTTTTTGCAACCATATATATTCTTTTTATAATCGTACAGCTATCGGACACGGTAATTTTTTTTTCAAACACATCTAGGTTTCGCACGACGTTTGCTTGTTAAAACGAATAATCGCACCAAATTCATAGTGTTATTGAATATTAGCGAAGACAACTGTAACCGTTTAGTTACAATGTCCTAGGTTTTAATTTGTGCATGTTGTTTTAGGAAACTGTAGTGTTTGTTTAGTGTCAGTGTTGGGTTAGTAGGATTAGTAGGATTGTAGGTAAAATTGCTGCTATTGAAAAATGTATAAATTTGTCTTAGTAGGTAGTTTGAAAATGATATTTGTTTATAAGCTTAATTGGATGTGACAGGATCGAAAGGGTGTTATAATCAACTGTGGTAGAAAAACTCAATAGGCGAAGGAGATGATATGGATGGGTGGTGATAAGCTACAAGGAAGGAAAATGGAGGAAATAATAAGGAACGAATTGAAAACTGGATGGGAAAAGGAGGGCTTTCGATAGCTGGGATGGTCAACCATTGCCCAGAAGTAAACCGGCGTTTGTGCCTAGAAGACGTGAGTGGAGTGCAAAAGTGAACCAAAGTGCAGAGAACGAACTTTTTATGTTCCTGGTGTTCATTCAGGTAACTGAATTCGACCAAAAATGATTTTGGCTTGGTTTAAAACAACCATTTGTCCTTTAGGACCTTTTGTTTGGTATTCCACGGAGATCCTCACGATCGGCAATTTTCGACCAAGTCAGTCTCGACTGTCTTGGTCTAAATGTCAAGGACCTTCAACTCTCCGGCTTAATAATTGCTAGAAAGGAGAGCATCCTCGGCCTTGGTAGTCCTAACTGTTAAGGAGGAAGACCCTTCTCGGCTCGACCAAGGTGGCCTTGTCACGGTCAGCTGATGTTCGCCAACGAAGGGAGACGCCGTGGACACCGAAAAGGCTACTTCAGTAGCTGCACAGGGATTGCTTTATTCCCTGGTTGCGAACCGCCATCACAACGCGCAAACCCAAGCATCAAACCCGCCATTGTAGTGACCACAGCTCCAGTCACCAGGCGCCATCTTCCAGACCAGCTTAAGACACCGATCCGCCATTGTCCTGTGACACAGTTCAGGGGTCTCATGCTACTGAGCTAGATATCCGGGAGTCTTGGTTGAGCCACATAGGGTGAGTCTCATCTAGTCTCACAACATATCAAGAAGACTGGCAACTCTTCCATTTTCTCACACGAACGCTATGAGACAGGTACAATCGCGTCATCTACCGCTCAAAGGTCAATGCTTCGAACGAATTTGATAGCAAAGATTACATCCTCAGAAGAAAGGTTTGTGTATTTGCTAATTTTTCTATGCGTTGCTTCCACCTTCACTCAAGCGCAGCGCTACCTGTATGTGTCACTTGGATTCTGGCAAAGTTGCCACTCTTTTTGATATGTATCTTCGATATTAGACTCTCGGTGAACGCGGTGATTAAATATCCCAATAGAATTATTTATGCTTGAATATTTTAGGTTCTATTATCGTCGTGTTTTACTGCAAATCACTTAATCGTTCATTTGACGTAAGTTGTATTATGATAGAAATAAATTGATTTTTAATTTCATTTAAATTCTAACATGCATAAACTTTGTCAGAGTAATGAGCTACCCATTTTAATTTGGGAGGTATCATTATTAGATCATTAATGTTCCTTATTCGCCTCTATCGATATTGGTTTGTTTATAAAACGGAGTGTGTTAATTGTACTTGAAGCTGTGCAATAAAGGAGAAGTTATTGAGTTCTAATTTGCACACATTTCTGACACAATAAGTTGCAGCAACTTGTTTATGACTGATATAAGTTGTATAGAAGTTGCCACAACCGATTAGTGACAAGGGTGCTACTAGGGTAGTGAAGATAGCTGATTAGAAAGTGGGAAAGTTTAGGGAAATAGAAGAGACCTGTGTGATAGTTCATCGGGGTGTGTTAAAAGTATTTGAGTATTTTTTTTAGGCCGCGATAGTCACACATGCATGCCGACCCTGATGCAGTGTAGAGGGGGGTCTCATTAGTACTGGGCAGGGAGTACCCCACCTGTTACAATTTACCCTATATAGGTAATATTTTGTATATTTAAATTCAATGCAGCCCAGCCCGTGTAAATCACCTATGCCAAAAACTACGGCTGATAAATATGCAATTGATGGGGGCCAGACATAATGAAAAATGGACGAAACATATGGTTACGTTTGATTGATTTTCAATTTTATTTTTTACTGTCCCTCCCATCGACAGGTTCGAAAATTGTGTGTCAAAAGTAAAAATATTAATTGTTTCGGCCTAATTGCTTATCAATTGATCAACTTAAATAACAAATCTTCGCACTTGTAGCGTAATTCATGCAACAGGCCAGGCCAGGCAAGTTTTGTAAATTCTCTTTCGGAAACTTTCGTTGATAAAGAGTTGAGTCATAAATAGATCAATACGATCATAACAGTAAGCTTGATGGATCTTGAATGATGTGGGTTTGGAGGACTACTGGAATAAAACCAGTTCGGCCTTCAAGTCCGAGTATGAACAATAGGAACAAGGGAAAACAACCACCTTAAGCCCAAAGTTCTGTAAATCTGTCCCAATATGAACCGCTATCTTCTAAGACTAGGAGTTGGTTGAGGCAATATTAATTGATAAAAGATTAAATTCGTCGAGAAGATTTGTGTTTCATAATGCCAATGATTGAATCCGTTGGAAGATCGAAGATTATTTCTGGTTTCATAATATGATGTTATACACACTGGAGTCGGTTTAACGCGGTTTTTGTACATGGTTTTCCCACAAAAAATACTCTAAGGAAGCCTTAACGTGAAACTTTAATGGCACAAATGTCAGCTTCCACAAAACATACAAATTTGAAATTGCTACTCCTTGTTTGCTGTGCTACTACAAACAGAGAGTAGCAATTTCAAATTTGTATGTTTTGTGGACGCTACCATTTGAGCCTTTGAAGTTTCACGCTAAGGCTTCCTTAGAGTATCACCTTAACGACCTTATTCCAATCACATTATCCATTTTGGGCCAAAAGTAGTCAAATGGCGTACTTAAATAATTCTCAATTGTTGGCATGTGAAATTATCAATCTCGGTTGGTTGGCTTATGGCTAACAGTACTAGTTCTAAATAGACAAACATCACAAATTTCCATGAATTCATATAATGTGCAATCCCCATGGGTTCCCTTCGCCGTACTAATCATCACTCAACTTCTTACATATGCATAGAAGTCATGCAATGAATTAAAAGGTCATAAACTATTGAAAACGTATAATTTAAATTGGAATTAGATTGTACTCATCTCGCGTATGGATTCCGCCGAAGATCATCGCATTCACGACCGGTACGGTCTTCCTACTCACCATGATATGCATGCACCCAGGTGAGCGTTTTATTGCTTGCCTCTTTTGTAGAGCACACATATGAATCGCACGCCATAACCATCACCGGATTTTCGTGGCGTTCACCTCCCAGATTGGGCAATGAACATTTTCACGGTTGAACGACTGATTGCACCTGGAGATGAGCCAGCATGTTCAGAAGCTATGCCTGCATCTTGTGCTATTCTTGCTTGTCAGTTGCAGTAAGTACATTGTACCATCTGCCAATAATGGACAGTGTTTGCGGTCAACCGATTGTTTATGGTTTGATTGTGTCGAATCGTCGCCGTTGTCGTCGTCACCTCCTAGCATCGTGAACTCCAATCAAACCGCTTTGTCAATGCTAAGGAGCAGCAATTCATTTTCTGTGAGCCATTCTCTTAGTGACAGGGTAGTAGCTAGCAGATGTACAAAAATATGTGACATCGTAAATGATGATGATGATGATGATTATTGCACATACGACAACGCCATCGACAGCAGTTGACTGGTCTCCCGCGCAATCGAATTCAAATTTAATTTTCGATCCGAACGCTCGTTTAAGATAAAGGTTGACTCGGCGCTCGGTTATTTTTTTACTGGTCCCCCCCCCCCCCCCCGCTTCACATTCGCATGGAGGCACTTCTATTTTCCGTCAATAATCACCTCTGCATTTGAATGAGCTGCTCGAAACATTGAGGATGCTTGGGCGAGCGGATAATTATCATTCACAAAAGAGGCTGCTGTATATTGAAAAGGAGGACATTGCAACAGACACAATCATATGAACGATTTGCATTTTTTTTTGTGGGTGATTCAATTAGGTCGTTGAAGATTTTTTACATGGTTTTTTTTAATATATGTATGTGTTCATGTTTGTAAGATTATCATTTCATTAGCCTTTTTTTTACACCTTTGTAGATTAATGTTTGTTCCATATAGAATTGAGACGACGCTGATTGCAGTGTCAATGGTTGTAAAAATTGTGATTCTATTTCTGAATTAGCTGAAAACATAGATGAAGCTGAAAACATAGCTTTTTTACAACCCCACTGGGACTTTACGGCGCCTCTCAACTTAGTGCTCTTTAATCACTTCCACTGTTGTTTATTAATTAATTAATTTATTTATTTATTTATTCATCTGACTTTTTTCCGTCTAAATGAATGTGATGGGGAAAAGCCAATTTATCTGGCCTAAAAACCCCATGTATTTTCACAATACAGTGCAAACATTACAAAACAAGTACATCCTTTAACATAACAGAGTAAACATGGTTTCAAATATCAACTGTAGTCAAAACATAAAAAAAAAATATGGTTCAATCAGCTCCATTACATCCATCATCCGAAGCAATCCTCGTCGGCAGTGGTGAATCGAGGAAAAAAAAGATACAGGTAGCATAATCGTTACAATTTAGGAGCAATGGAATATAACTCACCTTTCACAGTAACGCATCTCACTCGATCCATTGATACAATTCAGTCAGTTGCCACAGTAGAGTTGAAGTCGAAGAGGATGTAGACTTCGCCGACATAAAGCGGACAGGACCATGAAGGCCGGGGCTCAAGCAGCAAAAAGTTTCTTTGGCGAAGCAATCGTTCAGGAACGTAAAGGTTAAGTTGACCTAGTACCTCCGGTGCGTCAGTTTCTCCTGTGAGAATTTTAACAACAAACACCGCTTGGGCATCATTCCGTCTCTGCTCAAGCGTCTGCAGTCCCAATACACTGAAACCTCTGTTTATGAAGTCTTTTTACGCAGTATCCAATTTACGTCCCTCTTTTTACGAAGTACAGCTTTCCCCCGAAGAACGCGTTTTCCAACACTGAGTTCTACCCACCGCTTTGTCTCGGTGGGTTTTCAACCAAGCACTCGGATTTTCTGCGAGTGACTAGTTCTCCATTGGCACTACACGAAACGAAAATCAATTATTTAATTCATGTGTTTCACTTATACATTTTTGCCAAAGCATCATCCTTATACATTCCATAAGACAAACCACATAGGTCCTATTAGAATGCATAAAAGGTATGTGTGACCGCTTATACATTTCATTTGACACATGATCTTTATTAACTTTTTGCAAGGCGTCTACCTATTAGTTGACTTATACATTTTATGAATAATCAGCAATGGAAATTTGCCAAAAGGTATAAGGAGATTTCTATCCGTGTAGGGGAAACAGCCCTATTGTTACGGTACGTTAGCAGCGTTAGAAGCCTATATCTGTTTCCCTCTTGCTCGCACTCGTTCGATTTAAATGGTGCAGTAGTGTGCGCCGATTTAACGTCAAAAAGCTCTATTGTTGTGTATGGAGACCTCCATACACAACAATAGGCTTCTAACACTGCTAACGTACCGCAACAATAGGGCTGTTTCCCCTTTCACATGCAAAAATCAGACCGACTGGCCGAGAAAAAGCGGTGGGTGCAACTCAGTGGGTAACGCGTTCTTCGGGGGATAGCTGTAAATCCCAAGTAACAAGGTTTTTTTTTACGAAATAAAATCCAAATAACGAGTTTTTGCGATTTTGGGAAACTGGGAAATACTGTGAAATACCCCACTATATGGGTATTGTTTAAATCGGAGTGACGTGAAGGAACCAGAAATCCTTGTCTGCCACCATTTTGAAATCCAAGATGGTGGCTTTCGCTTACAGAAAAACTTGGAAATTCTGCCAAATACCCCACAATATAGGTATTTTTGGAATCGGAGTGACGTGTAGGAACCGGAAATTGATGTCTGACGTTATTTTGAAATCCAAGATGGCGGCTTCCGGTTACAGAAAAAAATTGAAAATACTGTCAAGTATTGACAGTCAGTTCTAAAGGGTGCTACGGTCAAAATTTGGTCAATATCAACTTGACGTATTTCTTTCAATGTTGCATTTAAAAAACCTGAACACCCCTCATTTTGAAGGTGTGTGTGTGTAGAATGTTGCTCCTATTTTGATTTCGGAATTCACTCTTCAGTTGTCAAAATGCCGTCCAAGCAAGAAGAGCAGCGTATCAAAATTTTGCTCGCGCATCGCGAAAATCCGAGCTACTCGCACGCAAAGTTGGCAAAATCGCTAAAAGTTGCCAAATCAACCGTTACAAATGTAATTAAAGTGTTTGGGGAACGTTTGTCGACAGCCAGGAAGTCTGGATCGGGGGGAAATCGAAAACCGGAAGCCGCTGAGACGACAAAGAGAGTTGCCGGTAGTTTCAAGTGAAACCCTAACCTCTCTCTCCGAGATGCCGCAAATAAGCTGGGTGTATCGTCTACAACCGTGCATCGAGCCAAAAAACGAGCCGGACTATCGACTTACAAGAAGGTAGTGACTCCAAATCGCGATGATAAACAAAATACGACGGCCAAAGCGCGATCCCGGAGGCTGTACACGACGATGCTGACGAAGTTTGACTGCGTGGTAATGGACGACGAAACCTACGTCAAAGCCGACTACAAGCAGCTTCCGGGACAGGAGTTTTATACGGCAAAAGGAAGGGGAAAGGTAGCAGATGTTTTCAAGCACATGAAACTGTCAAAGTTCGCAAAGAAATATCTGGTTTGGCAAGCCATCTGTACCTGTGGCTTGAAAAGCAGCATTTTCATAGCTTCCGGGACTGTCAACCAAGAAATTTACGTGAAAGAGTGTTTGAATAAACGTCTGCTGCCTTTCCTGAAGAAACACGGTTGTTCCGTACTGTTTTGGCCGGATTTGGCATCTTGCCATTACGGTAAAAAGGCCATGGAGTGGTACGCCGCCAACAACGTGCAGGTGGTTCCCAAGGACAAGAACCCTCCCAACACGCCAGAGCTCCGCCCAATTGAGAAATACTGGGCTATTGTCAAGCGGAACCTAAAGAAGACCAAAAAAACTGCTAAGGGCGAGCAGCAGTTCAAGGCAAACTGGCTTTCTGCGACGAAGAAGGTGGACAAGGTGGCTGTACAAAATCTGATGGCAGGGGTCAAGCGTAAGGCCCGGCAATTCGGATTTGGAAAAGCGGAAGCCTAACTGAATATTTTTCGTGAATTTTATACTAATTGAACTTGAAAAAGAAATTTAATTTGATTTTTTAAATAAACGATTTCACCGATTTACACGCGTTTTCCCTTGACCAAATTTTGACCGTATCACCCTTTAGTCCCTACACGTCAGTATTGGACTGACGTGTAGGGACTAGAAATTGATGTGTATCACCATTTTAATATCCAAGACGGCGGCTTCCGGTTACAGAAAAACTTGGAAATGCTGTCAAATATCCCACAATATGGGTATTTTTGGAATCGGTGAGACGTGTAGCAACCAGAAATCGATGCGAGACGCCATTTTTAAATCCAAGATGACCACTTCCGGTTAGAGAAAAGCTTGGAAATTCTGTATAATACCCACAATATGGCTGTTTTTAGAATCAGGGTGACGTGGAGGAACTATAAATCGATTTCTGACACCATTTTGATCCAAGATGGTGGATGGATGTTCTAGAAATTAAAAAAATACCCATGTGTGGGGTATTTTGCAGCATTTCCAAGTTTTTCTCTAACCTGATGCCGCCATCTTGGGGTTCAAAATGGGGTCAGACATGGATTTCCGGTTCTAACACGTCACCCCGATTATTAAGGTACCCATATTGTGGGTTAACATTATTTTTCTGTTTTTATGTAACCGGGAGCGGGGTTTGTCGTGCGCGACATTATGTTTGTATCCGTGCTCTCATGCTCTACCGTCGTCTTTCTCACGTAACACAAACGATAGAACAACATTCGAGGAAAAAGTAGAAGGGTCTGTGCCTAGGGACACGAACGGAAGCTTGACGTAGGACCGCTAGTGGACGGAATAAATGTGATGAGCATTTAGTTCTTTTAATTGATCAATTATCTATTATCTCAACTCTTTCCGTTTTTGAATTGTAGGCGTACCAAATTTGTAGTAATCTTTTGACGTAGGACTACGTCTTTGATTTCTATATGGGGGTACACTTTGTGAAAACCGAAAATGGAACATGTAACAAATGAGGAAATATTTTGAACTTTAATAACTCAGGTGCCCCTGGTCCAATTTCAATAATTTTATCACCAATCGATCAGAAATATGGCTACGCATCGATAACAATGCTCCCGAATGTTGATTTTCAACAAGAAACTATTGAAAAACTGGTAAATGTCCAGCATTGTCTAAAAGCATCGATATAACTAACGAATCCACCAATTACCTACATGCATATGCTGCTTCCCCAGCACAGTCGTCAGAGAGTAGTAAGTAGACGAAGTGGCATTCGCCTCCGATCCTCGGGCGCGTTCGAAAAGGGAGGACGGAATTGCGTAATATTTTGCACACTCATCGCCATACTCAGAACCACACGCTCCCAACGACCACACCAATGTGTGGTGGTGTTCGTTCGTCGAAATTAGTAGCAGCAGTAGCAGTGCTTTCGGGGTGTGGCGTTGAAAATTGTTCTCCAGTAACAACGAAAGGCTGCCTGCAAGCAGCGAGCTGCAGAGCTCACATAAGCAACCATCAAAGGAGGAAGAAGCTGCACCGCTATGCTATGGAACGGAATCACTAGCTCTTCGTGAGTCGCTGCGGGTCGGTCATCTATGCCAAGCGTGTCACCCTCGCTCCAAACGACATACAGCTCGACAGCCTCATCCGTGTTGAACACCCAGCTCAGCATTACTCAACCATCACTACAAAACGGTCCTTTTCAGGGCCACCAAAAATTTGTTAAAGAGTATTATTTGGACATTTGTCAAGCTCATCAGTTCCCGAAAGCAGCTAGTTATCAAGGCTCAACCTGGTCTGTATAGAAGGTGTGGAATTGTAGGCCCGAATGTATTGGTGAGATTAATCAACGTCCGACCATTTTCCAGAACACGCTGGTAGGAAGTGTTAAAAATCCATATAGAATTAGAGAGAAGTGGGAATAATTCGCTTTGGGTGTATATTCAGTCCCCAGAAAGCCAATAAAATAAAATTTGTGAGAAAATTAGCTCTCACGAGTTCAATCTCTCGAAGTTCCTCCTTTTTTACATATTCTGCAGAAACGATACTTTCCGCCCCGCCCCATTGATATAATTCGGAAAGAAATCCTGTGAGGGGTGAATTGAATACACTTTAATACCAAAATGCACAAAATTTAAAAATTCATAAATAAAAAAAAAATCAAGATACACCTTTTAAAGTCGGGTAGATGAATCAAAAATACTCAAGTTGACAGTCCCTTGGATTCTCTTCACCAACTTTCTCTTTAAAATAAATACTACAAATTATTTGATACGCTTACAAATAAAAAACGGAAAGAGTTAAGATAATTGATGATTGATCAATTAAAAGAACTAAATGTTCACATTTGTATCGTCCACTAGCGGTCCTACGTCAAGATTCCGTTCGTGCCCTTAGGCACAGACCCTTCTACTTTTTCAAAGAGAAAGTTGATTAAGATAATCAATCAAAATCACTTGCACCCCTGCTTCCAAGTTTGGTTACAAGATTACATTTCTGGAGAGCATTTTGTGTGGTCGTTGCGGGCTTGTGGTTCTGAATATGGACAAACAAGCACAAATAAATTATATTCCAACTCTTTACTGATGTAAGCTTGATGACCCTGAAAAGGGCCGTTTCATTGAAGAGGACATCCATGGCCGCTTACGCTTGGCGTGTTTAGTGTAGGTGACAGCATCACGGACCTCATTTTCCAGGATCACCTTCAGCACACCTCGTAGATCAGACCGGAGATACGTTTGACACCACCACGGCGAGCCAGACGACCGATGGCGGTTATCTCGAAGAACTTTGCGATGACGCTTGGCGCCTCCTTTACCAGACCTTTTCCTTCTTTGCCACGACCAGTCAATTGTTGCTTGTTGGGTGTGAAGGAGTGGACTAGCCACTACCTTCCTACTGCTGCTATTGCTGTTCACCACGCCGTCCGAAGCGAAAATGAACTAATGCCATACAGCAGCGCTCTTTTATATCTTTTCAGGTTAAAGCAGAATGATGTGCAACCAAGTGGTATAAAAGCTACAAAGACTCCTCCCATTATAAGTAGTTTGCTATCAAGTAGCGAAACTGGCTCTTTTCCTTTTGCGTACACGGCGAATGAGAACGACCCAAATTTGAGTTTAGTTCACTCATAATCGCCAAAAGTGCAGGAACTCAGCGATGAGTAAATTTGTCTCATGGTTTCCTGCCAGAAAATGAGGAAATTGACGAAAATTTTATTCAGTCTCGGAGTAGTACCAATTGACTGAGTGAATCCAATCTTTACTTTTCTCAAATTCGGGAATTTTTCCCTGGCAAATCCTGGGAAAACATGAGGCAAATTTACTCATCGCTGAGTTCCTGCACTTTATTTCTTATTTCTGAGATAACTAAACTCAAATTTGGGTCGATATCATTCGCCGTGATATCACCTTGAAAGATATCGGCGCCGGTGGTTGGCATGATTACCTCTCACTCCAGCAGGCCTGGGTCCAATCTCAGTCGGCGCCACCGGCATGTTCTAAAGCATAATATCTCTGATCACGCCTTCCTTCGGGAAGTAAAGCCGTTGGTCCCCGGTTGAGTTGATGGGTCGATTGGTAGGGTCCAGGTGTGGGAGCTGTCTCCCTGGCGTCGGTAGCATTCGAGCTCAGTACGGAAAACAAATCTCGCGTTACTTAATAAGCTTGGTGGCCCTGAAAAGAGCCGTTTTGTTGCCAAAGTTGGTGATGATTTAACCTCCGAAACCAAACAGAGTGCGTCTCTGTCACTTCAAAACGTAGATGACATCCATGGCCGCTTACGCTTGGCGTGTTTAGTGTAGGTGACAGCATCATGGATCTCGTTTTTCAGGAACACCTTCAGCACACCTCGTAAATCAAACCGGAGATACGTCAGAGGATCGGAGACGAATGCCACTTCGTCTTGTTTCGTCTACTTACTATTATCTGACGACTGTGCTGGGGAAGCAGCATATGCATGCAGGTAATTGGTGGATTTGTTAGTTAATTCGATGCTTTTGGACAATTCTGGACAGTTACCAGTTTTTCAATAGTTTCTTGTTGAAAATCAACATTCTGAAGCATTGTGATATAGCCATATTTCTGATCAATTGGTGATAAAATTATTGAAATTGGACCAGGGGCAGCTGAGTTATTAACGTTCAAAATCTTTCTTAATTTGTTACATGTTCCATTTTCGGTTTTCACAAAGTGTACCCCCATATAGAAATCAAAGACGTAGTCCTACGTCAAAAAAATGAATTTCAGGATGAATACTTCACGGGCACTGACTACTTTTTAGCTGGTTATATTAAAATAATTATTGCCAAAATGTACAATTTCACTTGTTTCGAATGTCTTAAAGCATACTGATTTAATATTTGTAATATATTTGCCTACGTTTTATTTTGAAAATGAATACCTTGGTAGAAGAAAACTATAAGAGTGATACATGAGTTAGAAAAGGATCACATTCGAAACAAATACAATTTATTTGAAATCAATCAGACAATTTTAAAACAATTAGCCATGATGTCTTAATTTTTAAATGTCTTGTTTTGATATTCTATAATATTCTTGGTGAAGGACTGCGGAATGGTATTTCACTTGGTTTTCCCACCATACATGGTTAAATTATATGTAGGTAAGATCATAAATGTTTATTTAGCACAATTGCTCACTATTACGCCGTGAAGTATGCAATAGTTGATTTATGATCCAGTATGGGTGGTATGGTACTGGATGGCTTCCTGTACTAGAAACAGGATTACCTCAGGTAGGGTCGAAGAGCATGCTTGGCATGCACAGTTGTACTCACCAACTGCTCATTTGTTAATAACTTTTCACTCAGTTATTGAAAATTGATTTTCTTTAAAGTAATTGATGGATTAGGATCATAGCTTACTAATGATATGCAAAGAGTAGGTAAATCTTAACATTCGAATCAACACCAATGAATTTTTTGGCCGGCGCCGGTGGTGTAGTGGTAAGCGTGACTGCTTTCTCACCCCAATGGGTCTGGGTTCAATCCCAGTCGAGATCGGTGGGATTTTTCTGAGGCATAAAAATCTCTGGTCACGTCTTCCTTCGGAAGGGATGTAAAGCAGTTGGTCCCGGCCCATGTGTGTTGATGAATGGGTGCGATATCCTACGCAGGTGTGGAAGCTGCCTTCCTGCACATTCGATTGCCGTCAATAAATGGCAATAGATGTCCGTCGGTGATTGGCACTAGATTGCGGAACAGAGACCGACGTTAAATAAAGGAAAGAAGACCAATGAATTTTAAGCTTAAAGTCCGAGATGTGCAGCGAGTATTTCTCACCTCATTTTTACAACGCAAAAACAAATACAGTTTATTACTAGAATTAAAACTACCTTTTCTTACGTACCTATTACAAACTTAAACTTTATTCTATCTACTGCTTCAAGCAGAACTACGTTTTGTCAACTGTGAGCAAAGTTATTAGCAAGTGAGCAGTTTGTGACCAAAACCGTGTATGCCAAGCATGTCGAAGAGGAATAAGAGTCGAACAAGGTAGAACATTTACTGGCATATTGAGCACTGAAAAGTGCTGTTTAAATTTGTTGTAGCTTTAATTATCAGTAACATTTCCTTCAGCAAAAAGCAATTGGATCCGCACGGCAAGAGAGCACGATGCGGACTGACCCTTTTCGCAGTCTTTCGTTGTTCTCTTTGGATGACCTAAGTGAATTGATTTTTTATTTATTGTATTATCTTTTCAAATCACCAAATTTATTTAACGAATGTTTAAAGATTATTTGTACATTTTTTTTATAATGAATCAATATTGAAACCGTACAATTGATTGATTAAAATTGAATAAAATGCAAGCAAGTCGTACAATTATATCTAAGGAATTCTGGTTATTCTCGAATCTTCGAAGAGCGTCTACAGCAATAGGCCGATTTAAATATGTGTACTTTAACTTAAGTACTCCAATTAAACGCTCCACATGAACCCTTAAACAAGTTATTTGTTTATCTTTCTCGATATTAAGAGGGTTCAATTGAGTATTTTTCCGCAAGAATGTAGGAATGTTCAGAGAGGCTCCTTTTGCTGTTATTAGGTCATTAATATCGAATCTTTTGTCAGCCAGTATCACTTCGTTGGCTTGACTAATATCAAGGAATCCACAATCCTGTAATATAAATCGATCAGAGCACCGACCTGCATAGGCATGAGATATGAAGGCAGTAACGGCGGTGAGCATAAATCATAAATCATAAACTTAGTTGTTGGCGTTGGCTCCTTCTTGATTCAGCGTCAGTGGTGATGACAGCAGCAACAAACAATTTTATTGGAGAAAGTTGGTATTACGGCCAATGATAATTTGAATTTAAATTTTATGGCATGATAATTTCATTGCTTGTTCGCTTTATATTGTATGATAATTAATTTAATGAAACAGATTAACAAAACTAGGAACAAATTTAAATACTACTGAATAAATATTCACAATGCCGAGAGACAATACCAACCTTAGGCTAATAAACACTCAATATTTGACACTCAAACACATAACATGGAGTATATACAAATATTTTATGTTTAAACATTTACTAACAATATATTTTTATTTTTTTTACAATATATACATTTTTATAAATTAAGCTGCCCCAGTAATCAAAGAATCAAAGAATCATTGTAACCGTGGAAGCGTTGGTTACAATTTTCCCGGGGACAGGATAAAAAAGCCTTACGGTTTTTTTTTTTTTTTTTTTTTTTTTTGTCAAAATCAGTGCGAGCCAATATAGTGAATTAATCGTAAAAGGGTCAATGTCGAGGCTTTCAACACGCGTCAGAAAAAAACGCGCTCTAGCTGTCACTACAGTAGTGGACAATGATCAGAAACCAGAAACAGTCATTTACTCTCTCCTTTACTTACACCTACAATTAGCAATATCGAACCAAGAGATCACATATTGTTTTATCACATTCACTTGGACAAAAATAATTCTCTTTCATTCAAATCCCAATCATTCATACTTTCATAAGCCCCCTCATTAATTCATCATCACTCATAGTTTAATTTTTAAAGTTACTTACGGCTAGCAATTTATTAGGGTACCCTATTCTATTTGTGATTAATTAAATCTACGCATCTCTTTTCAATGAGTTGCGTGACCATAATATTTTAAGTCTTCAGCGTTATATTCCAGTACTTTCGACCATGGTGGGTATATAAATGGTGATACAGCTTTGTCACTATATAGGCGAGGAGGTCGCGGGGGGGAAAAGTGCGGTTTTAGAGCAAATTGTAAACAAACTCGGTCGCTGTCCCATACAAAAATCCAACATGGCTGAATCATGAATTTGACACATTAGAACACCTATTTGTAGTCACCTTGGATTTCTGGACTGGTAAGTATGTAATTAATAATCATATTGCTTGATTTTCTTATAGGTGACTTTTCCGATGGTTTTCCTTCCGAACAAAGACGAGGTGGTGGAGCAGAGGTTGATTTTTGAGGATGACGATCCCACCCACGCAATTCAGCGTTCGAAAGTTTATGCCATTATTGCGGACGAAATAAACAATGATTCCGTGGTGTTCTTCTATCCGGGTTTCAAGTGGATGGCAGGCCATACCCCTAGATTGTTACCTGCTAGGTCTTCCAACTCATAAGAAGACGTACCTTGTTTGGCTTTTACCCGACATGGAAGGAATTGACGACCATACTTGGCGTTGTAATTTTCGGCCACACTCGATTGCTTCATGTTTCTCCGATAAACAAGTTGCCCGGGAACGAATGCCTTCGCAAACTTTCGATGACGAAGATTGTATGTCGAATTGGATGATTCGTGTGCATTGACTAGATTCCGGCTGACGATGTCGTACAGATCCGCAAACATCTGCTTCTTGCGGTCTTCTTGTTGCTCTTGTGTGAGTGATTCGTAGTGACGTGCCAAACGGTGATCCGTTCCGACTTCCGACAACTCGTGACCGCGCGTGATGAAAAACGGAGTGTAACGTGTCGACGAGTGAACACTAGTGTTGAGGACCATTTCGATTTCCGGAATCTTCGTGTCCCATAATCGTTGATCGTCCTTCACGTAGGTTCTAATCGCCGCGTTGATTGTTCGATTAACCCTCTCTACAGGGTTCGCCTGTTAGTGGTATCGGGAATTGAGCCAGTGTGTAATTTTGAATCGATCCAAAAGTGCCTTAAACTCCTTCGAGAGGAAACAACTCGCATTATCTGTGATGATGATTTCCGGTACCGAATTTCTAAGAAACCATTGATCCTTCAATATGGAACAAAGAGATGAACTCGCGATGTTCCTGACAGGCTGTATCATTGTGTTTATTCTACGAATGGAGTGAGGGGAGATGATTCGACTCACTTTAATAGAGCGATTCCAGCTGTCGAATGCAGTGAGAAAGGTCACTGTGAATGAACCCGCATGAACTCTCGCTCTATTCCAACATTCGAGTTATATCGACTTTTGTCGGTGCATCGTGACTTTCCGAGTCGTGACGTTTTGACTTGTCGACTGGTGTTAAAAAGCATAAAACATGGAGGTGAAGAAGTAAGATTTTTTTTCTTGTGATCAAATTTGTATTTTTTGACGAAAACTGTTCTAATTTCAGGGTGCGCGTTACAAATCGCAAACAATTTGAAATGCTTGTGTCGATGTTGGAGGAACATCCTCCAGTAGCCAAGGGCCAAAAGTTTTGCGAGGTGATGCACATTTCGAAGCAAAACTACACCGAAATATGGCGTTGTAATTTTCGGCCGCACTCGATTGCTTCATGTTTCTCCGATAAACAAGTTACCCGGGAACGAATGCCTTCGCAAACTTTCAAAGACGAAGATTGTATGTCGAATTGGATGATTCGTGTGCTTTGACTAGATTCCGGCTGACGATGTCGTACAGATCCGCAAACATCTGCTTCGTGCGGTCTTCTTGTTGCTCTTGTGTGAGTGATTCGTCGTGACGTGCCAAACGGTGATCCGTTCCGACAACTCGTGACCGCGCGTGATGAAAAACGGAGTGTAACGTGTCGACGAGTGAACACTAGTGTTGAGGATCATTTCGATTTCCGGAATCTTCGTGTCCCATAATCTTTGATCGTCCTTCACGTAGGTTCTAATCGCCGCGTTGATTGTTCGATTAACTCTCTACAGGGTTCGCCTGCGAGTGGTATCGGGAATTGAGCCAGTCCCCCCTATTCTGCGAGTCACGTGACTCTCTCTCATTTGATTTGCATGGAGAGTCACCTCACACGAGGTGACAATTGTCACCTCACCGGTGAGAGAGAGTCACGTGACTCGCAGCATAAGGGGGAGTGTGTAATTTTGAATCGATCCAAAAGTGCCTTAAACTCCTTCGAGAGGAAACAACTCGCATTATCTGTGATGATGATTTCCGGTACCGAATTTCTAAGAAACCATTGATCCTTCAATATGGAACAAAGAGATGAACTCGCGATGTTCCTGACAGGCTGTATCATGACCCACTTTGAAAAGTTATTGGTCGCAACCAAAATGTGTTGGTTTCCCGACTGCGAGGGAGGGGTCCGATGTAATCGACCGATACCATTTGCCAGGGGCGTGTAGCTAAGCGCATCTTTCCCATTTCTGGTGCTACCGGCACAGAAGCTGCTTTGACCTCCTTGCAGATCGCACATTGCTGGCAGTATTGACGTATTTCGGTTGCCATCCGGGGCCAGTAGAATCGCTGTCGTATCCTGGCGAGTGTTTTATCATTTATACAATCCCCCCTATTCTGCGAGTCACGTGACTCTCTCTCACCGGTGAGGTGACTAGTCACCTCGTGTGAGGTGACTCTCCATTTGATTTGCATGGAGAGTCACCTCACACGAGGTGACAATTGTCACCTCACCGGTGAGAGAGAGTCACGTGACTCGCAGAATAAGGGGGAATAACTTAATCAGTGTGCATTTAATCATGAATGACCAATTTTTGGCCGTTCCACCCATTATAGTGTCAATATAAATATGATAAGCGTCACTCTACATAGCCTGCTGTTCACTGTAGTTTAGGCCTGTCATTATTCACATATTAGGCATAGACAAACATTAATTCATCTATTGTTTTTATATTCTCACATCAAAGAAGGATATCCTAATTATATAAATTTTTTTAGCACATTCATAATCTTAAAATTGTAAACAAACCAACAGCCAAATTGCCCGAAATTTGCACTCAATCGGTAGCGAAAAATTTCCCGCTAATAATGCCTCAAATTCGCCTATTTAGCTCTTGTCAAATCCCACGGCAGAACACTAAAGCCAATTTTCAACAATGACTTACGATGGAGGAAGGCCGACGGCTTCACTAAACAGTTCGTTATTCGACATTGTGATAATTGAATTGCCGTATATCCCATGGCTGCGATGAAGAAGAAGACCAATCATTCATCTTTAACAAATTGTAAAACCTTTGAAAATTTCCGCCGAGCATTAGTGAGAAACACTGTCACTTGCTGTCGGGTTACAATTAGCGGCTTTATCTGCTTTAATTGAGCAATAAAGATTAGAATAAGAATGAGGCACGCGCCAAGCAGTGCTAGTCGGTCGGGCGGCAAAATTGACTGATGACTGATTTTCGTATTCAAAGCCGAGCTGCTGGGTGACCTTGCTGCTGTTTCGGATGTATTTTCATTATATTTAGGTAATTGAAACCCGTACGATGAGAACGCCGCAAAGCAGCAAAGCTCACGAAACTGTCACATTGACCTAATGAGGAGTCGCATAAACATGTCAAAGTGATGCATATCAAGCGAGTAATTTGGTCATTTTGAGTGGAAACACGTTGTCATCGAAACGATAAGATTTAATCAAAAACATGGATTGCATTCCAAACAAGGTTACAGCCATGTGAACTCATATTGCACAACGACAACAACAACAACAACGACAATCAAGACATTCAAAGTGATGTTTTGAAAAGATTTTAAAAATAATTAAAACATCTTGATTTGATAAAACATAAGTACCATATCGTCTTTCACCCAATTCCCTGCTAATTGAGATAAATTACACTCAATATTAGTAGACATTTTTAACCACCTTATAAACATCACCCATTCAATGTGATCATCTTTCAAAATGTTCAACCTGCATTCAAGCAACCACCAATCGGCAATTGGCACTTCAAACCAACTTCAGCTCCCTTTCGTTTCTCAGCCTTTCGAAACCACCCATCGAAAGGTGGCCAAGTTCCACTTTAGTCGGTTAGTTGGTCAGTTTTTGGAGTACTTTTTTTTTTTTTTTTGGAAACGTGATGAGCCCTCATCAGCATGCATCCCATTCCAAGAGTATTCATTTTCACGAAACTTTACACGCTCGTAAAGTTAATAGCACACTACCTACGCTGCCACTGGCCGAAGCATTCAGCTGCATTTGCAAATATACTACGGCGCACGGAATGAGACAGAGCGACTGAGAGAAACATGTGTTTTGCTTTTGTTGATGCGCTTCTGTGCATTTTGCCAGTAATAAGTGGGTGTAGGTAGAAGATTGGCCAGAAATGACGGGATGGTTGGTTCGCATCTTGTAATCGTTTTGTATCGTGCGCAAACATTAATTGGCAATAAATCATACGGGGTTCGCAGTAGACAACAAATTCCATGAGCGAATCTATAGATTGTGAGTCAAAAATGTTGCACAATAGAAAAACCGATCGTCACATTTCAGAAGAAGTAAGAGAACATATCACAAGACATAATTCGTATACTAATTGGTAAGCCTAATAGCTGACTTCGTCATTTCAATCTTGAATATGAAGTGCAGATAGCGGTGATTATAGTCACTATATTCATAGACTGGCGGAGACAATGGCGGGAGCCAATTTGTCACTTGTGGGAGCCAATCGAGCATGACTGTTTCTTTTTGGATCACTGTGGTGGAAGATGTCAATCGTGACGATAATTAAGGGGACGGCCTGGAGTATTGTGTAACATCCATACCTCTCGCGCCACAGTCACGAGTTCAAATCTCATTCCCGGACAAGTCACGAATGACACAAGAGTGATAAATAGACTATAATAAAAAAAAAATCGAACAAAGATTATATTAAACGATCGAATGTATTAACGCGTTCCTAGCCTCGCCAGTGGTGTAGTGGTAAGCGTGATTACCTCTCACCCCAGCAAGCCTGGGTTCAATCCAGTCGGCGCCGCCGGGATGTTCTGAGGCATAACATCTTTGATCACGCCTTCCTTTGCAAGGGAAGTAAAACCGTTGGTCCCCGATTCATGAGTTGATGGGTCGATAGGCAGGGTCCAGGTGTGGGAGCTGCCTCCCTGGCGACGGTAGCATTAGTGCTCAGCACGGAAAACAAGATTGACGGAAAATAAATCAAGGAAAAAGTTGGTAGTGTTGTGTACAAGACACGACCGCATGGTTGACGTATTTTTTCTAGATATTTATTTAAAATACAGTAGATGTAACCTATGATTTCGGTCCTATGTACATATTTTGGATTTCTTACTAAGCAAAACTTGACTTTCTCTTTCGTTAATAACTTGAGCACATAACCGTTTCTTGATGTGTTTGTCGCTAGAAAAAAGCTTCTTTTATCAATCTGTGTGCTGAAAATACAAGGAGAAAGTCGACAAAGAGAATCTGTCAATGTTACTTAGAAAAAATCGATGAAGAGAATCAATCATTGCAAGTAGGCCTTTTGAACGCTAACTGTCGAAATTCAGTCAGGGTTGCCAAAAGTAAATCTGTGTTTTTGCCCAAAAAAATCTTTTCATCTTAGTTTTTATCCAGAAAATCTGTGATGATAATTTAAAAATTTCCTTTGAAAAGTGATTGAGCCATTTTTCCGATAGAGATAAAATATAGATAACAATATATGTATCATGAATTGCTTATGGATTGGCAAAAACGAATGCCTCTGACAGTTCTCATTCTCTTTTTTAATTCCACAAAAAAAAAAATGCATACTTAGATATATAAGTTGGGGATGGTAAAATAAGTGAAAATAATGTTTTGTTTTTGAACATTTCAAGTTTAATTTTTTAATGTCTGATCCAGTGTTGGCAAAATCAGAAATCAATTGATATTTTTCCGCTCTCATGCGCTCGCAATATCACGCGTGATATTGGAACTAAATATCATGCTTGATATTGATTGCGAGACTATTCACAACGTGACTCGACACAAAAATGATTCCATTGCACATCTTTTTCTTAGAAAGAGAAACCATAGTTTGCTATCTATTTTTAATCTTCACCGATGGCAGACACAAAGGGACTGCTGCAAGCCGTTATGGAAGTTTCGGTTGCATTCGGGAGTAAAGCAAAAATCAACAAACTCAATCTCACCACAGTGTGGTGAGATTTGCAGTTGGTGAGCTTGATATTCCGAGCTGCGATATCACAGCTTGCAAAATCAACCGCAGATATTTGCTTGTTGATTTTTGTCTACGAAAATCAAGCGTGATCTTGGGCGTTGGCGAGATTTTATTTTTTGATATTTTCCCAACACTGGTCTGATCATATTTTAAAAATCTGTGCAATCTATTTAAATCCTAAAATTCTTTAGCCTGTGAATACAGATTTTTGGATTTAAAAACTCTGAAAAATCTGTAGAAATACAGAATTATCTATAGTTTTCTCGGTAGTTTTGGTAACCCTGATTTCAGTACCTAGCACTGAAAAAAAAACTCGACGGTAACTCTATTTATGCTAAGAGAGAAGCATTGTAAGTCCCTCCTACTTGGAGAGTTATGCAATCGAACGGCTTGCTATGCCTCACCCCCATCAGCAAAAAATCAGGGATTTTATTAACCGTTCTACATATACATAACATAGGGGAAAAGTTTTCTTCGGCAATACCTTAACCTATTATCGTCAGGGGGGTAAACAAAGTCCTAGAGCACTCAAATTTGGCCAATAGTTGCTCTGAAACACAATGTATCCACATGCCAAAATTGAGCTCTCAACGACGTTGTTTACCCCCTTGACGATAATAGGTTAAGGTATTGCCGAAGAAAACTTTTCCCCTATATAACATAATTTCATGATTTCAATGCTTGGTACAGAAATCTGTAATCTGTGTAGGAAATCTTTTTTTTCCCACCACAGAAACGGGTACACGACGTTAGGCATACGGACGTTAGGCATAATGTACGATAGGCATAATGGACGTTGGGCATAAAGGACGTTAGGCATAATGGACGTTAGGCATAATCAACCCGATGAATTCCAGAAGGATGATAATGGGGACCGTCTATTGATTGCTGACTTCGGTGACAATAATGAAAGAGCCTTAATTTTTGGAACTCATGAGAACTTGCGACGTCTTGGACAGGCAAAGTATTGGGTTACAGATGGTACGTTTGCCACAGTTTCTTGTTTGTTTCGGTAACTCGTCACTGTTCATGGAAGTATCGCTCCCTCACATCAGCAGACGGTTCCGCTAGTTTTAATTCTGATGACAAAAAAAAAACAGAATCGTTGTATCGAACAGTATGGCAGGAAATCCTGGAAGCAGCAGGTATGTTTTTTGTTATTGGATGAAAAACCACCGAATTTACCATTCGTCATTTCATGAGCTGTTCTTTGGCATCATATTTTATTCAACCTTAGCTGTTTTTTTAATATTGAATGAAAAATCACAGAATTCACCATTCTTTATTTCATGAGATGTTCTTTGAGGAAAGCCTTTTCTTCTTTGACAATTGCAATATGTGTGTAAGAATATATTACAGCAAATGTGTGATTTTTTAATTTCTAGATGCGATTGATTTCAAGATATAGCTCAAAACTATGCTGAGTTTTCATTGGCATATTACTTAACCGCTATCGCTACTAATCTTGGATCTAAGTAAATATGTAGCTAAGTCACTTATGATATGATAAATAATGGATTCCAAACTGTGCTTATTAAATAAACTATGTTTGTTTAAGTTGTATCATTTTTATTCAACGCTTAGCCTAATTTAAGCATTGTTTACCATGCTCGAAACAGGTTTCTAGATTTGCACAGTAGCAAGGTATTTTATGCCTAACGTCAATTATGCCTAATGTATATTATACCTAACGTCCATTATGCGTAATGACTTTATGCCTAACGTCCATTATGCCTAACGTCCGTAGGCCTAACGTCCTTATGCCAAACGTATTTATGCCTAATGGGGTACACTCATTTAGTGCATTTTTTAATTCAATCAATGGATAAACGATGTACCAATAATTAAATGGAGGGATTTCAAGCTAAAATGTTCTGATCGCGTGATATTCGCGATCAATACCGAAATTTCGCATAAATGTCCAACCCGTATGCGTGTGTACTGCTGATTTTCACTGTTGCCCAACAGTGAAGTGGGGTAATTGGTCAAACAAATTCTACGTCATTTATGGATGGTTCCTAATTATTCTTCCAAGGCTGTATCCCAATGGGTGAGTTAAATTTATCTCGTGGTTAAAAGTGACAGATGAGCTATCGAATAACCCTGCTATCCAATATTGGCCACCGTGGCTGAGTTCTGTTTGAAAACCGATCAATTTCCGGGATTTTCGAACATTGAAAATAACTTTCGAAATGTCACGTTTAACCACGAGTTAAAATTTAACTCGGCAATTGGGACACAGCCCAAGAAGTTTCTCTCGATTACTTTTTCGAAGGGACGAATCAGCTTGTGTAAACAACGCGTTGGAACGTCTATTTGGCGTAACTCGTAGTTCATTCTCGCATGCTATCACTACCATCAGATAGGGAAAATTTCCCCCTACCTATAATAGTAGTGTTAGTATGCGTGGGAGAGCTATCAGTTACCCCAATCCGACGATAAAATGCGTTGTTTACAAAAGCTGATATGTCCTTTAGAAAAAGTAATCGAGATTTGTAGAACGTGGCAAGGCAAGGAGGTTGATCCACTTCAAAGCGCTTGCACCATCGAGGCGACGGCGCTGCCAGCATCCAGTAATCACGACGGGAAAGAAGGGCAAGGTTCGAGGTTCCAAACTCGAACGCTGCGCGCTTGACAGGTACCGCTGCCTTTCTACTGCTGCTGCTACCTTCTCATTCGCGGTCCGAAGCGAAAATGAGTTGAGGCACAAAAGCAGCGCTGTTTTATAACTTTTCAGATTCAAGCAGCACGATGTGCAACCAAATGGTACTCGATTATGACGACGGGGTTTGGGGAGAACGATTATTTCATGAAAACAGTGATAAAATTATCACTTTTTATTTGTACATTTTTCAACAGTTTTTTCATAGAAGATTGAAAAGGCGTTTACTGTTGCAAATTATGTGTTATTTCCTATCGATTGGTGTATTTGGATTTTAATTTCATCTATAAATGACAAAGTTATAAGCGTTCAAAACCTTACACCTTTTCGTGACGGTCGCAATTTTAGATTTTCGATTTACTCCCAGTACCTTCCCGTAAGACGTAGTCTACGTCAAAGAAGTCAGAATGATGATGCTTCCATCGTATAGAAGGGTTACGCAGGGAAGCCTATCACGAGTGTAAGATGAATTTTAATTAGCGAATTCATCTGTTAAAATTGTATCTTACACGGCACTTGAAGCTCTTGCCTTGATTGTGGAGCTCAATATGACAAGAAAGAACTACGAAAGACTGCGAAAAGGGTCAGTCCACATCGTGCTCTCTTGCGGTGAGGATCTATTTACTTTTTGCTGAAGGAAATGTTACTGCTACCTAAAGCTGCAAAAAATTTAAACAGCACTTTTTAGCGCTCAATATGCCTGTAAATTTTCTACCTTGTTCGACTCTTATTACTCTTCGTCCCTACCCGAGGTAATCCTGTTTCTAGTATAGGAAGCCATCCAGTACCATACCATCCAGCATGCATCATAAATCAACTATTGCATACTTCAAGGCGTAATAGTGAGCAATTCTAGATAGAGTTGGAATTAGGGCCTAACAGATTTTGTAAACAATGACTTCTTTCGATGATTTATAGAAATTCAAGGTGCGCCCACGCAAGGGGAATACTTCCCCTATCTGATGGTGATATTGATTTGCTTGGGCGAGCCTTGAGTTTCTAGAAATCATCGAGAGAAGTCATTGTTTACAAAAGCTGTTACGCCCTAATTCCAGTTCTATCTAAAATTGTGCTAAATAAACATTTATGATCTTACCTTGTATGGTGGGAACCTTAATTTAACCTTGTATGGTGGGAAAACCACGTGAAAAACCATTCCCCAGTCCTTCACCAAGAATATTATAGAATATCATATCAAAGACATCATGGCTAATTGTTTTAAAATTGTCGGATTGATTTCAAATAAATTGTATTTGTTTCGAATGTGATCCTTTTATAACTCATGTATCACCCTATCGTAGGCTTTATGGTACACTTTAGAATTTGGATAACTTAACAAAAATTTACAAATATTAAATCAATATGCTTTGAGACCTTCGAAATAAGTGAAATAGTACATTTTAGCAATGATTATCTTACTATAACCAGCTAAAAAGCAGTCAGCGCCCGTGAAGTATTCATCCTCAAATTCATATTGCTTTTTTTTTTTTGGCGTAGGATTTTGTCTTTCAGCAACATAAATTTTTAAATACCAAAATCTACCGCGTTACAAAAAGTGGTCATGTTTTGACCACTTTTAACTCTGTCAATAGCGGATGGATTTTAATTCTATGAATCTGCTAAAATGAACACTTTATCAATTTTAAACAGGTCGCTATTGAAAATTACACAAGTCTCAACTGTTGAAAAAATCAAAATGATCAAAATTATCACCGATTGCCTGCAAAAAGCACTTTCCCTAACACAGGTTTCAAAGTTGAATTAGATCCGGTCTCGCCGAATGGTGCTTCCGGCGCGTGGCGTTGTACACTTTTCTCCACTATGCAACGAAAAGCTGCCCGCAAGCAGCGAGCTGCAGCCCACATGAGCGTCGAGGAAAAACCCGCACCGCTACTGATCGGATTCAGTTGCTCATCGTGAGCCACTGTAGGTCATCTATACCGAGCTCGTCAAACTCGTTCCAAACAACATACAGCTCCCCAACCTCATCAGTGTTAAACCCCGTAATAGCTCAGTGTTACTTAACCATCACGACAAAACAATTCATTTCAGGACCACCATAAACTATTGTTGTTTAAGACTAAATTTTCATTGAAAATTCGCTCGCCTTGCTGCTAGCCACATCACCCCCAAAACTCTTTGATAATAATGTACCCAGCAACCAAACGTTTTTGGTCAAATGCGTAACAGTATTGAAGTGGTGCATACATATTCTCACAATGACCGGATACCACATGACCTTGTCAATTAACCAGAAACACTTCGAATTAACATAAGGTATTCTCCAAGACACTAGAAAAAATATAAAAAATCTCGGTTTTATGTGATTGATCGCGATTATCTCGCGATTCGAAAATTTTAGTAAGAAATTCCCCCAATCTACTTAATAAACCAAAAATTCCGTGCGTTTTGTGAACGAAAATGCTTAATTTTGTCGAGTCGTTTCCGTGATTGGAAAAGTGGTTTCCCTAACACAGTCGCTGAATATTTATATTGAGCACGTAATCCTACGTAACCGTGTTTCGGATACAACCTCTTACTTTTGAGAAATGGGCTTCATAGAGATAATTAACCACATTTTGACAAAACTTTCTCCTTTTCATCTAGTGGCAGGGAGATCCAGGAATACGACTCATCAATTTAATTTATTGATCCTGGTGACTGTGGGTGTTTTGGATTACCTTTATAAAGAGAAAGAGAAGGACTAGTAATTCTTTTTTAATTCCACTACCTTAGTTGCTTATCCTTGACAGATGCGCGTATTTCGTCTACAATGTGCAGACTTCTTCAGTGTCTTGTACTTCCACTCGACTTTATATGTAATCTATTGGTTTCATATTGTTGAACGTCATGCGTAAGGCATGCAAGTTGCCTTTAGCATTGTCACTGACCATCGCCTTAAATGGAGGACCATCGTTTGCAAATGGTTTTGAATAAGAAGCGTAATAGATATACAATCCGTTTTGCAATGTTACAGCATGCTAGTCAGATGTTATATGCGCATAAACCGGGATAGTTACTTTTCTGCTATCAGAATCAGACTGGTTGACTCTTACCCCAATGAATACGAGTTCCAGATCTTCAACATCATCTAAAAACTCGAAAATCCTTTGTGTACCATCGTAATGACCCACCGGATTTTGTCCATTATTCCGGATTGCTTCATTATGCAACATCCTATGCCCTTAATGTGAAAACATTTTTATTTCAAATGGACGAGATCCCACGGAATGCACAAACATAGCATTTGTCTCATCATATTTCATATTAAGATTAGTAGGATATTTTTCACCATAAATTTTACCCAATATTCGAAAAGCTTACAAGGGCGTTATGTTTACAGTACCCGTAAATTTTATCTCGAAGAAGTGTAGCATACTTAAACTTGTCAAACCACCCACACCTCGCTGAAGTTCCCTCTTTTTAGTGGAGTGAGCTTCTTGGTTCAAATAACATTTTAAGATCATTTTCAGAAAACTGTCAGACGTGTCGCATGTTATCGAGTTCAGAACAGTATGGGATGTTGATACGTAATCCAAGTGATCAGTTTTATTATCCAAAAATTTTATTTTTATTTGCAAATTTGGCATGCTTGTTGAGGCAATGAAGAAAAATGTGCTTCAACACACAAGCATGGATTACAAGCCTTCTAGACTAAGCTTCAGTGAGTTTCAAAGTTTCACGATTATTAAGGAGATCAATCACCTGCAGATTGCCACCGATAAGCCACGGATCGTCGCTGATAAACGTGGCCATGTTGAAGCTTTTTACGATACGCTGATGGTGAAGCAACAGGTCTGTGAGAAGCACGACGTGTTCCAGTTGCTTCCCAGCCTTCATTACCACCATCGTACGCTGAAAATGTTTGTTTGCGACTATTTGCTTGATCCTGATAGTATGCTTGGTTTGATACCAGCTGTCGATTTGTTTTTTTATGATAACTCAGTGTGATAATTCAATAATCAATAAATTATCTTACATTTAGTGGCAAACCATTCATAAATTTTGGTAACATACAAAAAATTCTATAATCCACATTAAATTTCATATGTAAGCGCCGATTGAAACAATCCTTTCGACGTCACTACAAGGTTGATTGAATAAATGAAAGAAACGAATCGTGCGGAATGAAAGCCGAGGAAAAACTAATTGCACCAATATCTTCAGGCCTACAATTCCACACCTCCTATAGACAGGTTGATCATTGATAGCAAGCTGCTTGCGGGAACTGATGACCTTCCTTCCCTTTGGTTTGTTTTTTCCGTCGATCTTGTTTTCCGTGCTGAGCACCAATGCTACCGACGTGCCAGGAAGGCAGCTCCCACACCTGGACCCTACCTATCGACCCATCAACTCATGAACCGGGGACCAACGGCTTTACTTCCCATCCGAAGGAAGCGTGATCAGAGATGTTATGCCTCAGAACATCCCGGCGGCGCCGACTGGGATTGAACCCAGGCCTGCTGGGGTGAGAGGTAATCACTATTACCAGTACACCACCGGCGCCGTTGACTGATGACCCTGACCAATGTCCAAATAATACTCTGTAACAAATTTTTGTAGAGATTGTTGAGTTATTCTGAGCTGGGTGTTCAACACGGATGAGTCTGTCGAGCTGTATGTCATTTGGAGCGAGGGTGACACGCATGGCATAGATGACCGACCCGCAGCGACTCACGAAGAGCTACTGATTCCAATCCATAGCATAGCGGTGCAGCTTCTTCCTCCTTTGATGGTTGCTTATGTGGGCTCTGCAGCTCGCTGCTTGCAGGCAGCCTTTCGTTGTTACTGGAGAACAATTTTCAACGCCACACGCCGAAAGCACTGCTACTGCTGCTACTAATTTCGACGACCGAACACCACCACACAGTGGTGTGGTCGTTGGAAGCGTGTGGTTCTGAGTATGGCGATGAGTGTGCAAAATATACTTTACACAATTCTATCCTCCCTATTCGCACGCGCCCGAGGATCGGAGGCGAATGTCACTTCGACTTGTTTCGTCTACTTACTACTCTCTGACGACTGTGTTGGGGAAGCAGCACATGCATGTAGGTAATTGGTGGATTTGTTAGTTAATTCGGCGCTTTTGGACAATGCTGGACATTTACCAGTTTTTCAATAGTTTCTTGTTGAAAATCAACATTCGAAAGCATTGTTATCGATGCGTAGCCATATTTCTGATCAATTGGTGATAAAATTATTGAAATTGGACCAGGGGCAGCTGAGTTATTAACGTTCAAAATCTTTCTTAATTTGTTACATGTTCCATTTTCAGTTTTCACAAAGTGTACCCCCATATAGAAATAGTCCTACGTCAAAAGTAAGAGATTCAATCCAAGATACAACCACAGATTAGACGTAGGATTACGTGCTCGGTATCAATATTCGGCGACTGTGTTTGGGAAACCACTTTTTCCCATCACGAAAACGCCTGGTTTTCTGATGAAAAAATAACACATTTTCGCGAGGGGTGCGACACATCTAAATTGACAATTGGATGCTGCAAAGAATCGAACCCCTCTTTTAGAACAGTGTACATTCATTACATTCATTTACCTAGCATACGCTGCATCTACTTTTTCAACGCTGCTGAAGATGGAAGTAGATGCGAGCAAGGATATGGAAAGATGCTATATGTCACTGAAGTTATCCAGTACCATACCATCCAGCATGTACTAATTTGTAGTATGTACAGGAAGCCATCCAGTACCATACCATCCAGAATGCATCATAAATCAACTATTGCATACTTCACGGCGTAAATGGAGCAATTGTGCTAAATTAACTTTTAAATCAAAATTTACAACCATTAATGATACAGTGGTGACCCGATTTTGTCTGCCCCCGATTTTGTCTATCTCCAGTTTTATCTACCCCCGATTTTGTCAGTTTTTTAACCCGATTTTGTCAGCCTATATGATTCAATGAGTTTTGGTTGAGGGGGACTGTTTTGTGTGTGTGTGTGTGTGTGTGTGTGTGTGTGTGTGTGTGTGTGTGTGTGTGTGTGTGTGTGTGTGTGTGTGTGTGTGTGTGTTTTTTTTTTTTTATAGTAAGGAAAGCTTCAAAAGCCCGGCTTGTCACTGTGTTGCGTGTTTGTTCTCCTTCTGGCACAGTGACTCTTAACCACTAAAACCTTACTCGCCTCTAGCCACTATCCCCCCGGAACTCCCCTAGAGTATTTCATCGGGGGGGGGGGGGGGGGAGGGGGGCTGTGCTCGAGCACTTCTCTTTAGCTCAACTAGCCGGCGTTGCTAACTCGCTGATCATCTCTCCATTTTCGCTGCAGCTCCGACAAAATTTGCGTCACTGCCCTGCTGACGACGCTCTACGTCCTCTCATCCCGGCACATTTCACTGACGACATTACTCGCGCTAAGGGCCGGCATCTCCACTCGCACTGCCTCAAATCTTGGGCAGTCGAAAACCACGTGCTCCGGCGTTTCGTCCACGTTTCCACACTCCGGACAGAGGGACGACGTTGTGTGTCCAAAGCGATGCAGGTACTTCCTGAAGCAATCATGACCAGACAGGAACTGCGTCAAGTGGAAGTTGACTTCGTCGTTATTGAAGCTTAGCTTGTCATCGAGTATCACTCCAAGATACTTCAGCACGCGCTTTGATGCTATGGCGTTCTCCCCGACAATAATTTCTGCTCGCTGAACAGCTTTACAGTTATTGACCAATAGCACTTCCGTTTTGTGGTGGGCTATCTGCAGCTTCGCTCCTTGCATCCAGTTGGAAACCGTGTCGATCGCCTCGGTTGCCAGCATTTCCACCTCTTCCAACGTCTCGCCTACTACCGCCAACACGACGTCGTCCGCAAATCCTACGATATCGACTCCTTTGGGCAGCTTCAGCGTTAGCACTCCGTTGTACCATAGAGGTAACTCTAAGACTAGAAGGTCCCGAAATAACGTGCTCAACTTTTTGGCTCTGCTCTGGTACTCTCTTCGGTCCCAAGCTAATCGATTCACCCCTCGAAAATCCACTAACCCCTCATTTTATCTGTCAAACTTTCATAGCGAATCAAAACAAACATTGTGTAGTAGTAGAATTTCGACTAGAATGGGGTACGTTAATCGTTTGCTTGGGACCAATAGGCTAGTCAAGTACTGAGTCAATTTAAAATCGTTAGTTTCGTATTGATTATTGGTTGTACATCGCATTTCAGAGCGTTGGGCCAAGGATGGAGCCTTGTGGCACACCCGCCGTGATCCGGATGTCCGTCTCGTAGACTAGAACCCGGTTCTGGAAGTAACTCCTTATAATGGTACACAGGTAATCAGGAACCCTGATTCCATGCAGTGCTTCGACGATGGCCTCCCAGCTGGCGCTGCGTTCTTCACGTCGATCGTTATCACGGCGCAATATCAATCTCCTCTCCGCTTCTGTTCAGACGCTTTCTCGGCACTCTCGACCACTGTCCGAATTGCATCAACCGTTGATCTCCGGAATCCGGAATCCGAATTCCTATACGATGCTGGATCCCCCAGCGGTTTTCCGGGTTTCGGCAGTAGCACTAGCTTCTGTATCTTTCATCGGTCCGGGAAGTGACCTTCATCCAGACACTTCTGCAGCACTATCCTGAATATGTCCGGGAACGCCTGGATCGCCGCCTTCAACGCAGAAGAATTGCATACTTCACGGCGTTCTTCTTCTTCTTCTTCTTCTTCTTCTTCTTCTTCTTCTTCTTCTTCTTCTTCTTCTTCTTCTTCTTCTTCTTCTTCTTCTTCTTCTTCTTCTTCTTCTTCTTCTTCTTCTTCTTCTTCTTCTTCTTCTTCTTCTTCTTCTTCTTCTTCTTCTTCTTCTTCTTCTTCTTCTTCTTCTTCTTCTTCTTCTTCTTCTTCTTCTTCTTCTTCTTCTTCTTCTTCTTCTTCTTCTTCTTCTTCTTCTTCTTCTTCTTCTTCTTCTTCTTCTTCTTCTTCTTCTTCTTCTTCTTCTTCTTCTTCTTCTTCTTCTTCTTCTTCTTCTTCTTCTTCTTCTTCTTCTTCTTCTACGAGTGTTAATTTAGCAGCAGTTTAGCTTGTTTAGAATTAAAATCTGACCTCTTTTCGTAATGCTGTGCATTTTGGATTTTTGAAATTGCGTGGATTAGGGGAATTTACGTATTCTTGTCAATCTAAACAGCGTCCGAACTTCGATTAGCGATTTCTCATGACAGGTTTGTTTGTTGACATTTATCTGCTGCTTGCTGTTCTACCAATTCCAATCGACAGAATTGATCAAAACGGGTTGAACATGTTTTTACAACGAACGGCACCGGTGGTGTAGTGGTAAGCGTGATTACCTCTCACCCCAGCAGGCCTGGGTTCAATCCCAGTCGGCGCCGCCGGGATGTTCTGAGGCATAACATCTCTGATCACGCCTTCCTTCGGATGGGAAGTAAAGCCGTTGGTCCCCGGTTCATGAGTTGATGGATCGATAGGTAGGGTCCAGGTGTGGGAGCTGCCTTCCTGGCACGTCGGTAGCATTGGTGCTCAGCACGGAAAACAAGATCGACGGAAAAAACAAATCAAAGGGATGTTTTTACAACGCTCCAAACTTCTCAGGTGAGAGTGACTATTGTCGGCAGTCTCTTTTTCTTCGGCACCCTTGAACTGCGTGTTAACCAGCTGTTCTATTATCGGCAACTCGAAATCAGTCGTATTTTGTAGCATGTATATTTCATTTAAAGAAAAATGTGGTATAACAGGAATTCACAGTCGGTAAGGAATCGGCTTAACACATTCAGCGAAGAGTTTTGATGGGAAAATACAGTGAAATAAACGTTTCAATTTCGGTTGCCGAAAACAGTCAATGGGTGCCGAAGCCATAATTTACCCTATATAGATCCTGTGGAGATCTATCTAGCCCTGATATTGGATTGCGTGGGCGTGCCTTGAATTCCTAGAAATCTTCGAGAGAAGTCATTGTTTACAAAAGCTGTTCTGCCCTAATTCCAGCTATATCTAGAAATTTTCCCAACATTTAAAAAAAAAATCTATAATCCACCTTAAATTTCATGTGTAAGCGCCGATTGAAACCATCTTTTCGACGTCACTACAAGGGTGATTAATTAAACGTTGTTACTGGAGAACAATTTTCAACGCCACACGCCGAAAGCACCGCTACTGCTGCTACTAATTTCGTCGACCGAACACCATCACACAGTGGTGTGGTCGTTGGGAGCGTGTGGTTCTGAATATGGCGATGAGTGTGCAAAATATACTTTACACAATTCCATCCTCCCTATTCGCACGCGCCCGAGGATCGGAGGCGAATGCCATTTCGACTTGTTTCGTCTACTTACTACTCTCTGACGACTGTGCTGGGGAAACAGCATATGCATATAGGTAATTGGTAGATTTGTTAGTTAATTCGACGCTTTTGGACAATGCTGGACATTTACCAGTTTTTCAATAGTTTCTTGTTGAAAATCAACATTCGCTAGCATTGTTTCGATGCGTAGCCATATTTCTGATCGATTGGTGATAAAATTATTGAAATTGGACCAGGGGCAGCTGAGTTATTAACGTTCAAAATCTTTCTTAATTTGTTACATGTTCCATTTTCGGTTTTCACAAAGTGTACCCCCATATAGAAATCAAAGACGTAGTCCTACGTCAAAAGGACTTTCCCTAACACAGATTTCAAAGTTGATCGATCGGTCGTTATCATCAGCTGCAGCACTGCTTTCGGCGCGTGGCGTTGTGCATTTTTCTCCAGTTTACAACGAAAAGCTGCCCGCAAGCAGAGAGCTGCAGCCCCCATGAGCGTCGAGGAACACGACGTACACCTACTGATCGGATTCAGTTGCTCGTCCTGAGCCACTGTGGGTCATCTATGCCGAGCGTGTAAAACTCGTTCCAAACAAAATACAGCTCCCCAAGCCTTGCTGCTAGCCACATCACCCCCAAAGCTCTCTGATAATGATGTACCCCGCAACCAAACGTTTGTGGTCAAATGCGTAACATTATTAAAGTGGTGCATACAAATTCTCGCAATTACCGAATACCACATGTCCTTGTTAATTAACCAGAAACACTTCGAATTAACATAAGGTTTTCTCCAAAACGCTAGAAAAAATTAAAAAAAAAATCCCGATTTTGACGTAGGACTACGTCTTTGATTTCTATATGGTTAGTTAGGTTAGGGTTAGGATTAGGATTAGGATTAGGATTAGGTTTAGATACTTACAGTATTTTCAGGTTCAGCTGACTGTTGCGGTGGCGGGCGCGCGTCCAGCAGCTCCGTCAGCCTGTTTACCTCTACAACAACAGCGTTCAACTGATTGTTGAGCGCTTCCACTTGCGCCGTCAGCGCACCCATGTCTTGCTGCAATGCAAGCCGTGACGGAGTTGGCGACGGCGACTGGATACCTGTCCCGGGCGAGCACGCGACGGACCTGGCTGGAAGGACGGTTCTCGTTGGGGTTCGCGACGCGACGGACCTGGCTGTGGTGACGGGTAACTGTTCTTCTTACGTTTCGGAGCTGGGGACGGTTCCCGTTCCTTCGGAGAACGTGCCTTCTTACGTTTCGGCACTGGCGACGGGCCCCGTTTCTTCCACTTCGCTCTTGTCGTCGGCATGTTTAAACTTTGCTGTGATGTCGGGGTACTGGTCCTCACGCGTTTCGGAGCCGGGGACGGGTCCCGTTCTTTCCGAGAACGATCCTTCCTCGGTTTCGGTACTGGGGACGGGCCCCGTACCTTCCACTGTGCGCGCGTAGTCGGCATGTTTGGACTGTGCACTTGCTCTTCTTCGCTACTCTGCTGACAGGAGGAAAAAAGAGGGTTACTACGATCACCGAACACTTAACACTTTGTTATTCTATAAAAGCAGTGGCAGTGTGTGTTAATTGCTCGCTGAATCGAACAATACCTCATAGTTGAATGGAGCGGTTGCAAAGCTCCATTCAACTTCGTTCTCTTCGACCACAACACTATTGTCCATGCTTTGTTAAAGTCAAATCGCGTTAAACGTCAAATCGAATACTAACTCGTTTGTCCTGACATATAGCCGAAGTTGTCAAGTCTTCAACACGCTATTTCAATTAATGCATAAGTTATGTAATGCAGAAAGTTGTAGAAAAAATACATACTCCACTAAAATGATGAAATCTCAAAAACACCAATATATATCTCTCTTAAATTTTGATATTTAGTTTAACGAGTATTGCTTAATTTTTGCTGAAAATGTCAGGTTGGGATTTTTTGCACTTTAAGAGATATTAAAGATAAAAAATTATTGTTTTTTGGTTCATTATATTTTTAAAATTTGAAGCTTAAACCAGTATGTTTCTTCTCAAAATTGATTTACTCAATGTATTTACATAAGATAAAACTATAAACAGACTAAAACTATGGTTGTCTGCAAAAAAAAACCGAAACAGAAAGAAAAAAAAAATATTTTCGACATTTTTTTTTCTTTAACTTCATATAACTTGGAACCAGTAGGCTGTGGAAATTTAAAGTCTTCAAAAGAGTTGTTTATTTTGTCAAGGCAAACAACTTTGCCCCAGACATCAAGTCTCCAAAACGTCAGAGAAAGAAGTTAGATTGTGGCGCCATCTTTCCGGAAGAGTTTTGAACTGTTTGTTTATGTCAATAGATGGTCCTTATTATGATGAGAAACTTTACCCAAGACACCAAGTCGTAGAAATGCTTTGTTTCAGAGTTATTAATGTTGCTCCGCTAGATTGCATTTCTGGCCCGGTGTGCATTGTGGAGCAATTGTCCAGAACGACAATTTAGCAAGAACACCTTTAAATCTTCATTTTTGGTAATAGGGTAAAGCACTACTTCGTCGTAATCGCCCATTTTCGTTTTATCTATCAGAAAAGATCAATAATATAAATAATTTTCCGTAGGACGAAGAAAATTATCCGTAGGACGAAGAAAATCTTATCCGTAGGACGAAGAAAATCTAATGGCGTTTCAATACGTTTGGACGGAATTGAAACTCGTAGAACGAATTTAGAATCAAGCAGCAGTATTAGATTTTAAACAATATCTCAACAATTTGTGAATCCTTATCAAATCCAACGGTACGTATGGAAAGGTGAATAAATTTAGAAGTCATCTTTGACATAAATATTCCATTTTTTGTTTAAACTCGTTCAAAGAAGAGAGGTAAAGCGCGGGTTGTTCTTAGTAGGACTAAAATTAGATCAAAAACCCTACCTTTTTCAAAAAGCTCTTCGAACGTCTAGAAACTTAACTTGTGTATTTTGACCAGCTTTACCTACTTTTGAGTTCCTGCAGTAAAAAGAACTTACTTTTGGGCACTTTTTTCTTACCGTGTTTGCTGCAGCTGATTGAATAAGCACCGTTCGGCGAGTCCGACTGGAATTCGATTTTGAAATCTTTGTTAGGGAAAGTGCTTTTTGCAGGCAATCGATGATAGTTTTGATCAGCATTGCAACAAATGGGCATTTGTGTAATTTTATATTGCAACCTGTTGAAAATTGATAAAGTGTTCATTTTAGCAGATTCGTATAAAAAATTCAAATCGGTTGGTTGGTTTAGAATTGTAATCCATCTGATATTGACAGAGTTATATAAGTGGTCAAAACCTGACCACTTTTCGAAACTTAGTCGATTTTGGTTTTTTGAAATTGCACCCCCAATATGTTGCCGAAAGACGTAATCCTACGTAAAAAAAAAACTTCGAGCTGTTCCAAATCCACAATTTCAACCGAACTCACGAAAAAAAAAAACACTATTAAAATGAATGATATGGATAGCTGATTGGATTGTCTTACTTTGGACACGAACAGCAATCAACACAATCAAATTGTCCCATGCATGCCAAAAGCGAATACGAATATAACAAATCTAGATGAATTCCTTAAAAATGTCGTATCTGCTTTGATTGATTCTCTTCATCGATTTTCTCTTTTGATAACTACGGTTATACAAACGGATTTTGCGCTATTTTTGCCACATAGTTTGATGAAAGAGGTTCTCATCTAGCGTCCATAATGTTAAACGCAACAGTGAATGTTTTTGCGGCTGAGCCATTAACGAATCAACGATTAAAGCAGGTAGGTTAAACAGCCCTATTGTTGCGGTACGTTAGCAGCGTTAGAAGCCTATTGTTGTGTCTGGAGGTTTATATGTATGCTAACGTACCGCCACAGGAGTGGAGCTTCGGATCAGAAAGTGGCTCCACTTGTCATTTGCAAACACTAGCGCACCTAGAGCGGTAGAAGGCATCTTCTGCCTGCAGTTAAGATAGGCAGCATGCTATGATAGTGTAAGTGCACATAGAAAGCCCGTGTGGAACGCTACCACAACACATCGCTTGTTGAGCAGAAAAACGAACCACTTTTTGATTCCCCGATTTGTTTGCACTTCCCCTTCTGTTCTGTGGTACCGCAACAATAGGGCTGTTTCCCCTAGGACAATTTGAAATGTTTGTCTGTAACTACACATAAATTGTTTAGACTTATGTATAGATCATGTCAAGACAACTTTAAAGTTTAGTCCAGAGGTACAAAGACGTGCAAAGTATGTCTAAAGGCCTACAAGGATAAGTTCAGATGTATTCAAGAATAGTGCAGATGAATCTTGTCTAGAAGTACAAACGTCTTCAAATATAGGCATAGGGGTTAAATGAGCACTTTAAAGAGATTGTTGTTGCTTATGGTGAAAATAATAGTATATTCCGGGTAATTGGTTGGACTTAATATTAGTTTAACTTGAATTCTAAGTAAATACCGCATGCTGTTATTCACTCAGAAATATTACATTCCAAATTTTTAATATATCATGATGATAGTGGTCCACCACTCATTGTAGCACGGAAACTAGTTTCGATAGCTGTGGGCTCTGCTCACTGTTGAACTTGATCAAGCTTAATAACCTTTGACTGTGTTAATCTCTGAGTGCTCTCTGACTCTATTACTACAATGCCCCAGGTTCCTGGTCTAAAGCCACGGGGACCATACGGGGTGGGCTATCCACCAGCCTCTTTTGCGGCGACTAGCTTAAGCTTGAAACGGAGCTCTTAAGGTCGGCTCCGGACAAATAGGGGACAATGATCAGCAAGTTCAAACACGGTCACCAACTCTTTCACTAGTTAAGGGGAAGAGTAGGTGACCGTGCGATGAATGCCACGGCAGTGGTGCAGGATGGCACGGGGTCCTGTCGCTGCGAACTCCTCGCGGTACCTGGTTCCCTACCAATGCTGAACTTCGACTCGTTGGCACGTGTAGCCGGTCGATCGAGCACTACCTGTCCCGGTGCGATTTTGGGCTGATTTACACACGGCTACCTGAGTATACGGTTTCAAAGGATTAAACAGCTTTGTTTTTCCCGTATTCGTTCACTATTTATCAAACTTTGTGAACTTATAAACTTTGTTCTTCAACTTGGTGAACTTGCTAGCTCAAAGGTTGGCTTGGAAAAGAACTAGTGCTATTCTTCGGACCGGTAGCAGACCATATATTTCCCTTTTCCCAAAATGTCCCTTTCCTTCTTGATCCATTCATTAGTCCCATTCCAAAATTCCGTTCTCCTCCATGATCCGGGTGGTGGGTGTTGTTTTCTGGTGTATAACAGTTGGTGTGTTTCTGTATTTAATCGACCGTTCATACTGAAGTTCATGTTATTCAGTTGCCTAATTCCTATCTGTTTTATGTATATGAATAAGCCATTAGTACTTTATTCCATTCATTCATCATTCAATAGGCAACAATATGAATAATAGTACCATTAATTCTAAACAAACATTATTTCCATCATTACTGATTACAAACTTTCATGGTTCTCAGGATTGAGCGCACCAAACAGCAGTATACTAGTAGATTGCTATCTCGCTCTTTAAAGCATTGCTATCGAGCTTTTTCCATAAGGCAAAGTACCCAAACGGTAACTATTGTTATCAGCAAATCGCTGTATGAAGGGCCAAAACGAATGGATAGATTGATAGGCAATTCACCTATTCATTTCCTTGGGACAGTTAAGAATCTCCTTCCAACAACTTGATCAGTCAATTGGTCAGAAAACGAGCCATCCAACACGAAGATGCCCCATTGAATGGGGAGAAGAGCCCGCCCTTTATCCACGAAAAGTTAGCAACAGGAAGTTGACATCATTACTCTCCCCATCCAAATCGTTTCAACTGAGTGAACGCTCACGAATCATAAAATAGCTAATTGTTACACTCTGAAAGCGAAATTGAAAGGTTTCATGCGTCAAACACCTGCCCTTCAATCTCTTCTTGTATCTAACAAGTTCAAATCTTCATTATTACATCGAATGATTTCAAAACACCAAAAATCCCCCTTTTATAGCATGTGAGTGAAGCCACCCTGGTGTTGACATGCATAATTAGCTACTTAATACTTACATAAAGGGCGAACACGAAATTATTGCGACACATTCAACAGGGCATAACTTTTTTACCATTGGGTAAAAATCAACCAAATTTTGCACACTTTCTCATTGATGTGTATTGTGTACATGCTGTCAAACTCGAAGTCGTGTTTTTCGATTCAACGAAAATGGAGGTGAACCAACGCGAGTTGAGAGAACAAATTCTTTCCAAACACCTGGAATTTCCTGACCTGTCGCACCGGCAGTTGGGAAAAATGTTGAACATTCACCATTCAACCGTCTCCAGAGTGTTGAAGCGGTTCCAGGAGCGGTTGACGTTGGACCACGGCAAAGGAGCTGGAAGAAAACCGGGACCGGAGAACAAAAAGACGGAGGGAAAGGTGAAGCGGATGATTAAAGCAAATCCCAACGTCTCAAGCCGTGATTTGGCTAAAAAGATCGGCATGTCGCAGAGCTACGTCCAGAATGCAAAGAAGAGAGCTGGACTACATACATACAAGGTACAGAACTTCCCAAACCGCGATGAGCGGCAACAATCGACGGCTAAAACTCGGGCACGGAAGCTCTACGAGAAGATGCTGGCAAAATATGGCTACTGTGTGATGGACGACGAAACGTATATAAAAGCCGATTTTAAGCAAATTCCGGGGTTGGAGTTTTTCACCGGCAAGAGCAAGTTCGATGTGGACGACAAATTTAAGAAGAAGAAAATGTCGAAGTTCGCCTCCAAATATCTCCTTTGGCAGGCCATCTGCTCTTGCGGACTGAGGAGTGAGCCTTTCGTGACAAAGGGCACAGTAAATGGCGAGATCTACGAATCTGAGTGCCTCGAGAAGCGCCTTTTGCCGTTCTTGCAGCAGCACGACGAAGCTCCGCTATTTTGGACAGATTTGGCATCATGCCACTATTCTAAAAGTGTCCTGGAGTGGTAGGAGGCCAATTCTGTCCATTTTGTTCCAAAGGACATGAATTCGCCAAACTGTCCGGAGCTGCGCCCGGTGGAGCAGTACTGGGCAATAATGAAGCGGGAACTTCGGAAGAGCAAGAAGACAGTCAAAGACGAGAAGGACATGTTAAGAAAATGGAAAAAAAACTGAGAAACTGGTACCGGATGACACTGTAAAGACTTTGATAGAGGGCATCAAGCGAAAATCCGTTCAATTTTACACTCAAGGCTCCATCGATTAACTTTTCTTTTGATTTTTGAAGTAAATATATGTATAAAACTACCCTAAAATTTTGGTTTGATTCTAAACATTATAAGAAAATTGGCATGACATTTTCGGTGTCGCAATAATTTCGTGTTCGCCCTTTAGAAGCGAGAGTAGAAAACGAGCAAAGGTCAATTGTGAATTTATTGCAGAAGGCCAAAATTTCTGAAAATGGGCAGAGGTTATAACAGTGTTTACATTTTTTGCTTGTAAAATCCTTAAGTTTAACCATTTATGTATATTCAACATCAGAGCGTATTTTGTGGATGGCGCCAATTTTTTTGTTTATGTTTGCAACACTTGATAGTTTTAGAATATCATTGAATGTTCCGATTGGCATGAACTAAATAGCAATAAGGGGTACATGATCAAAACAGTGGCATTTAATGTTCTCCCGACAAAACAAGCACCTACCCATTTAATCCATCTGCCAATTTTACTTCCACCTCTCCTAGAGTATTATTGTGCTAGCCACACAACACATGCATACATACTGCAGCTTACAATTCGCTATTGTGAAATTGATCAAAGATCAGGTTGGAACGTATCAGCCAAAAGAAGAAGGAAATACTGTCAAGAAGGTTGCAAAAAGACAGTTCTACCGTCAGTCCTGACGTTAATAGTAAATCAAGAGATCATCGAAGCCAGCTCAACACATGGATTATGTTATGGCTTCGTGCAGCTGATGCCTGTCAATCATAAACTTCTGACTACTGGAGTTTCACGATACCAAATAAGCAGTGTTTCGAAAAGTTTGACACTTAAGGCCCCCGTCTGGAAGTATTATTGATATTATTCCCTTGCTGGGATTTTTTAGAACATCTGGGAAAACCCGCAAAAATGAGCTAGAAAAATAAGCTAATCGAAAAATCGAAGAACACTACGTTCTAGCATAACTTTCTGGCAACATTATAGTTGGAAATTTTTTGGGAAAATCCAACCCACAAAAAAACTGGGTTATTTTTCCGACATGAAGACCACCCAATTCCGGCCACGTGATTGCATAGGTGTAGACACCATGTTCTATCTTTCCCCTCTGATAGCTCGTGATCTTTATTCTAAAGTATCTGATAATTATATACTATAAGATTCGTAAGAATGTGAGGAATCTTTTGGTGTACTCCAAAGTACAATTTTCCGACTTTCCTCGCATCGTTTTTCCATTTTCATTTCATGCATACCATTTTCCCGTTGTACCGGTACATGGCGAACAAGGCATGGGAAAGAAAAAAAACTGTACTAAACACGAATGCGCGCGAGGAGCTTTCGGCTCACATGATTTCTGCCGACGGCTGACTGAAGCATGCGAATAGTTGTGTCGCATGTTTAGCAAAAAATAATTCAAGTTGTTGATAATGAAAAAGGTCATCAAGAAATAAAATGCCTTTCCCTACATCCTCCATTTCACCCCGAATGACAAAGTTTCTCTGCAGGTCGAGGAAACTAGCTAGGTTACTAGTGTTTTCTTTGTTTGGAGTAAACATATAAATATTGTTTGGAAAGCAATGTAAGCAATAAGCAAAATATCCTCCCACTTTGATATTGAATATATAATCTACACAGCAGGTATTATCGATTTCCGTATCTAAGAATCACATTCAAAACTTCATATGGTATAATTGCCAATACCTCAAAAAGCTTATACAGAGTCCCTATTGACGGTGTGATTTGTTGTAAGATGTAGATCTCACCGAGCTGATTCAATTAATAATTACGATAATACAGCCGATAATGACAAGACTTTGCTATGATGTATTCAGAAAGTTAGTTGCAACATAGGGAATTGCTTTATTCCAAATGACAGTAACATTTATTGATAAAGTGATAACATTTATCAACTGTTGTAAAAATGTAATGCTTCGTTCAGTGTTGGGCATAGTTTAGTTCAGGCATAACATTTGATAACAGCACAAAAGCATTTGTAAACAAATTTTCTAAGGCCCTTTTCAGGCGAACCAAAGTACGCCCACGCAAACCAATACCACTTTCGGAAAGGTGATAGTTGCCCTTATCCGATGATGTTGTTGGTTTGCGTAGGCGTACTTTGGTTCGCGTGTAAAGGGCCTTAGAAAGTATGTTTACAAATGCTTTTGTGCCGTTATCAAATGTTATGCCTGAGTTAATCCACTAGGAACATTTTCGATAGGGATTATCGCTTCCGCTATTTTTTTAACCGGTATAAAAAATCAGCGCAACCTGCATTTTGAGACATTCATGATTATAATTTATAAATTTTACATTAAAAGATTCCTGAAATAAGGTTGGAATGAAACTGGTTAGCAGCTATCGGATATCATTACCTCCCGATAATCACATTACGTAATAGTAATAGTAATAGTTTTTTAGTTTGTTTGACAAACCGCGGTAACTTTATATAGATAGTGTAACAGTCAATTTCCGGCAGATATTAAAAGCCACAATTACTTGCGACTATGATACATATCATTCTCATTAGATGTGATCATCCCTACTTTCAGAAGAAAGAAATATTTATTTGCTTCGCGAAGAACGTCGTCAGCTTAGCGTACACTAATGTTCATAAATGTGGGGTTCCCTAGATGTTTCACTATCATGTATCTCGCATATCTAACATCAACGAAAAGGTACTTTACAACATTATTCTAGAAAGTTGCAAAGATCATCATCAACATTTATTCATCATATCATTTTATCCTTCATTTCCACTTCAAGGTCAGATAGGCTAGGTGATGTAGAATTTAATTTTTCATTTATGTGTTCGCGAACTTATCCTTGGTAGTGTACGAACAGAAACAGTGCAATGACGTGTACTAAAACCGAATATGAGCAACAGTTGTTCGTATTTTCGATTTTCATAAACCGGACCGACACATCGATTAGTTTCAGTCTACAGCATGATGTGCTCCTCTCTACACATGTCAGTCGGGAGTACGTAGACTTGGAAATATGATGGTCAGCATTCTTATGTTGAACCGGCCTTCCCCGATACTGCGCCTTGAAGGATGTTTCTTATGGTTTCCGAGAACGCCAAGTAACCAACTCCAGTGATATGTAAGAAACTAAAACCTGTGATTTCAGTAACTACATTCCTTAGATTCGATAATATTTTTACGAGTTTTTAGAAATGCCAAGTGACCATCTTCATTGATATTTATGTTCAACTGCCGGTGATTTCAGTGAGAGGAAATTAACCTCCATGTGGGTTCATTATTTTTAACAAAGAACCAGCCTTCCCTGATAGTATACCTTGAATAATAGCAAAAGCAAATAATAGCAAAAAAATTTTCAGTGAGAGGAAATTAACCTCCATGTGGGTTCATTATTTTTAACAAAGAACCAGCCTTCCCTGATAGTATACCTTGAATAATAGGTCCTAAGGTCATTCATGAGATACTGAAATATTTTTCCGAGTTATCAAGGGCAAGGGATAATTCAATGGTATTTGAGTTCCCTCACCACTGTTTTCAGTAAGAGGAAATTATCCTAAATGTGGGTTCAACATTTTCATGGAAAACCGACCTTCTCCGATACTGAACGATGAAACAGTTCCTATGGTCCTGAGATCCGGAAATATTTTTTCAAGTTTCTTGAAAGGCTAAGGGACCAACTTCATTGATATTTGACTTCAATTACTGGTGATTTTAGTAAGAGGAAATTTTACCTAAATGTGGTGATCTATATTTGTATGGAGAATAGGTATTCCCCTATACTGAACCTTGCAGAAAAGTTCCTACGACCAGTCCTGGGATCCACAAATATTTTTCCAAGATTTTTGAAATGTCACCAATTGCAATGATACATAAGGTTAAATACCAGCTATTTCTACACAGGGTAATTAACTTAGTAGTGATCATTATCTTTATGAAGTTCCTCCCTTCCCCGATAGTGCAACTTGAAGTTATATTTCCTGTGACCATTCCTGAGTGCTGGATTTTTTTTTTCAAGGTTATTGAAATGCCAAGGGACTAAGTTCAATGCCACTTGAAATCAAATACCACTGATTTCAGTGAGAGGAAGTTCATCTAAATGTGGGTTTTGCATTTTCATGGTGAATAGGTCTTCCCCGATACTGTACTTTAAAGAATAGTTCCTATGACTATTCCGGAGATCCGGAAATATTTTTCAGAGTTTTTTTTTAATGTCAAGCGACTAACATCAATGCTAATCATATGAGTTCATACACTTGTGTGTTCCGTAAGATGAAATCAACCTATATGTGGGTTCTGCATTTTCATGGAATGCCGGCATTCCCTGATACTTTACCTTGACAAATAGTTCCTGGGATTCAGATATATTTTTTGTGTTTCTTGAAACACCAATTGCAATGATATTTGAGCTCAAACACTGCTATTTGCAAAAACAGGAAATAATCCTAAATTTGGGTGCAGCATTTTCATGTAGGCCTCGCTTAACTCAGTCGATAAAGGTGCAGCTACAAAGCAAGACCATGCCTGGACGTTACTGGGTTCGATTCTCGGTTTTTAAGTTTTTTTTTAAGTTGAAAAATATATCGAGTACCCTGAGCATAAAGTATCATTGTACTTCCTACTCTACTTATACAATGCAAAAATGGTTGCGGCTTCGAAAGCTCTCAACTGTGGAAGTGCATATAGAAATCTAAGTTAAGTGCACGCAATAAGCTTGAAATGCGAACAATAAGAACAAGATTTTCATGGAGAACCGGCCTTTCCTGATACTGGACCTTGAAAAATAGTTTCAAGGCCATTTCTGAGATCCGAAAATATATTGTCGAGTGTTGTGAAATGAAACGTGATAATCTTCAATGATATATGAATTCAAATAAACAGAAAAACATTCTGAATTTTACTGGTGATGTAAACATCCATGCATGCAAACATTCATGCATGTAAAATTCAGTTTCATGTAAACTAGCAACTTGCAAGAAATGTTATTTATAAATATGGACAGTTGCGTATAACAAATGGAATAATTCATTGCTTGTCTCATAAATTTACACGATCTACAATGTAAACCTGTATGATATATGACACTCCATTTATGTGCATCATAGTAGCGGTAATTTACACTACTTTTTTAAACTGTGAAGGCAATTTACATACACGTGGATTTACCGAATTGTAGAGTTTAGTTTAGCATATTCATGGAGATAAGACTACGGAGCCTTCCTTAGCTCAGTCAATTTTAGCGTAGGTCCATTCTGGAGGCGGCTGGGTCCGATTCCTAGTTAAGTTCGTGGTTATTCATCTATGCAAACATTGTATCTCAGCTAATCATGACATTCACTTATTGCAAACAAAATTAATGAAGAAAACAATAGTACTGCAGTCCTGATTATCAGAGTTTTCTCAAATAATGCAAATATAATTGACTTGTGCATCGAAGAACTGAGTATGATTGTACCGCTTTCCCCCGAAGAACGCATTGCCGACTGCCACCGCTTTTTCTCGGCGGGTTTTCAACCAACCGCTCTGATTTTCTGCGAGTGGCTTTCTCTATTGACAGCATGCATTGACTAACATCCAAAAAATCATACCAACTGGTTGAAAACCCGCCGAGAAAGCCGTGACGTTTTTTCCCCATACCATTTCCATGACATTTACTCTGGTTAAGACACTATTTACTAACAAAATTGACAGACAATGTTTATAGTGTTTATCAAGTTTATCTAGTGAATATATCATGATCATTCATAATATAATATATAATATAATATAATAGTGTTCTAATGCACTTCCACAGTTATTAATTGAGAGCTTTCGATGCCAATACCCAGTGTTGGCAAAATCAGAAATCAATTGATATTTTTCCGCTCTCATGCGCTCACAATATCACGCGTGATATTGGAATAAAATATCATGCTTGATATTGATTTTCCAAGCTCCTTTGATATTGCGAGACTATTCACAACGTGCAAAAATCAAGCTGAGAGTTGATTTCGACATAAAAATGATTCCATTGCACATCGTTTTCTTAGAAAGAGAAAACATAGTTTGCTATCTCTTTTTAATCTTCACCTATGGCAGACGTGAAGGGACTGCTGCAAGCCGTTATGGATGTTTCGGTTGTATTCGTGTGTAAAGCAAAAATCATGAAACTCAATCTCACCACAGTTTGGTGAGATTTGCAGTCGGTGAGTTTTGTTAGCTTGATATTCCTAGCTGCGATATCACAGCTTGCAAAATCATCCGCAGTTGTTTGCTTGTTGATTTTTGTCTACGAAAATCAAGCGTGATCTTGGGCGTTGGTGAGATTTGATTTTTTGATATTTTCTCAACACTGCCAATACCAATGCATGAATTTGTATATTGTGTGGCAAGTACAATGATACTCTATGCCCAGGGAAGTCGAGAAAATTTCTAACCCGAAAGATTCCCTCGACCGGACCGGGAATCGAACCCTCCGCCTCCGGCTGTCGAATGCTTTTTCTATGTCTAGAAGAGCAACTCCAGTTGAGTGGCCTTCAGATTTGTTTGAATGAATTAAATTGGTAACTCTTAAGAGTTGATGAGTAGTTGAATGCCCATGGCGAAATCCAAACTGCTCATCTGCAAAAATTGAGTTCGTATTGATGTGAAGCATCATTCTATTCAAAATTATCTTTTCAAAAAGTTTACTTATTGAAGAAAGCAAACTTATTGGACGGTAGCTAGAAGCTTCAGCTGGATTTTTATCCGGCTTCAAAATTGGAACAACTTTTAAATTTTTCCATTTATCAGGAAAGTATGCCAAATGGAAACATCTGTTAAATAATTTTACCAAGAAAAACAATGTACTCTCTGGGAGTTTTTGATGAGGATATAGAAAATTCCATCATCACCTGAAGCTTTCATATTTTGAAACTTTTTAGTTAAAGACCTTACTTCGTCCAAATCAGTCCCCCAGGAATCATCAAAAATATTTTCCAGGGAGAAAATATTCAGATAATCCTGAGCAACCTGATTCTCAATAGGACTAGTAAGACCCAAACTGAAATTATGGGAACTCTTGAATTGCTTAGCAAGCCATTACTGAGCTTTTTCCAAATTTGTGATTAAAATTTTACCACCTTCTTTAAGCACTGGAATAGGCTTTTGAGGTTTTTTCAAAATGTTTGTGAGTTTCCAAACGGGTTTGGAACTCGGGTCTAATTTAGAAACATTATTTTCAAAAGTTTTGTTCCTCAGGGCAGAGAATCGTTTTTAATTTGTTTTTGCAAATCCCGCCAGATAACTTTCATGGCAGGATCACGTGTTCTTTGAAATTGTCTCCTACGGACATTTTAAGACGGAGCTGAAGATCGTCGTCTATTATAATTGAATCGCATTTTGGTACTGAGGCAGCTCTTGCTTCAACAATAGAAGTAGTCAGAGATTCAAGAGCATAATTAATTTCATCTTTGGTTTGCAAAGGAATGTTTGGATCGAAGTTATATTCCATAAATGTTCGATATTGTTCCTAATCAGCTCTATGGTAATTGAAAGTAGAGCTGTTAGGATTAGAAATTATTTCTTGGGATATTTCAAAAGTTACTGGAAGGTGATCTGGATATTTAATAGTTTAATTACCTGCAGAACAATTATCAAACAAAATATTACCATTGGAATTGCTTTAAGCATTATTCCATGAGCGGTGTTTTGCATTAAAATCACCAATATTAAAGAATTTAGACCTATGACGGGTAAGTTTCTGAAGGTCACCCTTGAGAAAATTCTTTTGCTGACCTACGCATTGGAATGGCAAATAGGCAGCTATAAACGTAAGTTGTCCAAAAAAAGAAACTCCCAAAGTTTCAAAAACTTTGGTTTCAAATGAAGAAAGAATTTTATGTTTGATTCGTCTATGAACAATGATGGCAACACCACCACAGGGTCCATCAAGATGAAGATTTCTATAAATCAAATCATTTGCGTCCTTCTTAACCTTATGGTCAGGTTTAAGGAACGTTTCAGTTATAACGGCAATATGCACGTTATAAGCTCTCAAAAAGTTAAATAGCTCCTCTTCATTATCTTTAAGAGATCGATCATTCCAATTTACAATATTTAATGCTTTAAAATCCATTACTGAATTTTAAAGACACAACAATATTGTTTGCAAATTTTACTCCAGTTTGAATAGCATCAAAGATGGAGTTAGATTTAAGAATATCAGAAATCATGTCAATTAATGATTTCTTTTAAAAATTCCATTTTAGGGGCAGTAATGCTTCCTAAGTCAAAATTGTCAAAATTTCCGTAGAATTACGTTGGTTAGTATTTTGATTTCTACCCGGTATAGCAACATAGGTAGCTCCATTAACTCGCTGAACATTGTTAGCAGCGAGGGGAGTAGGTACAGATGAAACATTTGAAGCAGGGGTGATATTTGTACCTATGGGTACGAATGTAGAGCGGAGACGAGCCAGCCAACGGCTGAAAGTCTCCTTAATAAAGATATAAAAAAAAATACGAATGTAGAATTTGTTCCTCGCTGACCGTTGTTATCAGGAGAGTAATTTGTACCTGGGCGGAAACGTAGAGCGTTTCCTACCTGTCGCTTAGAACGAGATTGTAGGATCGCTTTCCTACTCTTACATTCCCAAAAATTGGATTTGTGGTTTTCACCACAATTTGAACATTTCAATTCCTTATGATCTTCCTTCACAGGACAGTCGTCCTTTGCGTGAGAGGAATCACCACAATTCAAGCATTTAGCTGGCATGTAGCAATTTTTAGTTCCGTGACCCCATCCCTGGTACTAACGGCACTGAGTGAGGTGTTCCCACTTCACTTGGACATGGAGCATAAGGCTAACATTTTCTAAGGCTTTAAGGTTGTTTAGTTCACAAGACTTGAAGTGAACTAAATAAAAATCATTAGAAATCCCGTTGCGCGAATCGCCAGGACGGGATCTCATTTTTATTTTGATTACTGTGACTGGCACAACTCCAAGTAATTTTGCCAGTTCATCTTTGATCTGATCCAGGGATTCACCACTGGGCAGTCCTTTCATGACAACCTTGAACACACGTCCAGTTTTGGTGTCGTAAGTAAAAAATTTGTGCTGCTTCTCAGTAAGATACTTGAGAAGACATTTAAATCCGTCCAAGGTTTCAGCCAATACACGGCATTCACCCCAACGTCCAATTTGTAGTAAAAACTTAGCTTTCACGAAGTTCAAAAGTTCCATGCAAAGAGCATGGAAATCGAAAGTGGTTATCACAATACGGGGAATCTTTTCCTTCTTGGCATTAAGCCGGGACAGTTTACAAAATTTTTTCTTGGATGATGGATCATTCTCATCATCCGTGAGCAAATCAAATTGATTACTCAAATTAATTTCATCAGAAGGGGGATCAAGAGTTTGACCCTTTCTTTTACGTTAAGCGCCATGGCAGCAGTTTATTTTTATCCAAATCGACTTCCAAGCAGATTACTATAAGAATCTGAAGGATCGAAGAGGAATTTTCCAAATCGATATCCAAGAAGGATTACCTCGGGTAGGATCCAAACAAGGATCGAAGAGGAATAAAGTTGAACAAGGTAGAAAATTTTTACAGGTTGAGCACTGAAAAGTGCTGTTTAAAT